>NC_134867.1:23436868-23739898 GCF_049852395.1 Peromyscus maniculatus bairdii
ATTAGATGCAAATGATATATCTACTCATCAATGAAGATGGCTTTAAGGTTTTGTAAACTGTAGACCTCATTAAGAGAACAAAAGAGGAGAGAATACGTGGATACATACTATTTTACATGTGTTAAGTATGTATCATTTTACCTCTGTCCCTATCACACTCCTATATTCAATGATTTTACATCAGCCAATTGTAAACCTGATCAAATAAATAAATAAATAAATTTAAAAAAAGCTTAAACAAGCAAGAATACAAATGTCTGCAGTGGGAACTCTGAGATTATTCTATTTTCTATATTACTTAGTATATAGACTTCTCATTAGTATATAACATAAATGACTTATCTCCAAATTACCTCTAAATATATTTGGGCAAGACTTTTATTCTCAGGATAATATAGTCACTAAGATGACTATTTGGAAGGACATATAACAGCACTCATCCAAATTAATGATTACCAAAGTGCATCCAGGAGTCGGGGAATGCAGATCAGAATGTCATCTGCTGTTCCGGATAAAATAGTTTTCACAGCGAAAGCAGCTTGGCAAGGCCCATCTCAGAGATTAGCACAGAAGCCACAATTTCCCAGAGACTGGGATATACAGAGTGCAAGCTCCAAACTAAACCAAACCCAAGAACAGCCAACCAATTGTTGGCTTAAAACATGTAACTGTAGCATTTAGGACTAGAACACTGAATTTCAGGTAATAGCCCCAAGAATGTACCCAGGTCACAGGCCCTCCTGCTCCATGGCTTCGACTCCATGGCTGGTTTCTTTTCTGGGGGAACATTTGAGGCCTGTCAGCACAATGAGGAAAATGGTTCTTCAAATTTTTCCAGTATTAAAACTGTATTTTGGGGACTTTAAATTTTTCACACAAAGAAATTTACCTATAGTTTAAAAACAAAGGCAAGAGATGTACACTGTTGGCAGTGGGAAGTGTTGGTGACTCGGGAACATTTCCATATTGTTCCACGAGGAGACTCCACTTTATCATTCTAGATATGCTGCTGGACAAAAGACTCATGGTTAAACATTCTTATTTCCCACCCAGGCATTTAATTAAAATGCTTGAGTGTTAACAAATTATTGAGATCAGTTTGCCAAAAATAGGTCTATATTTTATTTTTAATGAAGTTCTCATTTATATTTGAGGTGAACAAAATATTTTTATATGTCTCTCTCTCTCTCTCTCTCTCTCTCACACACACACACACACACACACACACACACACATACACACACACTGAAATAGTTACTAGAACAAATTCATCATCTCACATAGTTAGCATCTGTGTGTATGTGCACTCATGTGTATACCTACATCTAGGCACCTGAAATGGACAGAGAAGAGAATCTGGCAGCAGGGAGATGGTTTCCAGAGCTTTTGTTCAAATTCTGAACTGAGTTGATAGGGGCTGAGATGGGGCAATAAAAAGGGGAATGGGAACGAAACCTGATTACAAGACGTATCAAAGTATTATAAAAATGTAGTGGACAGGATTTGATGATACACTGGATGCCAGGGAAAAGTATTTAAGGATGACCTCGGGGTACTGAACTAAGTAAGGTATTGGTAGAAGAAAAGATCAGTCTGGGAGGAAGGGGTGTGGGGGTTGAAACGATGCACTGGCAGGTTAGGCTTAAAAGCGACCTCAGACGCAGCTGGGTCTAAAGACTTACGAAGGTGGCGCTAAAGCTTGGGATAAGGAGTGTTGGTGCTTTACACATGGTAGAGGGATCCACCGTGCTTTGGCTTCCGAGGGTCCAAGAGAGCCGGTGCAGCTGAAGCTTCCCCATGTCCCCTCACTTCTTGATTCTACCCTGACTCGAGGTGGAGATCAGCTACTCCCTGCACTACCTATCTGCCATGCTCCGGCATTGCATTACCATGCGTGCCACCGTCCTCATGTGGATGGCAGCCACAGTCCTTCGCTGCTGCTCAGAGGTAGCCATGTTCAGTCAGACACCAAACAATCTGGACACGTCCCAATGACCTGAACCAAGAGAGCATCCCAGGTCTGGTGAAGAACAGCCAAGAAAAGTCTACACCATCAGGGAAATGAGGAGGGATGAGTACATTACCAGTTACAGCAGATTCAAGTAGAGAGGGGAAATTCCTTGGAAGTGACGAAGTCTTATGAGTTTTAAAGCCAAAGTGAGAAGGGAAGGCTGTTCTAGACAGAAGAATATAAATATGCAGAAGAGACAGACTTAAGACAAAACTGAGAAAATGCAGAGATTTGTCTATCAAGAAGAATAGATTATGTAGTGTTTTTGCCAGGTAACGTTGATTTCATAAGTAAGGCACCAACTACACACTAAGGATGAGATGAGAAAGTGATAATAGGTTTCTTTTAAAAACCTTTCAATAGTCTAGGATTGAGAAATGGCTTGGAAACCAGCAGCAGGAAGATGCATTTGTTGAGGTAAATCATAATGAGGGCCTATGATGGTCAACTCTATGTGTTGACCTGTCTGGGTTGAGATACCCAGATAGTTAGTCAGATATTGCTGGCTGTATCTTGAGAGTGTTCCTTCCTGGAGTAGATCAAGATTAGAAGTAGATACTCTCCCATCTGCTAGGTGAGCACCACCCAGCTCTCTGAGGGCCTGGATAGAACAAATAAGTGCACAAAGGCTGAATTCTGATTCTTTCAGCTAGGACATCCATCCTTTCCTGCCCTTGGATGTGGGAGCTCCTGATTTTCAGCCTTTGAACTGCTCTCATTGCACAGTGGCTCCCTTGGTTCTCAGGCCACTTTCCTGGGTCTCCAGCTTACACAGGGAAGCCTTGTAAGGACTTCTTGGTCTCCATAGTGGGATATGCCAATTCCCACAATTAACCTTCTCTCCCATGTACTTCTGTTTCTCATCGTTTTGCTGACCTCTGGAGAAGAGCGAGGGGAACTGAAGGGAAGAGAAGGTGTGGGGAGCCGTGGAGTAACGAGAAACAATGGAGAACGAGCAAGAGAGAAAAAGGGTATGGTGGGAAGGGGGAAGAGGGCCACAGCACACGCTTTTGGGAGGATAAGAGTCTGTAAGGAGGGTCTTTCAGGAAAACAAGGGTCGGCAGTAAACACGCTGTTTGAGGTAAGTGGACAGAATGGAAGTGACGTGTGCAATTCAAGACTGGTGGATTACAGCAGCTGAGAGGTTTCACCGGAGACAGCTCACAGATGGATGTGTGTGGAAAGTGATGGGGAGGAAGGGACACGTGAGCTGTTTTAAGGAGGGTCTGTGGGGAACGGGAACCTGGAGGAGTAGGCAGAGTAGGGAGAGGGTCAGCTGAACACAGGCAGGGCCTGGCAGGAAGCGACGGAACACTAGGGAAAATGGTTTCCTTCCATCACAAAGACTCCTGCTGAAGATAGCTCCAAAGTGTGATCAGATCTCACAACTGGGAGGAAAAAGACAAGCGAGGGAGTTACAAAGAAGACTGCATGGAGGAAGGAAACCCAGTTCTACGGAAGACGTTTACAAAGATTCTGGCTTGTTTATTCTAGAAGAGAGATCGAAGAGCTTTTCATAATCCTATCATTAATATTAAGATCAGAAAGATGCTAGAAAAAGCTTCTATTCTTAACTTAAAAAAAGATTTATTTTTGTGTATGTGTGTGCCTGTGTATGGGCACATGAGTGTGGTTGTCATTGGAAGTCAAGGGCACTGAATCTCCCTGGAGCTGGAGTTGCAGGTGATTTCGAACTGCCCGATGTGGGTGTTGGGAACTGTACTCTGGCCCTGTGCCAGAGTAGCATACTGTTTTAACTGCTGAGCCATCTCGCTAGCCCATATTTTTTAACTCAAGGACAGACTCTGTAAATGTATATTTGCTTTTAGCTTTAAGCAATGAGAGTGGGTATAACCAAAGCTAATGGCATAACAGTAATCTTTAGGGTTGCTGATGAAATTGACCTCTGCGAGTTAGACTTCAGCTGAATCTGTGGAAACCCTTTTATAATCAGTAAAGTACTTAACTATGAATACAGTACTTGCAGACAGGCACTAGGGAAGCCCCCAGTCCCAGGGAAACCCAAAAAATGTTTTCCTCCCATCTTCCCCCAGACAGTGGGAAGTCAAAAGGCACAAAATAAATTTAGTTCCAACACTTCTCCAGAATTGGACATTTATTTCCCTACCAGATTACAATAAATTAAATTAACAGGACCTTAAAAGACAAATTTGTGGAAAGGCTTTGAAGACTGTAGAGAATAATGGAATCAGGCATTAATACGAGCTGCCCGATGCCTGTGGTTTGTATACTTATCATGGTCTCCCCTTTGCACTCAGTATCTTAGGATCAACAGAGTAATAAATGTATTTATTGCACCTTTATATTGGAAAGGAAGGAACCTAGGCACTATCACCGTCTTTTAGGAAAACTCACAAAGTAAATGGATAATTCTTAAAGATTATTCTACAAAGGGCTGTGCTCATTCTATAGATTCTATTTCTTAAGCTCCTATTCTAACATAGACATGAAGTTAGTACTTACAACTCAGGTTAGGAGTTTGATAGTGTAACCGTAGCAAAAACCGTGGACACTAGCACCAATTTTGCCGTTCAATTTAAAACATCACTTAGCACATGCATCCTTCACCATTTACTGCAACAATACTAAATGGTTATGCGTTTAAGCCCTTTCTGGGCTATTTCAAATGAAAACAACACAAGAAAGACTCCTTGTGGAATCAACCACCTTTACGAGCACACCACCACAGATGGCCCACTTCAAAGTGGATAAAATTAAGACAAGTCAAAGAAAATGTGACACCAGATTATTTAGTCTTGTAATATTTACATCAAGTTAAAAGTAATTTAGGACTTTCCTCTAAGCCAATTAAAAAAAAGTTCTCAAGAGTAATCTAAACAAGATCAAAGGCCACTTAACATAATGAGACAATGTAGCCATTATAGACTGCCAAGTGATGAGAAATTGGTCTGAGCTTAAAGGTAAATGACACTTGGATATTTACTGTTTATGGCAGGAGCCTTTGAAGCCAAGTGCAAGACTTTTAATTAGAGTACAAGGAGAAACTATCAAAGCCGCTATTTCTGAATTTTTTAATCTGAAAGTAAGAAAAAAAATAGCTTCGTTAAATGAAATATTCAGACATGCACTTCTCTTGTCCCTGGGTGAGTCTGAGAGAGACAACATAAAGAGATGACATGACTGGAAATGGGCAAAATGCTACAGCTTCCAGTGACATCTGATGTGCAGAACAATCACAGGACCCCGAGCTTCCCAAAGAGCAGGATGATGACCAGGGATAATGTTCTGCATCAAATGGGAGTTTATGGTCATCATAAGGAGGACTCCTGAATCCAGAATGGCCACATCACAATAAAGGTCTCCTCACCAGGCAGTGGTGGTGCACACCTTTAATCCCAGCACTTGGGAGGCAGAAACTGGTGAATCTCTGAGTTTAAGGCCAGCCTGGTCTACAGAGTGAGTTCCAGGACAGCCAGGGCTACACAGAGAAACCTTGTCTCAAAACGTGCCCTCCCTCCTCCTCAAAAGAAAAGTGTTCTCAAGTTTGTTCTTTTATTATTTTTTTGTGTGGCTGCTGGTAAGCAGCTTAGTTTGAAACGAAGAAAAGAAAAAGGAGGAAAATACATTTGCCCTTTCAAATAAAAGCTGCAATTTTATATGAATAAAATAAATGGCCATTGAGGAAATCAGTCTAAGAAAAGAATACTTTGAAATCAGGTGCTTATGGAAATGTTTTGTGAGGGAGTTCATTTTTTTAAAAAAAATGTATTCTCAAAAATAGAAATTCCTGCCTTGTGTTTTCAGAGGCAGTATTTCAAGGCTTTCTGATTTCATTTCTGAAAACTGTGTATGTGTATATACATAGGTATTTATTATAATTATATACACAAACCATTTACCTATTAATTTACAGAGTGAGCAGTTATCAGGAGTGAAACTTCCTAGCAAAATTTTCAAGAAAATTCTTTGTGTAACTTGAAAAAACGATCACTTGAAAATATACATGTTTTAGGAAAGCCTGGCAGCCCTCCACTTTTCTTGTACATTTTCTATTTACAAGTGTGGGTGAGCACGCACACGTGTGTAGGTGCATGCAAAGGCCAGAGGTCGGCAGCAGGTGTGTCTTCCACCTTACTTTTGGAGACAGAGTCTCTCACTGAACCTGAACTTGACTGAAGTCAAGTCTCAGTGACTTGGGTAGACTGGCTGCCCAGCAAGGTCCAGAGATCCGCCTGCCTCTGCCTCCCCAGCGCTGGGGTTACAGGTGTGTGCCACTGCCCTGGCTTGGAATGTGGGAGCTGGGTTCTCATACTGAAATAGTCATGGTTGGGTGGCAAGCATTTTTATCAATGAAACCATCCCTTAACTCTTCACTCTCTCCACTTTAAAAAAAAAAAAAAAAGAAGAAGCAGAGGAAGGCAGACAAAGCAGGAAAGAGGAGGTAGACTGAGCAGATTAGAATGTGAAGGCGACTTCCCATCTTATCTTCAGATGCCTTTTGACTTTTCACCACGTGTAAAGGCAAAATAGCTCATTCTATGGACATACCCTTCTATCCATTCTGCTTGGGACAGAGGTTAAAGCCGTGTTGTGGAATAAGCAGAAAATAAAAGCTTTGAATCACTCACTACCACAACCAAAAACTTAAAAAGAAGGCCCTCTCTAAACCCATTCTCCACTTAAAAGGCCTTCCCTAAAATTATTCTTAATATAGTTGATAAGTATCTATTTCTTCAGCTACGGCTTAACCTTTTACAGTTTTACTTTGCAAAGTTTAAAGATAACCCTGGCATAGTGTAACACAAGTATATATACATAACTCATCAATACAAAGACATGTTTGTATTTTTGGATGAGTACACAAAAATATTTCACCGCTAAGATAGCTACTGGGAGAATTTAAAGACTACTGCTCATGGTCTTGTTGTATTTGTGGAGTGCCAACCTGCTATATCAACCTGTTGTAGACAATTCACACATAAATAAATAGCTAAATGTGCTCTCCTTAATACGTGCTAACATTCTTTTTTTTTCCTACTAAATTTAAGAAACACAACTCAATACCTCCTAATAAAGGAAGTTGTCACATTATTCCTTATTCCAGTCTCATTTCAAAGTATTTCAATAATTTACAATAATCCTTCTTCAGCTGGGTGGTTTCATTATTCACGGTCCTTTGTTGTCCCAGATGATAACAATTACTCCCGGGCTGTTACAATGTTGCCTGGTTTGTGGAGGACTGTGTGTTATAGGCCGAGTACATGGAGAACTGCTAGAATTACAAATGTATGCAGACATCACACACACTTTTTTAATGAGGGGCCAAAGGCAAGGATGACTCCACCATGCTTCTGGGAAAGCGGAAAGGATGCTGAGTTGGCCACAACCACCTGGGGACCTGACGTTCCTCTGTGAACTATTCTTTTGGGTCTCCAAGAGTACCCTTCCCATACCTTGCTGGCTCTCCTCATGGTTAAATTTCAAGGTCCTGTTATAAATATTCTTTCTGTCAAACTGATATGACATATCAATCCTACATCCACAAAGAAGAAAACCACAGCTTAGAGCAAGGCCTGAGATGACGTTTAAAATATTCAATAAAGCAGCATCTTCCATATGGCTTAGCGTGTTTTGATTTATAACCCTGCCCTTTTTGCTGCCCTTTCTTTCTGCTGATCTTTCTCAAATACAATCAGCACCATTATAGGAATTGGCACTGTCAAATATTTTAAAATTATGGAAAATCTGCAATAGACAATTGATTAATTTTCCAATGTCCCCTTGCAGAGTGCCTGCCAGGTACAAAAAGGTACAGAATTGATGTATCTAGGGGACAGAGTCGGAGAAGACACATAGGACACAGAGGAGCAGAGGCAAGAGCACCCCAAGAACCTGTAACAGTTTAGCCAAAAAGCAAGGAGGATCTCTTACAAAGAGCAGAGCAAGCAGATTCCGTGACCTTCGAATAAACACATGTAATCATAGCTTAAGAGAAATAAACAAATACATCCAGGCTACTTGTGCAACTTCCTACACACAGCTATCAGAAATGGCATGCATCTTATGTAATTTTTACTGAACTTCAAGGGGTGTGTGTGTGTGTGTGTGTGTTGTGGGGGGGAGAACAGATTTATTCCTAAATTTTGGACAACTGTTCACTGATAAAGCCATTACAGTAATTGCACTGGATCTGTTTATTAATTTGTCACAATTAAGTCAATACGAGCTTTACTAATGTCCTATTACTTGATTAGTTTTGAAAGTGATTATCTTAAGAACTCGACTTAATTGGAAGCCTCTCAATTTACAAGGTACATTAAACTCTCAGTTGCATCTCAAAATTATTCAACACATGCAGGTCAATTACCAGTAATCACTGTTTTGTACAAATGTTCCATAAAATCTATGGCATGGTATGACAAAGAGGGAAAGTGCTGTTTAATTAATAATGTTACACTCCCATTGACATTTTCAGGACAGAAGGGCAACAGGAGCATTCCCAGAGTCCTCCTGAATGGGGTCTGCTCCTCAAAACTGCCAAAAGGAACATGAGCAACGCGCTACCTCACAGATGAAGATCATTTGTCATGATTGCAAAATCACCAAATTGCTCCGCCTGTACCCATGCCCAGCTGCACACTGATTTCCAGATTCGTAAATGACAATTAATTCTTAGGGCTGCCCCATCCATCACTTTCCTTCTCTAGTTAATAAGACACTGTGATCAATTATCATTCATCCCATTTTCCAGAACAGATCAGCTGAAGCTTTCACTGCACAAACAGGAGACACTGTGCAGTTAATGCACCAGTGGGACAGAGAGGCCTTTAAAAATTATTGGCCGAAGTCTTAAGTATTTTATATCTCGCTTTCAATTTCTACTCAAAGACTCAATGCGGACAGTTGATTATTTACAATGATTAACAATCATAAGGGCTGATAAAGCACCTTTATGCCAGGCGTAATTTTCAAATATCTTTTTAAACTCCTTCATAAACTTTTACATTTTATTAAGTGGATATTTGAAAGGTTTGCCCCACACTAACAATCTAGTCTTGAGATCAATTACAGGAAAATTGACTGTTGGCTCATTAAAAACCCTGGGAAGTCAATTCCTTGAAAAGTGGATTCCACTGCTGATCTGCAAAGGCACTGGATGAATTTATGTGTTGTGACTTGAGCATAATCTAAGTTCTACACACAGCATAAATTGAAAAGCGCCAGGGCTGATTTGCTAGCAATTGTATGAATGTGTGAACAGAGTGAACCAAGCCGAAGCTGTGAAATACTAGATCTGTACATGTGAAAACTGTTGAGTTATGTAACATATATGGCAATTTAACTATTTAAATACTGTGGGAAAAGAACTAGCCACACTTAACAATCTGCTCCCCTGTGTTTTGAAACAAGGTTCTCTGTAGTTGGCTTTCTGTCCTTCAGTTGATACACAAGCACTTTTTGAAGGGGTCTGAGTAAGCTTGAGTGTGTAAACTGTCTACATACCATCTGTGATACATTTCTACACTTAAGTACTCATATTTATCCTTAAAATGTGCACTTCCTTTTGGAAGTTCATAAAACACTTAAAAACATCTAATTCTTGGTTGGGCAGAGCACCAACTAGCCACTGCATTCAGATGCCAATGCTTCTGTGGTCCTAGAAGAATAACAGGTGTCTGTGAGGATGGGAGGGCAGTCGGGAGGGAGGCTGGGGTGCACAAGAACTGAGCATCTCCAAGCCTGTGCTCACAGGCCGACAGCATCTGCTGTTTCCTCTGGAGAATAAAAAAAAAAAAAAACACACTTTAAAATCCATTTACCTGTGTGTTAACTTCAATGATGACAGAGGTGGGAAGAAAGGAAACAGTTTAGGTTCCGGAGGCTCTTCAGGTCCCTACGGCTTCACACTGGGTGACCAGCCACATCAAAGCAGTCTGTGTTCAGACTGTGTGTTCTTTACTTTTCCATGAAGGAGGCTGTACACAAAGAACATTGAAATCACATGCCACTACCCTTGCTGGCCACTTGTAATAAATAAATGCCTTCAGTTTGGTGAAGCTTCGGAATGCCTGGCAGAGATGTAATGATCAGTGAGAGGATTAGCTGTTCTCACAGAGATCTTGGCCCCTTTCTCATCTGGAGGGAGGAGGGGGCTTTCCTCTCTTCTGGTCCTTTCTTCCAGGTTCCTCACTGCTTATAATCAAGTCCCATTGCCTGAAGCCTCAGCAATGTTTTTCTGGAAGGTGCTTTGCTTTTAAACACTTACCCTGAAGTTCTTAATTAAATTTAATTAAAAATAACTTTCCTTTTTTTTTTCTCTATGCCAGTATGGGTCAAATTTCATTTTGTCTTCACATAGAACTTAAAAAAATTATAAGAGCAGTGCAGGACAAGTAAAATGTTTGGAAAAAAATTAATACTAGGATTTTTTTTTTAAGAAAAAGCAACACACTGCTTAGAGGTAAATGGAAATACTAACAGAAGCAATAGAATCATAGATCCAGAATATGCCGCCTCTCCTCAAACAGTGGAGATGCCACCTTGCTGAGCCGCTCTGGGAAGTTAAAGTCTAACAGCCACTGAGGTTTCAGCATTTTCCATTATAATGATTTGTTTTCAGAGTCTCGTCCTGGATCAACAGCTCCTGAATCAGACTGGACATGGTTAGAAAAGCAGGTTATCAAGCCTTACTAAAAAGCTCATAAAGTGGGCATTGGGATGCAGCACTTGAATAGGTTCTCCAAGTCTCACACACACTGTAAAGCTTGAAAAGTTCGGTTCCACTAAAGTTGGGTTTTTATGCTCTCATTTTCTGGTATTTGTATATTTCCATTATTAAATTGACTGCCAACGAATAGAGAAAAAAACTTCAAAGGCAGCTGAGATAGGAAACAAAGCTATTCTCATCCTTAGCTGCATATTAGGATGCCCTTAAGCACAGGGACCTTACCCTAAATTGACTTCAACAGACAGAGACAGAGCTTAAATATTTTCCAAGTTAGGCTGGGTGGTGGCACCTCACCCCTTTAACCCCAGCATTTGAGAGGCGGAGGTAGAGACAGAGGCAGGCTGATCTCAGTGGGTTCAAGGCCAGCCTAGTCTATAAAGTGAGTTCCAGGACAGCCAGGACTGTTATACAAAGAAACCCTCTCTCGAAAAACTAAGAAAAAAAAATTCCAAGCAATTCTGAAACACTGGGGAAGTTGAGAATCAGTGACTGTAGTTAGACAGCAGAATTAGCATAACCTAATAACTAGGAAATAGGTCTGTGTATTTAAGGCTACAACACACACCTTCTCAGCAATTTAGTCTGTACCATAGTAATTAGGCAAGAGGTGGTGGTGTTGGATGGGAAAAGAGCATACCACTTATTGCCTCAAACTCACTTTAAATTAGCAGTGCTAATTAATAGAGACAAGAAAATTAAAAAAAAAACAAATAAGAATTTAGGTAATAACTTCAGCCTTGATCTCATATATTAGACCTAAAAATAACAACAACAAATATTAAGAGCTTGAGCATGGAGCCGCATGGACCACACAGAGATTCCCATTCTGCATTTCCTGTTAGATCTATCAGCCCCTTTCCTGGGTAAGGGAAGGAGAATGTGCTTCAGAAAGGGGCACTGGGTGATTGGAAGATGAAGGTTGTCATAAAGGATCATCACCACCAACTTAATTCTGACACTATGTTACTTACTGTAGAGGAAAAAAGAGTCCCTCTGTCCTTCACCTTAGTTCTTATGTGGGCATTTTGACTAGATGTAGGAAACCCATTAATACAAGGGTAACGGACAGGAAAAAAGCATTCAAGTCTTTACTAACTCTTTTACATAAGGATAAGTCCAACATAAGGACTAAAACAAGATGCTCTGTACCTTCCAGAGAAAACGGTAAAAAGTAAAGAAACGGCAGGACAAGTGGGTCTCTTGACTAGGGGACTCAGTTTCAGGGGTTCACTGAGTCATCTGGAGGAGAGGAAACACTAATTGGGTATGCGGGTTATTCCCATGAATTTAGGCTCATTTCAGCACAAAATAACATTCTCTGGTGACTAACACTGTTTTCCCCCTTTGTATGTGGAGGGTAGTTCTTCCCAAAGAATTATTGCAGGTTGTTGCATGTAGGAAAAGACAGGCCAGCTGGCCCTCCTGTTCCTTGGGAAGTTGACTTGAAACAATTAATATGCCAATTGAGTAGTTTTGAACTATGTCCTTGATGACTTCACTTTATATGCCATTTTTATGTATACCATTATCCTCAATACTGAGAGTAAGGCCATACATTAGGAATGAATCCAATGTGCATTTCTTTCATGTATAAATTGGGTTTCCACGAAAATCTTTTCTTTTCCTTTTTTTTATTAAGAAAATTTTTTCAATCATTTGACGCACCAAAGATCCCCCTCTTTCTTCCTCCCACCCCCCAACCTCCCCCTCCCAACCCACCCCCCACTCCAACCCACAAGAAGGCAAGGCCTCCCATGGGAAGGCACATTCAGTAGAGGCAAATCCAAGCCCTTCCCCCTGCCTCAAGGCTGCACTAGGTGTCCCATCGTAGGTAGTGGGCTTCAAGAAGCCTGCTCATGCACCAGAGATGGATTCTGATCCTACCTCCAGGGGGCCTCCCAAGTAGATCAAGCTACACAACTGTCTTGTCATGCGAAGGGCCCAGTCCAGTCCCATGTAGGCTCCACAGCCATTGATCCCTTTAGATTGGTTTGGTTGTCCCTGCATGTTTCCCCATCATGATCCTCATACACTTGCTCATAGTATCCCTCTTCTCTCTCTTTGACTAGACTCCTGGAGCTCTGTCTAGTGACTGGCTGTGGATCTCTGTATCTGCTTCCACCTCCTTCAAACATGGCATGTTATAAGTGGATACTAGATATAAAGCAAAGGGTAATCAGGCAACAACCCACAACTCCAGAGAAACTAACAGGGAAGACCTAAAGAGGGATGCATGGATCTCCCTGGGAAGGGGAAATAGATGAGATCTCCATGAGTAAATTGGGGATGGGGTGGGCAATGGAGGGTAGGGGATGGGGTTAGAACATAAAGGAATGGGATGGCTGAGCTGGAACAGGGGGGGAGGGGAAATGCAATGAAAGAGATACCATGATAGAGAGAGACACCCACCATGGGGATAGAGAGAAACTCGGTCCTGGGGAAGTTGCTGGGAATCCCCAAGGATGACCCCACTGGACTACTAGCAACAGTGGAGAGGGTGCCTGAACTGAACTGACTTGCCCCAGAGATCAAATTGGTGAATACCCTAACTGTCATCTTAGAACTTTTCTCCAATGACTGATGGAAGCAGATACAGAGATCCACAAAAATCTTGAGTTCATCATTATTGCTGTTATTTTAGATTTAGTTATGAGAATACAAGCTCAATAGAGTTAAGAAAATGGCCCAAGTTTTTAAGCCATAGTGCAAATGTCAATAAATACGAGTTTTAACTATGGCAAAGTAGCAGCTAGAAGAGGCTGCCATTTGATCCCCCCCCCCCCATTTTAGAGATTACTTCTATTTTACAGAATTGTCTCTGGCAATTCTCTGCTTAGAGTTGTAATTTCTAAAAGAGAAAAAAAAAATCCTTTAGTTGGCAATGCAACTTGGCTGGGAGAATGCTAGCCTAGTATGTTCCCAACACTCAATAAGCCAGGTGTGGTGGTGTTGGGCTGTAATCCCATTACTGCAGAGGTGGAGCTAGGAGGATGAGAGGTTCAAGGTTATCCTTGGGCACATGGGCAGTTCGAGGTCAGCTTCATATATGAAACTCTGTCTCAACTCCAAGAGAAGAAGAAAAGAATCCCTTCAAATGGCTGATGAGTAAGTACTAACTGTTCCAGGCTTGCTAATCAGAGACTCTTAGTTTTTTTCAGGGCCTGGACTACTTGGAACTCTTCAAATAATATCAACCTATGGGCCAAGGACTTGCCCATCCTATTCTCAGATTAAAAGAAGAATGCCTGACTTGCATGGGAACAAAGTATTCAGAAGAATTACAGGATGGCTCAAGAGCTGAGGCTATGGATAATCCCAACAAAGTCCCACTGGGAGAAAGAAAAAACAGCCTGTGAGATGCCTGACTCACATGCAGCCTTCCTGCCCATCACTTCACTTATAACTTGCATTCCTCTTCATAGGAACCTTTGTATACATCTGAGTTCTGTGACAAGGTTAGGATGAAACTGGCCATTTCCATGACCACCAGCTTCAGGGATTTCCTCCCACTCACCCTCCTCTCCTATGCACAGGCAGGTGTGGGTTACGCAGAACCAAACATTGGTGGTAAGAGTTGTAATATTCTAATTCGTGACACCATCACTAGACATACCACTTTAAACATCTTCAAGTAAGGTTGATTTGTATTTTCTAGGAAGTAGCAATGGCTAAGTAAATTAAAGAGTGAAAAGACAGAAACCTAGTATAACAAAATAGCCAATCTGGAGAAAGACACACTCACAAGAGGAGGTCCGCCTAAAATACTTAGAAAAACTCCTTCTGGAGTTGGTAGAACTTGTTTTTGAGTTCCTAAAGGATCCATGGAACATAAATAAAGCATGAAGTGTCAGGTAAAGCTCTGAGTTTATATGCATGTTTAGATCACTGGTATAAACCACCGCAGGATAACTAAGCAATCTGCTGTTTGGTAAGATACTAGGAAGTCATTAAGTCAGCTTGCTCTCCTTCTGCTCAGAAAATGTTTATGGATATCCTTAATATCACACCTATGAAGTTAAAGTATGGAACTGTCTTCAGCTTCATTTTGAAAACACAATGCACTCTTTTAAAGTTGAAACCAGAAACTTTAAAAAATGGGATTCAAATACAATAATGTTGAAATATATATGCCAACTGCCAAGTAAAGTCATAGTAAGATATTAAAAAACATTTTAAAATTATTTAGACCACTAAGCAGTCTTCCATAGTTTGTCTATTAAAACTCCCAAGTATAATATATATGTATTTTTACACCATTCAAGTACCACTTCAGTAACTTAGTAAGGGGGTTATCACCATTCATAGAGGATAATCTTTCTTTGTTAGAAAACATTAAGCTATGTATTATTTCTAATTAAGACCGTGTTTCAGGCAAAGAAATTTATAATTTAATTATAAGAATATAAACTACAATGCAACTCATAACAGTATGTGCTTTGTCAGATAATTAAAATAGTGGATACATAAAGCTTTATCAAGCAGGGGGGAAAAACAGGTGAGGGAGCTGTGCCTCATTTATCACCTTGCAGACTAATGAGACTCTAAAGAGAGAGCAGTCAGGTCCCAGCACATCCCCTGATGGTGAGCAATAAAGCACACACACTGCAGACAGTCCCACTAACTTAATATACCCACCCTGCAAGTGTCGGTTCAGAAAATCCACAAAGAGAGAGAAGTGATAAAACAATATGGCTAAAACTAACTCATTTATCAAGAGAGACAGAATAATTATTAGGAATGCCCAGACTGTATGTCTGGTGATAGAAATGAATAATGGGCACATTAACTACATTATTTTAAATTAAGAACACACTTTAGAAAACCAAAAATCTAATATAAGTCTTCACTACATCTAAGCTTGAATTATGCCTAGAAATAAAGAAATGGTAAAATGCTCGGTTTTGCAAACCACATAGGTGAGTTCTCTGTGGCAAGCTGGAAAAAAAATGCACAGGTCCCCTTGCTAATAGTAGTAACGAGATCAGACATCAAACTTTGACAGTTTGTCATTAAAGAAACTGGGTTATACAAAAATCTAATCTGCTAGCATGGCATTGGTTTTCGTTTGGCAGAGACATTGTGTGCCTTACATAGCCTCCTTCTGTACTGGGGAGGCACAGGCATCCTAGTCTAGTTAGCTCTTGTAACACCTAGGCTATCTATCCAATGACGACTAGCTACAAAATCACAATTCCAACTAATTCACAGTTGAAATGAAGCTCTTGAATTAAGAATTTGTTACAGGTGCAAGAAAAGTCTGCTGCTCCCCCCCCAACCCCCCACCACCACAGTAATGTTTGGGATAGATTTCCCCAGACAGCATATAAGTAAATTAGGTTCTCTACATATTTTCCAGTTTACATAAATAACAAAATCCAATTTGGCCTATTGGTATCTTGGCTCCAAATATATAAACCTCCCCAATCCAAAATACTGCTTGTTTTAAATTCAGCCCAGTAAGCAGTTATCTTTGCTTGGCAAAAACTATCCTGTATTTGTAAATTACAAATGTTAGCATACAATACCACATACAAAATATATATTCTGCTCTAACAATCAGGCTGCGAATCCTCAGGGAGTGGGCCTGTCTGTCATCCTCTTCAATAAAACCAAGTGAACAGAAGTAGAAAATCTTCCCAAGATTTAGAACGGAATACCATCACAGCAGAGACACAAAGAAACGCTTATTTTTGACAAAGGAGAAGTAAAGAAACCAATTATCTGTAGGCGACAACCTGGATATTAGAGGACCGTGCACAAGTAATAGCAAAAAGTTCGCATTTTTGTGAGTGTTGGCAAAGAACAGCATTCCTATTTTCAACACTGAGAAGCGCTGCATGAGAAGAGCAGAGCTATCACTCAAGGCTTCCTTCAGCATAGCGCGTGCTGCCTTTCAAAGCCAGTCAACAATGACGACCCCTTCTATTCTACAAAGTGTCCCCAAACTCCCCCAGCCCTTTCTCCATCTACATACCTTGGGCATCCTCCAAACCTTCTCTTGTTTTGAGAAGATAATTTAAAAAATATGATTTTGTTGGACCTGATTCCCCATTTTTTTCCTTTAAAACATTTACTAGTGACAGCCTTCAAAAAGGAGAAAAGCCCCTTGCCAGCTGTCCCTTACCTTGAACCTCACCGTGAACATAGAGGCTCAGGAAATAGCACACTGATAAATACCAGCAATCACACTGTGAAAGCATGCTGCAGGTATATGCAAAATGCCATTTTCCCCCTTATCCGAAAATTTTTCAGTGCTAACTCAAGCTTTTCAGCAGGAAAGAGACTGGGTTCAATTAATGTATTTTAATTAGACAAATGAATATGAAGTGTCCTACTCTAATTTTGCCAACACTTATTTTGTGAATTTGGGTTACGCCATTGCTATCGGGTACACAGGAAAGAGAGGGAATAAAAAAAAATTTAAAGGTGAAAACAACAATAACAATGCTCATCTAAGTTGGCAAACAAAACAAAACAAAACAAAACAAAACAAAAAAGCAAACACAAAAAACAAAAAATGTTCCTGTCAGCTGCCAGATTATGACACAATTTCCTTTAGTTTAAATGAAAACATTTGGGAATATATAAATGAAAATGATCACTTTAAAAAACATATACAATTGTTTTATAATCTTTGAAGCGATGCCCTGATGCAAAATATTGTTCAAAACAGGGATGGTATTATGAAAAATCGGTCTGTCCCAGATAATGAATTCTTTACCAGCATAAACAACACACACACACACACACACACACACACACACACACACTCACAATTTAATAAGTATTTCTTTGTGTACTGAAAAAATATTTCTGTAGTACGCTAAAAATAGATTTTAAGAAAAAATCCACTTCATTATTAGAAATAAAACATGAAATAGAGTAGAGTTAATAATATTTACAATTATTTCAAGAGCCATCACAACCAATTAAATGCTATAATACCCAGTTCGGCAACCCTACTTGCTGGTTTTAGGAAATCTTTGTTCAACTGCAGACAGCCACAGGATTGGCTCCAGTGAATCTTAGTACAAGTTAGAGCCATCATTTACTCTAGGTTCTTAAACACAAGCCTCAGGTCCTAGGGGGACTCCCAAGGCATGTTAGGGTTTTGGAAATTGGTATCATTTGATTTTCTAAGGAATATACATTTCATCAGAAGAGGTTCCCGTTGGTCGATCAGATCTTAGTTTGTGAACCTGAAAACCAAAGTCACCAAAGAACTACTGAATTAGCCTACCTTTCAGTTTATACAGGGGCCTGCAGGATTTAAAGAGATGGCTCGATACAAAGCCTTGAAGGGGCTGGAGAAAACCTAGAAGCAGGTCTCTTGCTAATCAATTAGTATACCATTATGCTCATATCAGCTTCCTCACAGGGCCAGGGGAGGGAAAAGGAGCTAACTGTATGGGGTTTTTGTGACCAGATCTTATTGGCTATAAGGAAATATTATCTTGGTCAGAATGTTACCTAAAAATATCAAGTCTGAAGATACAGGAGGTAACAGAGATGGTCTACAAGAGCTAAATGCAAAAGGTATCCAAACACCAAGCTGCTGCAAGCCAAGCTCAGCTGCAGTCCTGCCTCGAGATAATGCAGAACACGACAAGATAATGCAAGTTCCCACACAGAGCCTCAGAAGCCCTGGCGGGGAGAACAGACCCTGAGCTAGCACACTAGCTGGTAGAGAAACTAGCTCAATTTATTATTTAATGATACTTAATAATTCTTAATAATACTTAATAATTCAATAGCCCTATAGTGTGACTTCCCAGGCTCTCTGCTTCAACATGCCCCAACCTGCTTCATACATAGACACACAGATTCACTTAAGTCAGACACAATTTCAAAATGTGGTTAGTAATTTATAAATGAAAACAAAACACAGAATCTTGATTTTTTTTTACAATCGCATAATGATTAATTTCTATGATTTTTCATGACTAACTTAGGGATGAAGTGTCACTACAATGCGTAATTATGTACTCTAGTTCTGTCTAACTACTCTGTGTGATCCTTGCAGTGTTGCTGTGGACACGCATGTGTGTAGACACAAACACCTCAGCCCACACTCTAGCTCTGTCATTTACTTCCTGTCTGCTCTCATAGATTTCAAACCTCTCTGTGACTCCTATGAACAAAACGGAGAAACAATTGGAGTGAGTATATTGGGCTCTTCTGAGGGTTACATGTGCAACATCTGTAAGAACCTATTACATTTTATGTTGGGTCATTACAGCTTAAAACGAAATTATTTAATTGATGAAATACTAAAACTACAATGAAAACTCAACCCACTCCCTGGGAGAACACTAGAAAGCACTCGGTCAGCTTGTATGTTTGTTTTTAATTGATTGAGACAGCATGCCAGTTTTCTTTACGCAAAGGGGCTGGTTGATCTGTCAATGAACCTGCCCCATTCCGTCTTTACAGCTGCAGGCCTGGCGGTCTTAGCTGCTCCCCGCCTCATGTATTCAGATACACCAGCCTTTTAAATGTCTGATTAGTCTAAGTGTTATTTCTCTGCAACATCTCCATCTCCAACAGTAAACAACCCTAGGGATTTGCTTAAGTGTAATGCTTTGCCGACTGCTCTTAGTATTTATGGAGTGGGACAGTATCACTAATACAAGGGCACTATAAAACAGAGACAACTCCAGCTCAAGTCTGCTTTACATGATTCTGTTAGGCGTATGTAGCTCACGACAGGAGCCCATCCAAGGCCATAGAACCCTGAAGGGCCAAGAGCTTCCAACACAGTTCTAAGACACTCAGTTGGGGTCCATTGTCAGCAAAGTGCATGTAATTAACCATTTTACGAGGCCACAATCTCAGATAGTCCACCTTAAAGTATGTTGTTGAAAATGAAGACTTTTACCTTTTCATATTCAGCAATGCCCAAGGTATTCCAGAAGGAGTATGAAATGCAGGTAGCAATTTTACCCCAAGCTCCACTGCTTTCTTTCGAAATATCTGAAAAGTTAAACAATTATGTAAGCTACTATTGCACGTAAAACATAATGTTCTCCACTATTAGCCATATTTAGCACTTTACTTTGCAACTCATCTGAAACAACAGCTACTAGAGTATGAACTGATCCAGGGGCCAATGCACTGTGGGGGTTCTTACACCCAACATTAGTTATACCTTAGTATGAGCGAGTGAATGTAGCACAATTCAGACATGTGTGTCTCACTTCCTCAATCTTAATTTCTAGTTTGAGTCTGCTGTTTCGGGCATTTGAAAGCATCATAGATAATCCAAGTAATTTCTACGTGTGTGCCAGCAGGCGAACTCACTGGTTTTGGACAATATTACTTAGATGGAGAACTAGATGATCTGCCCTTAGACGCAGTTTCTTACTGGGGCGTAAGGCATAAAGAAGTTTTAGAAAGACATAATCTGTATGTTATCTAAGCCCTTGATGTTTTAACTTTCTAGGAGAGTAAATGAAATAGGTGCAAGTTAAATGAGGTATAGATTCTTCCCAGAGTGTGGTAGGAAGAGGATTCCCATGAATTCTCAGAACACAGATAAGTAAGTGCTGGGGATGGCCAAATCTTCTTCCAGGTGTTCATGTCAGTCAGCAAGGCTCTACTGTGGAGATGGCCTTTAGATGAGTGGGTACGACATTGACCTGGGGCTAACTAAGAGAATGGGGGAGCTATTAGGAGTGGCCGTGGTCTAACACAGATGGATGCATGATGAACCTGCAGGATACACAGTGTAGCTTGTCTGACCAAATGGGGAAACTGGCAGCTAGGGTGGTATCCACAGTCTAGGCCAAAATCATGGAGAATCATAAATTCAAGAGTAAGATTTTTGTTGTTGTTGTTGTTAAAATTAAAATAATGAAGTGTTTGGAAGCAAATTCGGCTGAATTGTGCTTTAGGAGGATTGATCAAAATGACATTTGTTCAGTCAGTTGTTCATATCAAAGTACTGGCAGATTCACGGAAGGAAGGCCAGCTACCACCTTCTCTGTAGCAGCCATGACACCAAACTGGTCCCTCGTCTCCTCACCTTCAAACTGTGTGACTTCGTCTGGTGCACTGTTCACCCCTACTTTCTCCTCAACATGGAGAAGACTGAACCAGGAGTATGGAGAATGATAGCAAGGTCCTTCCTCCACCAACGTATGAACACTGGCCACAGGGCTTGTCATGGAAGTCCTGTGTCTCTTCCCCAGAGAGAAGAGCTCCTCACAATTCCTACTCCAAGACCTGAGCCTCTCTAAAGAGAGAACCAAGGACTTGGGCTCCGGAAAGGAGGGGTGACCTACTCACTCTAACATGGAGACCCCCACACAAACTCGACTCTTTCAGAGTCTAAGTCTCATTTAATAATGAAAGTTAGAAGGAAAGTTGCAAATGAAAACTCCAGCAATCAACTGAGGCAAACCGACATACACTGTATACAAATAAAAGCACACATATTTCTAGTTCATAGAAAGAACAAACAGAGGCCATTCACCCCACAAATTACCAACTGTCACCAAAGGAGACATGGAAAGAAAAGAATAATAATAAATATTATAAAATAGATCCATGGTTTCATTCTTCCTTCCCATTCCCTGAGAATTCCAGGCTGTCTTCCATGGTAAGAATTTATGCTACCACTGCCTGGCCATCTGTGGACTTTCTGGTTTCCACCCAATTTTTAAAACTGTTAATTAACTCCTTTTCAAGACAGTTACATAAGATAGAAGTCAAACTATGCAATTAAAACACCATCTTGGATATAAGCATATGGCGTGCGAGCTAAAGGCTCGGGCTTTGAAGGCACAATGCCTGTGTTTGAATCTCTGCTATACTGTTTCAGGTTGATTCATCTTGGCCCAATTGCTTAATCTCTCTGTGCCCAAGATTTCTTGCCTAGAAAATGCAGATAACAGCAGCATTTGCTTTTGGGAAGTTGTGGAGAGACATAAACAAGTTATTACATTTATGGACCTTAGAACAAATAGTGCTCACTCTATAAGTTGGGTGTAGTTTTGATGATCATAATTACATACATCTCCAAGGGCTTTCCATAGTTACTGTCTGAGGCTGTTTCTTTATATAATCCTGTTTGGGTCAGAATTATACTTCCCCACCTCCAAGGCTTAATTATGAGCTCAAGAGCTAAGCTCCATGTTCTCATCCCCTAATCACATTCCCATACTCTTCCCACTCTTTTCTTTGGCTCTTCCCTTCTATTCCTTAGAACACATCACAATTTGGGTATCTTGCTGTTTTCTGAAACTTAATCTGCCCCACACTGAGTTAGTAATTGAATATCCCAGATAAACTTGCCTAGTTCCATCACTGATGATGTTTAGCGAATCCCTTGGACTTGGTGTTTGATTTATTAACCTTTACTCATCACCAGGCCTAGCAGGGTTAATTCTGAAGTGTCCTGTGCACAGCTCACCTGAAGATAAGTATAGGCCATGTTCTCACCACCAGGTAAAATAAAAAGGATGATTATAAAAAAAGTTTTTCTATCCTAGCCATCAGGTTTCCTCATTTCCATTAAGCTGTATAATTTTAACATTTTTGGTTTTTTTTTGGTTTTTCGAGACAGGGTTTCTCTGTGTAGCTTTGCGCCTTTCCTGGAGCTCACTTGGTAGCCCAGGCTGGCCTCAAACTCACAGAGATCCGCCTGGCTCTGCCTCCCGAGTGCCGGGATTAAAGGCGTGCGCCACCACCGCCCGGCAACATTTTTGTTTTTTAAAAAAACCAAACCAGAATGATGTTGGCTATTCTACTATCTTAGTAACAACTCCTATGAATCAGGTCTGTCTATCATCTTTGTTCCCTCAGAGGTTGCTCTGGCTGTAACTTGTGAGACTTCACAGTCACAAAGTTTTGTTCAGAGTCTGACAGTGGCATCGTCTTCGCTTAGTCAGTTCTCTGATTTTACTGCCTCCTTTCAGCCCATCAAATCCACTCCTTCTCCAAGGCCCAAGCCAATTCTCGCCTCCAAGATCTTTGCCTCCCATGCATGCCAACTCTGAGAGCTTATGTCACACAAGGAGGTGTTTGCAAAGGCACGCCATAGATCTCTAAATGTTTTCCTGTACTTTCATGGCACCTGATAATTTTCTTTATTTTTTCTGAAAGTAGAGAGATTTCATTTTGCCTTCACTCCTTGTTTTATAGCGAGTCCAAATTTAATCATTTTGCATTTAAATATATTAAGAGCAGCACAGTATTCATATGCAGGAAGATAGTTTTGTTCTCAGTCCATGGATAGGAAAGTGGTGACTTCCCAGTTCAGATGTTGGTCTTCATGGGGTCTGCTCTCTGAAGGCCCAGCTTCTTCTTCTTATCTTTAGGAATCTATTTAAATATCCCGCTCAAGAGAGGCAGGATTAAAGGCGTGGTGGCACTCGGGAGGCAGAGCCAGGCGGATCTCTGTGAGTTCGAGGCCAGCCTGGGCTACCAAGTGAGCTCCAGGAAAGGCGCAAAGCTACACAAAGAAACCCTGTCTCGAAAAAACCAAAAAAAAAAAAAAAAAAGAGAGAGTTCTTCCAAACAGCCCCTCCCAAAGTTGCCCACATTCCTTCGGTGTGTGTCACAGTACTGTGTAAGCTTCTGTACCTACTTATCACGCTATAATTACTTGTTTGCTTTCTTGTTTGTTGTTTTGACAACCCAACTGGATATCAGCATAAGAAGAGCAAGGGCTGAAATAAAATGAAACACCACACCACAGCAACGCGGGAGCTGGGATTCAAACTGCCCATTTAGTAAGTGAATGACTGAATCCAAGGTTAATTTACTTACATGTCTGAGGCAGCACAGGGGTAAGACACCACTGGCTTTTTACAGTGTTTGCAATGGGAGTCAACACAGGTCCGTTTGCTCCTGTCATCAAATAAATTATCTCAGGAATGCTGGAGTCTCAACTCTGGGTGTAATTAGGGGAAAATGACAAGGCAGTTTTGGAGAAAAAAAAAAATTAATGACCCCATGGATGCTTTAGGTAATCAATGATACTCCATTTCAACTCTCATTGCTATTTCCTGCTATTTAAATTTTTTAAATATAAAATTTATTTTCATGTGTACGGAGGGGGGGGGCTTTGCTTGCACTTTGTATGTGTACCATATGTGGTCAGTGCTGCTGGACGCTGGAAGAAGGTGACAAGTCCCCTGGAACTGGGGTTACAAACAATTGTGGACTGCAATGCGGGTGCTGAGAATCAAGCCCAGGTCTCCTTGAGGAGTGCTCTTAGCTGCTGATTCACCTCTCTAGTTCTCCTCCTGCTATTTAGAGAAAAGGCACCCGAAAGAAGAATCCAGACTCTAAAAGAGAACATCCTTCTCTCTATCAAGATGTGCACATCATAAAACTAGCTTATAAAATTAACACTGTTAAAAGAATGAGGGAGACACATCACAAATCATTCTAAAGGGCAATTAAGCTGTAAGTGGCCCGTCTCGGGTGATGTGCTGAACATGAAATTATTACAAAGCACACCAGAAGGAACTTTGGTGTTCCTTCAAGGGGCACATCATAATGGCACAAAGAGGGCTGGTTCCTAGTACCCGGGGTCCAGGGTTGACCCTGCTCCTGCTTCAGCGTCTGGCTTCATTTCCCCAATATAACAAGAAAGCTGACTGACAAGTTTGGTGTTTGTTTTATCATTAGGAGAAACTCTTGCCTAGCCATCACCAAACTAGAACTATATTTCTGACCATACATGTATCTGTGTGTGTAAATAAGAAGCAAAATCAATGTCAACTTTTTAAAAAAGGTTCCCTAATGTACCACCAAATTCTGAGTCAATCTTGGTTTCCAAGGTTTGTTGGCACTAAATGTGTCAGGGAAGATTCAAATGGAGAGGGCAAGACGACAGCTCATAAAATGCAACCCTGCTTACAACCGAGGACTTTCTATTTCCTCATCCTTCCTTTCCTAAAGACCACTAAAAGAGAACAGTTTTTAATAAGCACCCAGCAGTTTGAGACGGGCAGACATCTCATGATCCAACAAGAGTTTTCAAAAGCATTTTGTGTTACAGGGATTCTGATTGCATTCATAGCAAAAGTCAAAACCAATATAATTTGCTGAGAGAAGGACAGCGATATGATGAAACAGCTTCTCAAGTAAGCTTTGAGGCATGTAACTAACAAATATCTTTAAATAAGAACATTCATGGCCCAGAGCTAAGAATTCCAGAACAAACACATCAAAACTGCATCTTTTCATTACATTTAAGGAACATCACCATAGTCTCTTGGAGTTTTGGGTCAATGTTTAAAAAACTTGAAAAGTTAAACTCCATCAAGTAAAACATTAATCTCTTTACGCTACCCTTATAGACAGGATCAGACAAGGCTATAAACAAGATGTATTGCTTTCCTTGTCTTTCTAAGTCTACAGTTCCCCGAAGAACTGTAGGACAGTAATATACACTCCAGAGCCAAGAGTAAGGGAAGAAGAGATGAATAAGAACAGATGGCTGCAGAAGGGAACACTTTTACCCCGGCATGCTCCAGTTTGGAATGTACACACAATATCAAAGCCTTTCTTAAAATGCTCATGCTGAAAACTTCCCTGTCAAAAGATCAAACACTAATTCTCCATTAACACAAACAGAGTTTACCTATTATTCATTTTTACTTCATACAGCCTTCAGTGAAAAGGTGTCATCACACCTATGACAAATATCACCTTGCAGAAAATAAGTCAACTGATACATCATTAAGTGAGGTGATTAAGTTGCACATAAAAATGAGCCAAGTTCAGCCATTCAACCAATTTGTACTCAGAAGATGCTCTGGATTTTTTTATTTAGGGTTAAACTTTGAAAGATTTAACTATTATAATAAAGACACATAGGCGAGCTAATTCAGCAGAACTTAAAACTCAATGTCGTCAGAAGTCATTGGTCTCCGTATTCTTATAGGTAAAGACCTTCTATTCAGCTTAAATGTTTCTATAGTCTGCTCACAACTCTATCAGTGCACAGCCATCCCTAATTCATGTCATTCATTTTTAATATGATGTGCATGTGTGTATGCATGTTCACATGTGTGTCTGTGTACATATGGGTGTGTGTGGGTGTGCATATGTAGGCCAGAGGGTGATGTCGGTCCCTTGATCATTCTCCATTTAACTTCGTTTTAAACATTTTTTAAGTGTGTATGTGTGTGTGCAGGCACCTAGACACATGTGCCATGACGTGTGTGAGTGTGGAAATCAGAGGACAACTTGTGGGAGTGAGCTCTCATCTTCTATCTTGTAGGTAGGTTCCAGGGATCAGGCCTTATGGCAAATGCCCTTCCCTGGTGATCTAGCTGACACTGCTCTCTCTTTACATGGCTAAGTCTGACCAATTCAGTTAGTCCAGCTTGTCATCTTGCCTGGGAATCCTGTATTTGCCTCATGGGCCCTGAGATAACAGGCAGGCCACTACACCTGCCCAGCTTTTATGTGGATGCTGGGGAGCTGAACTTGTCTTTACAATTGCATGGTATACTTGCATGGCAAATGGCTTATCTACTGAGTCACCTCCCTGGCTCTCCTTCAATTCTTTTGACCCACAGGGACCATCCCGTGTGTGTCCCACCTACGTGTTCCTCATTCCGTACCTTTCCTTTAGTTGATCAAAACCCAAAGCTGGAGATTTTTTTAAACGAAAAGCTTTACTTATTAAACTATACTATGATTTCATTTAAAAACCATATGATGGGGTTGGTCGACTGTTCTGTTAAGCTTTCCTGTAATTTTCCTATGCGACAATTCAATTTTTAGCTTTTGCGTAATCAGGTGAAGAGAGCGTTGTTCATTTTCCTGAAAATTTAAACCATTAATATCTCTTCAACTTTCCGTAGAAATGATGTGTATGGTTTTTGGTCCACAAGCATGAGTCACAACCAAAGAGAATCCTTTAGAATCCCTTAGATGTGATATTTCTCAAAGTACAAAGTTTTAAGTGAAATAAGAAACTTCAGATTTTAATATAAAAATACACATGCAGATACTCTAGTGAGCAGGCATTTTAGATTTCTTCAGAACTGGGGGTCTAATCCAAGGCATTGTACATGCTAGGCAAGCTCTTTACCAGTGAGCTATTTCCTTAACCTGATCTAGAAAAGATATTCTTTTTTTCATAAAAAATTTAACAGCTAGTGAAGTTTTAAAACGAAGTTGCTTTTATGCTTTCCTGTAGTCAAAAATGAATAAATGTTGATAAATGAATAAAATTGCATGGATATTGATTTTTTTTTTCCCTGAAAGAGGATGATTTCATTGCCTAGCACTTAAGTGGAGAGGATTTAAAGTCAGGGGGCAAGAAGGAAAAGGAGAGAAATATTGGTGAGAATTCCATCTTCTGTTCAAGGGCAGGCAAGCTCCCACTACATCACCTGGGCAGTGCTCCCTGTTGCCTCCTCCTGAAACAAGTCCTGTGGGTTCCCTGAGTGCACCATGTCAAGGTTGCCTGGTAACTGGGAATCAGACACTCTGGGCTCTAGTTCAGAATTTGCTAGTCACTAACTCAATATGACAAGAGGGGTCTGATTGCTGCTTTTCTTTTCTTTTTTTTTTTTTTCTTTTTGTCAAACGAGGACAGTAGAGAAGAACTTGTGGGTTATTTTTCTGTTGTATAGGACATGGTTTTGAGACACAGTAAGCACACACGCCTGTGTGGTGGGATGTTTGTGCACCGTGTGAAGGTGTGTTGCTGTGATTGGTGTAATAAAAAGCTGAATGGCCAATAGCTACACAGGAGAGATAGGTGGGATTTCCAGGGAGAGAAAGGAAGGGGAGGAGGAATATAAGTGCTCGGGAGACACCAGGAGACACAGAGAGGAAACAGGAGGGGCAAGACGGAAGAGAGGTAACGCCACGTGATAGAACATAGATTAACATAAATGGTTTAATTAAGTTATAAGAGCTAGTTAGGTACAAGCCTAAGCTATAGGCTGAACTTTCATAATTAATAAAGAGTCTCTGTGTCATTATTTAGGAGATGGCTGGTGGGACAGGGAAAGATTCGTTATAGCCCTGATTATTGGTATGATGAAGACTATTAGAGATAGAATAAAAGCAAAACAAGATTCGTCATTCAAGGGTACTCATAAGCAGGAGGGTAAGTCTGATGATTTACACAAAATCACAGAAGCATCAATATACAGCATAAGATATAAAGTAAACCCAAATATAGGACAAAAATAAAATTAAATGGTACAAACTTTATTGTGGCAATGAAAGAGGACTGGTAGAGAGAGAGAGAGAGAGAGAGAGAGAGGTTGGAGATACGGAACTTAGTGCATGGGCAGCTGCATCATTACTCGGGGTGGACATACACTTGTTTGCACACATCTTTGGGTTCAATGTGGAGGACATGAGATAAAGCAGAAGAGGAAACGAGGGCACACACAGCTCATTGTGCTGTGGAGCACATCGTGAATATGAGTGACAGGTCAGAAAACGTCCAGAAAGAAACAGATCAGATAAAACCAGTCAATGTCCTTAACAGGGAGGGAAGTCAATGAGTTGGTAAAGGAGGATGTTGGGTGTCTTGGAAGTCCATTTTCTACCTCACTGCCTCCCAGTTACAGCAAGTAGATGTCTGGATCATCAGGCTCCAGGAAAATGCAAGTTTGCCGTTCTCATCGGCTATGAGTTATAAACACGCATGGATGGAAATACCAAGAAAATTCTGGGCTATCTGATAGATGTAAAATCTTGACAAGCAATTCAGGTCCTTTTTTAAAATTTAGTTTATTTAGTGTGTGTGTGTGTGTGTGTGTGTGTGTGTGTGTGTGTGTGTGTGTGTGTGTGTGATGTGTGCATATGGGTGTGCATGTTGGGGCTCTCTCCTTCCATCTTTATGTGGGTTCCTCAGGTTTGAAGGACGTGTGGCAAGTGTCTTTACCTTCCGAGTCATCTCACTGGCTCCAGTTAGGATCCTTTAAAGCATTTACTCAAAATGGGGTCTGGAAGGAAGCGGTGTGATGAATGTTATCTGTCTTTCAAATCTGTATTCAATATGAAAGTTACAACTGCACAGAAAAGGCGAAGGAACGATGCAGGGTTTAGCATTACTCTGGGACTTCATATTGCATTATTTCCATATTAGACTTTCAACTTCCAAAAAACTTTCTGAGAGTAATAAGTAATAAACAATAAAAAGAAAAATGAACACTGGCGTGAGAAGCAATGCCATTGCTGCATCTAAAGACGGGCTGTCAAATTGCTCATTCCATCACAACTGATGTTTCAAAGAAGGGCAAATCATCAACACGGTGTTTGGAAAAACACACGGCATACAAGGAAATGCACTTAATATTAAGTATGCAAATAGTTTCCAATCATACATTTTACATCAAAAGAAAACATCCTTGTTTCAAAAAAATATATAATGCCTGCTACAGCAACAGAGAACTATGAAACTTCATATCTTATTTAGTGATAACTTCTAGTAGATTTCTATGGAATCTACCCTATAGCGATTATTACTGGATGCATTAGCATGGACATGCCAACTGGTCTACTTGCCAGTGCTTTTGACAGTAGGCATCACAAGCTATTTGAAATATAGATACATATCTGGGCTTGTAAATACTTATTTGATAAAATGAGATGGAAAGCCAAGAGCCTCATCCCTGTAGTCCCTGACACTTTTGAGTTATGAGGCATTCCACGCCAGTGAATTTTTCCAGTGAACCTCACCTCACCTTTTTATTTATATCAGTTTTAAAAGCCAGTCTATCTGCTCTTCTTGATTTAATGAGACACAGCTATCCCGACTTGGTGACTCAGCATTCCCATCCTCTTTAGCTACTAAATAGGGACCAGGTGATGTAGTTTCCTCACCTGAACGGTCTGTATGATCCTTAATGCTCATCGAAACCCCTTGGTGCCTCAGTTTCTAAGTACGTGGATGGGGAATCATTTTCCCAAATCAGAAGATGGCTGTGATTAAATGCACGAGAGCTTTTTAAAGGGCAATAATAGTTACCATCATCTTTCTTTGCTGTACGATAGTGGCTCCCTCAGGAATAATAGACGGTATTAGGATTTTCGTACACACACTAAATGGTCCAAAAACTGCTGAGCTTTTATGCCTGTTTTCTATGGCCCTGCTCATTCTTTCTGCTATTAGCTATCAGTTCATTACAATAAAGACTTCTCATGTGGTAGCATATTTATTTGCTCTCCTCTGAGTTGCAGAT
Source organism: Peromyscus maniculatus bairdii (assembly GCF_049852395.1). Classification (NCBI taxonomy): domain Eukaryota; kingdom Metazoa; phylum Chordata; class Mammalia; order Rodentia; family Cricetidae; genus Peromyscus; species Peromyscus maniculatus. The sequence continues at coordinate 23,466,765 of NC_134867.1, forward strand.
TTCTTATGTGAACAGTTGTCTGCACAAGGGCCTGGGGATAAGTCACTTGTTTCTTTTGTGTCTCCTTTCATACTGAAGGGCACGAGCTTCAGAACACGTGACTTTCTGAGCTCATGCCACACTTTGAACTATTAACTCGGCAGGTATGAAATGAAATGAATTGCTATACTTATTTGCAGTAACAGTTTGGAAATTTGAAAGTGAAATGCCTATACACACAGATTTTGGCTTGGTTTGTATTTGTGTATCCATGTATGTTTGCATGTGCCCATGTGAATGGAGGTCACACATGTAACAGGTATGTATACAGGTCAGTGGTCAAGGGTGGCGGCTTCTTCAGTTGCTTTCTACCTTTTTTTTTTTTTTTTTTTTTTTTTTTTTTTTTGTGATTGAGTCTCTCGCTGAACATGGAGCTCACCACCAGTTTGGCTAGGCTGGCTAGACAACAAGTTCCCTCACCAGCACAGACAACTGGCATGTGCTGCCATGCCCAGTTTCTGACATGGGTTCTGAGGACTCCAGCTCATGTCCTCAGGCTTATTCCCTCCATGCTTTACCTAATGAACCACCTTCTCCAGCTACAATTACTTTTTTTTTTTTTTTTGGTTTTTCGAGACAGGGTTTCTCTGTGTAGCTTTGCGCCTTTCCTGGAACTCACTTGGTAGCCCAGGCTGGCCTCGAACTCACAAAGATCCGCCTGCCTCTGCCTCCCGAGTGCTGGGATTAAAGGCGTGCGCCACCACCGCCCGGCTACAATTACTTTTTTAAATGCACAGTATTAAGCTACTCATTTTCTATTCTACCTAAGCGGATACACATCTGTCTGTTTGCCGGTCATCACAATGGTCTTGTGGTTTTGATTCATTCCTCATACACCATACTTAGATTGATTTGGGGCATCAAGTTTATAATTTCATGAAGAAGATGGGTGGATATTTTAATTTATCATCTGGTGATGCCACTACAAAGATAATCTAGTAGTGACACTATTTTTGTCTTAGTTTGTGTCCTTTCATGCAATTTAACTTACCTCTTGTAGCCTCACCTCCTCATTTCAGAAATGGAGAATTGCATCTTAGATAAATACAACTTAGATAAGTTCATTTTTCCTCCACCCCAAATTAAAATTTTAATTTTTCCATTACAAGATGAATTCACTTTCATTATTGAAAAATAATAAAATTAAGGAGGCCCTCACTTATAGGATGCTATTAATTTTGTCTTCCTAACACAAACATTTTAATACCTTAGGTATCTCTTCTGAATAGTACTGAATACAATTTGAAATGTCATCGTACCACATATACTATGCTGTATGCTTTAAATCTACTCCCATCAACTTAATTTACCCCCTACATAGCATTCCATATTAAGAGTCTGCAAACATTTTCTGTAAAGACTTACATGGGAGGTTTTCTGGGCTTTGGCGATGACATGCTCTCACTGTCCCATGTTTGTTTTCTTTTATAATTCTTTAAAATGTAAAAACCATTCTTAGTTCTTTCAAAAACAAGCCCGGGGCTGCCTTGGTTGACAGCCTGCTGTTTTAAGGCCACAGATACATTTCTGTAATACCCCACCTTCTACTGCTAGTGCAGGGGATCAAGCCCAGGTCTTGGGCATGCTAGGCAAGAGCTGTACCATGGAGCTATACCTCCAAGTCTGTAATAGCTGTTCACAATTGCTGTATGGCACACCAGTAAAAGAACTTTTACAACAGAAATTAGGTAGCTTATACATCATGAATTCATAATTAGGTTTTGACTGCTTTGATTATAAAAAATGACTCGGGAATTAAGGTCTCCACAGATCCTTATATACATGCACTTTACCAACATAACTATTCGCTGAGGACTGTCTGAACGTGGAGTTTCTGGTTAGAGGACCTTCAGTCACTCATTTACTAACTATTTGCAAGGTCAAAGTGCACAGGCAAAAAGTAAAATAAACGAGTGTGTCTGAATTTTGCCAGTCCCTGAATGAAGTCAGCTTACTTGACAGCATCTTAAATTTTCTCATTTAGATTAAAAGGGTTTATGAGATTTTCACATATCTTATTTCATGACAACCCTGCATATGTGCTTGATATATGTTCTAAGAGTATCCTACAAGGCTCAGCGACACAATGCCCTGAACTAACAGCAGCTATCCCCAGGATCAAAATAACCTCTAATTCAATGGATTTCTTGGTAGGAAATAATTTAAAAAATATCAAATTGAAGTATTTCAGAAGAGCTTTCCTCTTCAACAAATGAAAGTGAATAACAACCAAAGAAATCACCATTCTTTGTCTACTGCAGCCGCTCATGCGCCCACTGACAATTTTGTTTTGTTTTTCTGGAATGCTCTTTAAACCCATCGCATGCACCATTTCAACATAATTTATATTTCCTAAATTGTAAACTTTCAAAGAGGAGCCTCTTTTACAACTGTGACCTTTTAAAAATGTCAATTCATTTACTTAGCAAATATTTATTGAGTGCTGATATGCTGCCGTGCAGGCTGCATGAGACATGTGGAATATAGAAGTAAACAGGACAGCTGTGGTCAGTGACTCATGGTAACACAGAAACGAGCCCAAGGAGTGGAACTATAGGATACACAGAAAAGGACCAGGAAACAACTTCCATTTCTTCTTCAAAAGCAAATGAAGACCAACACTGAGTACATCCTGCAGTAATCAGGCAAATCCTCGTCCTTGGTTTCATTACAGAAAGCTGCCAAATAGATCACAGATCACAGACTTACAGAATGACAACTCTATTAAAAGCTACAGAGGAAGTTATCATTTATGTGTATCTGAGGATCTTAAATTCAGTTTTTAGATCAGGCAGACTCCTACCAATATGACTAATGCATAAAACACATTCATCTTTGCTGAACTGGTCAGCATCCTCCATCTGACAATCATCCTTCGTGGCTTAAAGGGCAAAAATCAGGAAGACCCTGGGTGTGATCTCCAGCTCAAATGAAAGACTAGAAGGAAGGGGGAAAGAGGGATGGGAGTGGCAGGGAAAGGAAGTTGATAGGAAGAAAATTAATTTTTAAAAATTTACAGTACAGAAACATCATATCAACTCCATTGGATAAAGTGCAAATACATTCACAGGGGTCAGTGATTTCCATATTAAACAACTATGGATGTACTAGTGAAAGACTCAGTATGGATGCTGGAAATTCCATCTACTGTAAAACAGAATAAAATCAGGGCACCGTCATTCAGGCATTAAATTTAGTTACTCTAAGCCAGCACTCTTGGGGAAAAAAATGAGTAAAAATCCTGAGAAAAATAATCTGTTCATTACACATTAATGATGATAGAAACTTGTGTCATAAACTATTCAGGGTTTTTGAGAAGATGTCTGTTATCTTATTTATTTGCTTAACTGGCATTCTCTCAAATGTAAATAAAACCCCTTATAGTTTAATATCCTATTAATAGATATATTGTTCCTAGATTTTAGCATAAGATCTTTATTATAATATCCTAGACAAGAAATGCTCTTCTTAATTAATTGGCCTGGTAAATTAGTACATAGTTTCCTCCACAATGGCACCAGCTAAATTCTGACAGCAATTTTTTTAGCTCTTTTTTTGAGAAAAGCATACAGTAGTTGAAGACTGGGGATTTCATGATACCAAGTCAGTGGTTTTCAATGTATGGTCCTCAGAAAGGAAGCATTGGCATTGGCATTACCTGGGAACTTGGAAGATATGAACACTTCAAGGTTCTACTCAGATCAACAGATCTAGAAGTTGTGAGAAGGAAGACATCTCTGTTTTAACAAGCCACGTGATGCCAAACCTTCTAAATCCTCCCTTTTCAGTCATTCTGAGATGTACAATTCACTTGTGTCTCTCATTGCCCTGCAGTGCTGTACAATGCTAGGGAAAAAAATTTCTTCACTGAACTGTATTTTGGAACCCATGACTTCTTTCTCAACATCTCCTCTACCTCTCCCTTTGGATTGTGATACAGACCACAGATGGTGATCCACACAACCCAGCAGATTTAGGTTTACAACCTAAGGATGGGAAATACACTGGCTAGAAACCATACTTGAATGGGATTTGTCTAGCACACGGTACCACACTGCCTCTGTAGTGACAGAGCAATGGTATTAACAATCTTCAGGTTTAGCAAACAGCACGAGAGGATGGAGCCAAGCGATGTTGAATTTGTAGCTTCACAACAGGCTGCTACATTTAAGAGCAAATGGCACAGCTACTTCCTAAGTGAATGGCACATCATCACCCTGAAATCTCAGGTTTTATGTGCTGGCCATTGAGGGTCAGGCATTTATTTTACTGTTAAGTTATGTCTCTAAATCACTTAATAGCATTAGAATGAAAAGATATGGTCAGATTTATGAGGCCAAGAAGGAAAACCCAGTGAGTATTTTGTCCCACAATGAGAATCTAATTATTGGTTCGCAACACAGCATTTATTAGTTTTTTTCTTCTCCCCTCACTTCAGGCAGACTATGCTGCAAATCAGCATCTAATAGTCTCTGGTTTTAAAAGGCCATTTGCATGTAAAGTAGCTATTTTATCTATTTGTGACATTCATAGGTAAAAAGAATTCTATTTTAGCATAGTACTAGTCATACAAGCTTAAAATATTTTTTAAATAAAACTATTTCCACAAGAGCTATGGTAATACTGTAGATTCAGAGCAATGTAATTAGGAAACATTTATAAAAAGAGACATAACTTCCATTGATAATATATTTCGATACAAATATACAATGTATAATAACAAAACCAAGGTGATGAACATCTTCTTAAATATTACGTCCCATGCTGGGGACCTTTCAAGTCTTCCCTTTCAGTCATTCTGAGATGTACAAGTCACTCATCTCTCATTGCCCTATGGTTCTGTACAATTCTAGAAAAAAAAAATCTCCTCCCTTGAACTGTATTTTGGTACCCACTACTCCTCTCTCAATAGCACCTCTCTGTCTCCCATTAGTAATCTCTAGTGACCTTCATGTTACTTTATGTTTCTTTGTGATCAATTTACTCTATAATAATAGAACAAAAAATTCCAATTTCACAAGTGGGACAAAGACTTTAGTTGACAATGTCTGTAGAGAAGAAAGAGGAACAGTAAACAGGCAAATGAAAAGATGCTTTCCAAATTATTAGAAAGATGGAATCAACACCTGAGATACCAAAGCATACTGATTAGAATCTCCTGAACCTACAGCACTGGCCACACTGACTGTCTTGCTACCAACTGGTATTCTTTGATATTGGTAAGGCTACTTTAGGAAGTGGTTTGGTAATGTCTTATAAAACTGAACACAATTTTAGCATACAATCTTGGCTCTCATCCTCTTTGGCATTTACCTACAAGAGTGGAAAATTTATACCCACCAAAATCCCTACACACACATGTTTATAGATGTATTTTTATGACATACAGAGCATACAGAGTATTTACACATCATGTTTGAAGATTTAGATTTGAAGTATAATCTGATTTATATATATCAAATTAGTTAAACAAATATAAATCATATATATATATAAATAAAACATTAATTAAACATTCTCAGACAGACAGAGATACAAAATAAGTTCTAGGAGCTGCCAAGGGCCCTGTCCCAATCACAGTTCCTTCTTGTTCTCCACATAAAATTCACATTCTGGCATTTACTGTCTTTATTTCCTTAGAGTGTGACCAACTAATTCTACATTAGTATACAGATTATTAGATGTTGTCACACACACACACACACACCCCAAAACAAAACAAAACAAAAAAAACCTTGGCTTCAGTCTCTTTTAGCTCATTGGCTCCTGGTTTACCCCCTTCTTTTCCTTATAATTTGTCTGCACAAAGGTCATTTGAACTACAGGAGACACAACCTGTGTTTTCCTGGTTGCACATACATACTGGAATCTGACAGACCAAAGGCTGATCTTGGTGGTTGATTGTCTTGAGACAACAGTAGCTATTCGTATTGGGTTATAAAAATGAGTAAGTTACTTTCATGGTTCACTTTCACTAATGAATAGGGATAATTGAGAGACAGTTTGCTGTTTACTGTTGGTTCCTGGGGGGAGAGTTGATAGAGGGGAAAAAAAGATTCATTATTCTTATTGACCTGTTTTCAAGGTAACAAGTTACTTCACAGTCATCCTTTGAGAGGGATCATTTCCCTTCACTTTTCAATATTATTGCAATTTGACTTAGACAGACGTAATGAGTTCTATCTGCTACATGTCTAGATTTTAAGGAAACTCAAAATCCTTATCTCTGGTCTCTTCCAGTTGACTCTTGAGTCTTGTGACACTACTGCAGTTCATCTTTGGTGGCTGCTTGGTGACCCGGCTTGTTGAGCTGTTTTACACCAATCTTCTACATTTCTAGTTTCAGTCATTACATGACAAAGTGCTGGTTAGTATTACAAGCAAAGTCAAGCTAAGACCTGCATGTTAGAAAATTCTTATATCCTCAGTTCACCTTTTTTACCCCTATGTCTTTTTTTGAAAGACAAACACACATATGCATGTATACACATTTGCACAACTTTAGATAGAATACCTCATATATTCATAATAAAAATGTCACTAAAATTCAGAATTATGTTAACAATATTAATACCTTTGCCATATAATTCAGCCATTAAAAGTGTGTATCTTGGTAGATTTAGTATATTCACATTAGATTAACCCACCAAGATCAATTTAAGAGAAGAATCACTGTATTTATGAGCACTCACTCCTTATTTACACTCAGCCCTTGCAGCCTATACAATCACTAATCTACAGACTGTCACTGTCAACAGGCCCAGTTTAGGATCCTATGAGTCATAGAGAAATTCAAATACACATACACACAAACACGCACATGCACCCACACACCCACACCCCCTCCACACACATTGGCTATTTGAAGCATATTCTCTGGTAGAGACAGCTGAAAGGCTCCTAGAAAGAAGACTTTCTACATGTTTATAATAGTTTGCCTGTGCCCTCTATGCCAGAAAGTCAGTTTCACTGGGTATAAAATTCATGCTTTCTCATTCTCTTCACAGCTGCTAGAATTCTCTTTGAGTTGGTCATTACAATGGGAATGCATCTGTAATGGAATGCAATCTGCACTGATTATTATGGTAAGAAAAGAGTCAAGGCTGTGGCCATTTCACCAGTAAACAATCAGCACATGTCCCTGACTACTGCTGTAGCTAAAACAGTTAACCATTTTTCTCCGATGGGTGCTTATTTTCTTTAGCATCACCATTCTGCTAACTAGGCAGGTTCTAGTCCTAGTCCATAGAACACAAGTTGGATTGCTGAATGGTCAACTTTTCAAAGTCTTTTTTCATTTCTAAGTAAAGTCATATTTGTATTACATATTACCTAAGCATTACAGAATGAGTAGCATAGTTTATTCAGAAAGAATCACTATTTTAATAGCAAGATAAGTTATGAAGTTCTAGGTATAGGAAGAATATTTCTTCCACCATATCCTTTATAACATTGTAAGAACTTGAAAATTGGTGTATCACAATTTCAGAAAACCAGATTTATGATGATATTTAAAAAAAACAAACAATGATTTCCATTATTTTAAATCAGTGAAAAAGATCTTTGTATGAATTCGGGGTTTATTTTGGGTAACACAGCAAGTCAGTGATCAAGCACGGCCTGGGAGACAAGACTTCAGGACCTAGAGGCCATGCCCATCCCACTCATATGAGATATTCTTCAGCTCATTAGGTGACTTTCCCCTCATAATGACACTTTAAGAAGCCCACTAATTACAAATGGTTTATCTATAGGCAAAACTTGGGCAACTTCCTTTGGAAATACAATTAGAGGTTGAAAGAGCTTTAGATCATTACTTAAAAGTCTATTCCACTTACAAATTCTCCAGTGGTTAACATCCCATAACACTCAGGGTGGGAGAAGCACAGTGAACGAGGAGACTGCTGACTTTTTTTGAAAGTCACATTGAGAGAGTCCCTAAAACATATTTAAATATTTCAAAAATAACCAAAAATCCCCCAAGTCTTTATACCTGTAGTCTGGCTCTACCAATTCACACTGCAGTCTTGTAGTTGTAAATTTGCTTTGCATTTACAAAATAAAATCTTACAGGCTTGACCAAAAAAAAAAAAAAAAAAATACACTTTCTAAATACGTTGAGTTTCCATTGTGAAGGCAGCCCAGGTTTTGATGTGTGAAGCCGCACCAGTTTCTGGTAGCCTGTGTCCTCCCCTGTTATGGGCACCTCCTTTATCTCTCAGGCCAGGCTTCCTTTTCTCCCTGGCTTATTACTGAGCAGCTTTTCTCCCACTGGCGTCCTCCTCAAGCAAGCATGTGTTACTTTTGAAGTTTCTTAAAGGAACACTTCCTGTGTGTACCAAAAGGAAAAAAGTTCACCAGTGTGTCTTCCCTAACACTTCCCTTTCAATTATATCCTGCAGGGAAAGACAAAGTCACAGATGGTGCCAGATGCCTCAGTGTCCCCCAAACCCTTCCACAGTAGCAGTGAATACTAACTTTGCCATTATTGGAGCCTAAACACCCTTCGAAAACAACTCTACTCCTTTCATCTTTAAATAAAGGAATATGCAGAGGGACTTCAATGCCACACTAAGAATATTATATGTACTGTGTGTTATTGTGGATATCGCTCTGTATAAATAAAACACTGATTGGCCAGTAGCCAGGCAGGAAGTATAGGCAGGACAAGGAGAGAGGAGAATTCTGGGAAGTAGAAGGCTGAGTCAGAGAGACGCTGCCAGCGGCCGTCACCATGACAAGCGAGATGTAAGGTACTGGTAAGCCATGAGCCACGTGGCAACTTATAGACTAAAAGAAATGGGTTAATTTAAGATATAAGAACAGTTAGCAAGAAGCCTGCCATGGCCATACAGTTTGTAAACAATATAAGTTTCTGTGTGTTTACTTGGTTGGGTCTGAGTGGCTGTGGGACTGGAGGGTGAGAGAGATTTGTCCTGACTTTGGGCCAGGCAGGAAAACTCTGGCTTCAGTGTATATCACGTCATATCTGGTGTTGGCACACGTGCATATGTGTAAGCACGTATAATGAGAGTCACATGACTGTAAGCCTCCTTTGTCTTTTCAAGTTGCTTTTGTTAAACTCAAAGCCTAAGTGGTTGGGTCTGAGATAGGTCAAGAATTCAAGACCAATCTGTTTACTTAATCTTCTTATTCATTTTCATGTGAAGTGAGGATACTATCAAAAGTCATTCCATACTGCTATAGATGAATAGCCTTCTGAATCAGAAACCTATAAACTGTCTATAAAGAAGGGAATTCAATTATCATTAAGTAAAGTCGTTTTCTCAGAAAGGACCCCCCCTTCTGAGTAATGGAAGGTGACTTTCAAGACTTTATGCTTTATACCCTAGTAAGAGAAGTTTGAAAAAGCAAATCTTGAAAAGGTGAGGACAATAGAATGCTAAGACTGGAGTCAAAGTTTACAAGTTTTCCCCCTCCAAGCCTGTTGTGATTTCTACTATTTTTGTGTCTGTTATGGCTCCACTATGAAATTCAGATATAGAAAATAAAGATACAGGGGGAAGATCATTGCAGCACAATGGCCAGTAGTGTTTCCTACGCATTTCTCTGTCTTCCACAGCTGAACTCATACTATACATGGAGTTTTGTAGCTTGCTTTATTTATTACATGGATACTAGCCTATGCCATTAAGTAAACTGACAAGCATACATTTTAAGGGATGCTTAGTAGTCCACGATTTGCTTGCTTTTCCATTCCTTTTGTATGGAATATTTTGGATACTTTTCTATTTGTGAGAGCACACACTCATTGATTGTTTGACATCTTGAGTATTTCCTTTGGCTATACTCCTCAATGTTGAATAACCAAACCTAAGTACACACTTTTACCAAAGATGTCCTTATGGCCTCAATAGTTTACAACAGTGGTTTTCAACCTTCCTAATGCTGTGATCCTTTAATACAGTTCCTCATGTTGTGGTGACCCCCCCCAACCATAAAATTATGTTCATTGCTACTTCATAACTGTAATGTTGCTACTGTTATGAATCATAATTTAACTATCTGTGTTTTACCATAATCTTAGGTGACTTCTGTGAAAGGGTCATTTGACCCCAAAGGTTGTCACCCACAGGTTGAGAACCACTGGTTTAGAATAATGCAGCAAATTCTATTTCTACCAGACATGACCGAGAGTAAGTCTTTGCTTTCCTCTTGCCAAACATGGTGATTACCATAGTTTATTTTTTAATTTATTATTCAAAATGATATTTTTATGCTTTGAAAGTACAAAGTTTTATTTTTTTGTTAATTTGGTAAGAATGAAGACTAGGAGGGATGGCAGTCTTAAGTACTGAGGTTTTATTTAAAATATCTGTAAAGTGGGCAAGTAATTGCGAATGTTGGATCTGTCTGGGAGGGCAGCAATGGACAGATAAATTAAAACAGAAGAATAACAAGAGAAGTGGACAGAGCCTGAAATTGTGGGCCTGCCCACTCATTCCAGTGCTAACACTAAGCTCTGTCTTCTGAGAAATGTGGTCTGGGATGCACCTCTGTGAAAAACTTCAACAGTTCCAAACCCTGGCATCTAATTAGTTTAACCACAGGGACACCGGCTTGAACCTTTTCTTTTGAGGACAAATAACAGCATCCAAAGAAACCACTGCATTAAATGTCTATTGTTAATCTTTAAGATGAGTAGACATTTGGTCATTTTTTGGCAGTTATTTTCATAAAATGATAATAAATATGAGTTTTCCTTTCTCACTTTTTGTAAGTGAAAATAATATAAAAAGCAAATAGGTGACTGGACTCCAAATTTCTATTCACAGTCTGGAGATATTTATTGAAGCGCTGTCAACATATGGTAGATTTATAAGCTATTTCTAAATGCTTTCTGGAATTCTCTAATTACATAAAAGCATAGCACCTGTATTGTATTTATGACTATTGATAAAGGCAAACTATTTTATTTTCATTTGAAATGCAAAGGTACTACTTTTCCCCTTCATATTCTTTTCTCAGAAAATATAGCCCAAACATTGAGGTAATTCTAACTTGTATATGTCCATATCATTTATACTCACAATTACCTTCATTCTCAATATACCCGACATACAAAGAAAAGGTTGAATGTATACTTTAATTTTCACAGTGCAGATATACATTTTATTGACATTTTGAATTGTACTTGATCCTAATTCCAAGTAGAAAGGCAGCTGCAAAGCTGAAATCACATTTACATACTGAAACCACATTTACATATTAAAATCACATTTACATACTGAAAGCACATTCACATATTGAAATCACAATTACATAGTGTAAGCTTTTGCTACTTGTGCTTATTGGACAATGAAAGCACTTTACCCTATTGATGAAGGGGGGGTGAAGTATAAAAACACTGAAAGAAAATGAGAATGTTCACAGATTGCTGAAAAATTCAAGGAGCCCTCTGTCTCTGAGTTTTGAAACAGGCTTAAGTATCATAAATAATTTCAGATGCAACTTAGATAAAAAGTATGTTACTAACTCTTAAGTGCTTTGACTATATGATGATTAGTTTTCTTAAATTATTCTTTGTTGATGAGAAAGTGGATTTTATTGGCTTTAGATTTCTGCTATCTTATTTTATAAGGTTTAGATGCTGAGTAATGAACAATGGGCAAGTAAAGAAAATTCATGGCACCAACCACAGTTAATACTGGTTTTGGTCATAATATGTGCTCAGGGCCATGAGTTTTAGATCAAGATCTAGTCCCAGGTTATTGACTTGTTAATACAGCTTTAAAAAGAGTTTCAGTGCAACTACAACATATAGAGGTTATATAATTTTCCAGTGCTGATACTGTAAACCAAGTATATGTGCAGATAGATAGATACATGCATACATACACACACACACACACAGACACTGACACACAGATACACAAACACACACAGACACACACACAGACACTGACACACAGATACACAAACACACAGACAGACAGACACACACACACATACACACACAGCTACCTCATAATACATAGTCTTCCACCATTATGACTTCCTTCCTTTTTCTGGTTCTTCATCCCACATTTAAAAACATCAACTCTGAACTCAGAACTCTTTGTGTGCCTCTGTTTAGAAAGTGATTTCCTCCAAATCTCCCAAGGCCGGCTCCATGACATTCAGACTGTGACTCCAGTTTCACCTAAGGTTGAAGATTCCTTAGCTCCCTGATTGACTGCTCATCACTGTTCACCACATAATTCTACAGTCTTTCAGACACACTGGTGTCTGATGTTATCATGTGAATATATTTAATATTATATATAAATTATATATATATTATCATAAAATGTCATGAAAGTAAGGGCTCTGTCTAATTTGGTCATTGCTGAATCCTCCAGAGTCTAGGACATAGCCTGGCATACAATAAATGTTCAACACATGTTTGCTGAATAATGAGTGAAAAAGGCATAATCAGGCTAATCACAGGGTCTGATCAGATAAGAGGGGGAAGCCAATCACAATGAATTCTTCAAGCTTCAACTCTGAGGGTTTTGTTTTGTTTGTTTGGTTTTTTTTTTTTTTTTAATGTCTGGTCAGAATCTAAAATAGAAAAAAACCCAGCACAAGCCTTGGAGTGGCTGTGTGAAGGGATAGGTAACCCTGATCCGACTAAGGTAGTGTGCTTTCTATCTTATGAAGTGTATGAGAAAAAAACTATTGAGATGAAGCTGTTTAATTTTTATTTTGCTGCCTACGAATTGAATCCAGGGCCTCAAATACCTGAGTATACACGGTACTCCTAGGCTACACTTCAGTAGTACCTAACGAGATCACTACTTAATAACTGTAATGCCAAGTAGCAACCAAATATTAAAACTTGGAAGTGGGCAACAGATTATAAATGAGAAGGAAATTTCAGCCACGGCTCCAACAAGGGCATTCACCAATCTGGCAGACTAGGTTAAGCAAGCAAATCCGTCAACCTAAATAATGCTCAGACAGCCAAACGAGACAGACAGTCTCTTCTGCTTGTCCTTTCTTTCCAGTGAGTAGCAAGAATGAAAAGCAAACACATTGAGAGTGAGGAGTGTAGAAAACTTGCACTCTCCCCTACGCTTGCTGGTCCATTAGAGCTCTTGCCGGGACCCTAGAGTTAGTCTAACAGTGCTATTTCAAAAGGATGGGATACTTCAATGAAAGATAAACACAACTTCTTATGTTTCAAATGAAACATTCCTCTCCACACTTATGTTTACTTCAGTATCAATGCAAAGTAATTTTCAGCTAAATTGTAAGACCAGAACTGTTTGGCTTACTGTGATATAGCAGCGAACCTCTCGCAGAAACATATCACAATGCAGCAGACATGGATTCAGTAAATAAGATGATTAACCCTAAGGTCTGTCGATGATCCATATTCTAAAATGTTTTTAAAACTAATTAGAAACATATAAACTAGGTTTGTGACATAATTTTTAAAGACAATTTTGCAAACAAAACATTTAGAAGACTTACTTTAGAAGGAACCAAATTCCCAAATCATGAAAATTTTAACCAAAACAAAATTTTGTAGATACTTTTATAAATTAGGTAAGCTGTAATTTGTAGAAAATAATCAAAACAAATTGGCATCACTACCACATTTTATAGAATCATCCACGTAGGTAAAATTCCAGGACTAACAATTTGAGAGAAAGAACCCTGGATTAGCATACTTGTATTAGATCCAGCTCATTAGCAGATAAGCTTTTGGTCTACCTTCTTCTGCCAACTCTAATCACATGTACTAACTTTTTAAAGCCCCAAGTCATGAATGCTTGTCCAACAAACATTTATTTAAGTTTCATTCTGCATGAATATTTTCTCTGCTTTTGTTTCAGTGGTAACTCTGAAATTCAATATATTTCATAATCAGCCACTCAGACAGATTCTGATAGAACTCTCCTTCTGATCAATGGTCTCATGATTCTGTCATGGATTTTGAACTACTCAAACTGACCTGATTTTTAAATGTCTTCCAATCCATACATCCTACCTTATAACCTAGCCATCTACAGCTCCAGTCCCCTGAAATGACTCCAATCCTCCTATACTACTTCAGGCTAAGTAGCCCCCTTTCCACAGCTACTCAGCTTGCCTTATCCCGGCCACTCCCTCTGCTCATCTTGTCTCTCATTGTCTGTAATTGCGATAACCTTTTTCAATACCTTCAAATCCATCCAAAACTCAACTAAAATTGCCATCTCCATGCTTGTGTCTGAAGTGCTGAGCAGTGAGTGCCTGAGAGAGAATTCATGGTTAGTACTCGAGCTAGCACCCAGAAACACTTCTAGAAGAGCGATGTCAACTCACGCATGTTAATCTCAAATGTCCCTCTTCTCCCCATGAGTCGCAGATGGTCACTTTGCCATGCAGTTCTTTGAACAGTTAACAGGGTCCTCAAGGAGATAATTTCATAATAATTTTATCACTAAATCTGTACTGGCTTTAAAGCCTGTTTTCTCCTGCACTTTCTTATACTCAGAGGAAGAAGGGCTCTTTTCCCAGGCCATCTGTCTTCTGGAGCCCACATTCTCTATCTGGTTAAAGACCTTGAACTAAAGACCTTCCGCCTTCTTTCACTTGAATCAGATTGGATTCTATCCCACTGCTCCCTCAAAAAGACCCCCAGAAGACAGTAGTAGTAGGTTCTCCTGCAGTCATCTATATCAAATCCCCTCCTTCCAAGGCACAGGGGTCACTGCAGAAGAGTGAGCAATTACTGCAATCTTCAGCCATTTTCTCCTAGCCCTGTTAAATTTTAAATGCTTTTATATTGCCATGTCACAGCACCCATCTAATGGATACAATGTCAAAGACGAAGAATATACAAGATATTTCTGGAAAACAACTTCTGTTAAAAAATATACTCATAGGAACAATAACCCACTTCCAGGAACCCATATCAATATGATTTAGGTAGAAAGAATATAAATGAAAGTGATTTGAAATATTGGTTTCAATAGTCATTATGAACTATACAGTCATTCAAACAGAACTGAAATGTGAAATCTGACCACAGCGGTACTGAAATTTCTTTTCTACAGGGTACATCAGAGAAAAACATTGTCAGCTTTACTATTGAAAATCTGAAAGGTGAATGGAGAAGCCACAGAGCAGAAGGTCCTCCTTGAAGAAGCAGAGTTTTGTAAGCACAGGCTAGAGGAGCAGCCTTTCCCTTGACAGTTTATGAGCATGACATCCTATGCCAAACCATGGCTTTCCACTCTTCCTTGTCTGGTGCTCCTGAACCAATGCCTCCTCTCCTTCACTGACTCCAGTTTGGGAGTCACTGACATCGTTTCTCTGAAACAACAGCAATCCTTCCTCCTGCTCTAACCTTGTGAATGCTGCTCAATGCTTCAAGGAGGATTTGCTGGGAATAACTGAATATCTTCCACCCTCTAAATTATACTGCCCATGTGACTTACTTGCTCTGGCTAATGAGCTTAAGATCTGTATAACGGTTTGAAAGAAAATGGCCCCCAAAGGGAGTGGCACTATTGGGAAGTGTGGCCTTGTTGAAGGAAGTGTGTTATTGTGAGGGCAGGTTTTGAGATCTCTTTTGCTCAAGTTTCCCTCAGTGTGGCAGTCAACTGACTTCCTGTTGCCTGCAAGATGCATCACTCTCAGCTCCAGCACCACATCTGCCTCCACATCACCGTGCTCCTTATCATGATGATAATGGATGGAACCTCTGAAACTCTAAGGGAGCCACCCCAATTAAATGTTTTCATTTCTAAGGGTTGTCATGGTCATGGTGTCTCTTCCCAGCAATAAAAACCCTCACTAAGACAATCTGTCTTTCTGAAGGAAGGATTAAAAGCCAATGGGATATTTTCCAAGCAGACTGTCACAACCCAGGTTGATTGTGAGGCAGATACTGAGCCATAATGAGGGTGCCACTTGTACCAGTCCAACTCTGAAGTTCCATGTGCAAGGAACTGTGCTGACTGAAAGTGCAGAAAGAGTTCATCAAGGCACACACTGACTCCCGTTCCTGAAGGTGTCAAGTACGCACTTGGCAGCCACATTAAAGGCTGGGCCAACTTCTCTGATTTACAGATTAGTATAAATAAGTTCCACAGGTGGAATTACTAATGAGCTGGATGCAGAATGCTTCACAAATAGCTGAGGTAAAAATGCTCGCATTGATAAAACTTTTAAGCTTTTCAAAAACGATCATAAATACAGGAGTGAGGTTTGCACACTCTGAAATACAACAAAACTAAAGTAACAAATAGGTATGATTTCTGGAATTTCGGGCAAGACAAGGTAGTAATTTCATTTTGACTAAAATGCATGTAATTTCAGAGTCAATTCTATATCCTGGCATATCTCTTTTAAAGTACAAATTAAACTTACCAATTATAATGGGATATTCTATGTGTGACAGCTATAACTCATCAGCCATGAAAATTTAATTATAAATATAAGCAAAGTGACTATTCTCTAATATGGTTTGCTAAACTAAACCTTTCTATATGAAAATATTAGCTATTTTTACAAACATTTCAGTAATGAATGTCAAATACTAAGCTAATAAAGTTTGTGCAGAGACCAATCGAAATGTCTACCAAATTGTAAGGCTAAACACATTAATACAAAACAACAAAGAAAGAGCTTCATTTGATAAATGGGATTAAAATTGTTCCTTTCCAAGAAATTAACATAAATGTGACACTAAATGGTTTAGAAAATTTTGTCTGGATCGGATATTTCCCTTAGATTGAAGACAACGTGTGGAATCCCTTTCACATTTACTCTCTATCATCTTCTCCTAGGCTTGTAATTTCAGAAAATGCCCCAACAATGCCATTCAATTTAAAAGGTCCACAATAAATGACCTAGTATATTTAATAATGATTTAATTTAGATAGACTCTCTAGCTCACTGGTTTTCAAAACTCATCTCTTTCAGAGAGCCAGCATGCATACAACAGATAAAAAAGGAGGTGTAGGCTGGAGCTGGAGGGAGGAGGGGGGGAGCTTGACTGAGGTGGAGGTGGGTGGAGCCATAGAATCTTCTAAGACAGTGGTTCTGAACCTCTGGTTCATGACCGACCCCTTTGGGGAGTGGCTGAATGACACTTTCACAGGGGTCGCCTAAGACCATGGGAAAACACAGCTATTTACATGATAATTCATACCAGTAGCAAAATCACAGTTATGAGGTAGCAACAAAATAATTGTATGGTTGGGGTTACCACAACATGAGCGACTGTATCAATGTGTCTCAGCTTTAAGAAGGTTGAGAACCACTGTTGTAAAGGAACTGGTGGTCACACATATTTCCCCACTCACCTCTCCAAGGCTTCTAGGCCAGCTGCTTATTCATCTTATCAATATACAAATTCTACTATGAAAGTCATTGAAAATAATTTCTGTTGGCATTTTAACATGCAAATGTCACAGAAAATCTAATGAGGAGTTCAGAAAATGGCCACTTACTAGATGCTTTCCAGTACCAGGCCCAAGTTACTAAGTAAAGCAATATAAAAGCAGCAGAGACTTAAATCTTTATTTTGGAATCATATTCATGGTATTGGGGAAGTATAGTGTGTTGGTCAGCTTTTGTGAGCTGGACATAAATCTAGACACACCTGGGGAGAAGGTGAGGTATTGCTTCCATCAGAGGGGCCTATGAACATGTCTGTAGGATATTTGCTTGTTTGCTAATTGATGTAAGACAGGCATAAATAAGCACATCATTGTTTTAGTGTCAAAGTGAGAAACTGAAAAGATGCTGGAAGGGTTCAGGCCCCTCAGTTCGGAGGGACCCCTTCAGTTAGATATTTGGCTTATTGTTGCATCATACCCAAACTCAAGCAAACCTGTTTATTTATATGTTTGTTCAAGTTTTCTAGTTTGGGATTCTAAAGTTATATTTTCTCAAAAAAAGAAGGTCCACAGGGGCCCTTTTGGACTCAGAGCAGAGTCTCACACGGCTTGGCACTCAAAAGACACAGTCTGCTGGAGAAATAAGTGATTTCTCCCACTATCCTGTAACAGTTTCACCTGACATGGAAACATTCCATCCTGCAGGGAAACTCCTTACATTCAAAATGGCTTCAGGAAATCCCTAAAACTGATGAGATTCACTAAGCCCCTCCCTCCCTTCCAGAGTAAGCCATCAAGTTGCAAAGACGACTCTCAGACAAGCCCAGCTGAAAGGAAGATTCTGAGGCTAGACCAGCTGCCTGGAAGAAGCAAAAGCCAGCTGAGCTGCCTGGAAAAGATTTAGATTAACGGAGGCACCTGGAAAGGACACTTTCCAACCTGTGGAGCGGCCTCCAGGCTGTGCAGTGGGCTCCAGGTTCCCAGCTTTGGGAGCTGTCACCCATTCTGGGGTGGACTATGGTGAGTCAACCATCTTTGAGTCATTTGGGCTGCTGTAAATAATCCTTCACCCATTTTCCTGTAAGTAGCTCTAGTAAAACTTCCTGGTTCACCAAGCCGGACTTTGCTGGTGCCAGCACCTTGGTCTGTCATGGGTTTCCTCCCTGTCTGGAGTGAATAAACATGTGTTTTGTATCTCCCAAAGAAAAGTGTTGTTACACAGCACCCACATCATGACTGGTCCTTGAGTGCATCTCTCACTACTTCATCCAATCACCGTCCTGCCCAAATAGCACCACCATGGTGAGCTTGGGTAGAGATGCCCTAAAAATATACCTGTGAGACCTTCCTCTTGAAGGAAACACTCAAATAGAAACCTCCAACTTCCAGTCTCCTAGTAGGTGCATATTTGGTTCTTACTGCTCTGTAGCTTTTTCCAGACAATTATCTCAGCAAGAATGTGCATGGAAGAGATAGATAGAGAGGGAGCTTCCAGAATTTCATTTTACAGTCTATGCTCTTATTTTTAATGATGTTGCTTTTTTTCCTGTTGTTTTTTTTCTAATTCTGAAATACTTAAAGAACTTCATATATATTTTTTTCTTAGTATAGATACTTAAAGCTCTGTCTATAAAACTGACTACAAAATCTAATGTGGTACTTAATTTTTGTATTATAGATTCATGCCCCGATTTATTTGTTATTAAAGCTGATTTTAAAAATTTCAAATTGTTTTCTCATCTTAAAAGTGTGCACATTACTAATTTTAGGATTGGCAACATAATGTTTACATTATTAGAATATTCTTACTGTATGATAAATACTATAAAAATTTGATGAACTAATATTTTTATATATCATAACATCATGCTAATCCTTACCTTTAATTGTATTACATAAACTGAATTATTCACTGCATTTCATTTTCATCTCAGGATGTTATAAATCAGGTTTTCTTTTTTTTTGCAGTTCTTTTACAATTATGCCTCTTGCTGATATTTTTAGCTTTATTTTTATTTATATGAGTGTTTATACTGCATGTATGTATGTATGTATGTATGTATGTATGTATGCGTATCAGGCATGTGCCTGGTATGTATGGAAGTCAGAAGAGGGCACAGAATCCCCTGGAACTGAAGTTACAGATGGCTAGGATCCACCATGTAGGTGCCAGAAACTGATCTTGGTTCCTCTGCAAGAACAAGTGCTCTTAACCACTGAGCCATCTCACCAGCCCCTCTGTTGGTATTTCTGCATCGAAATTACATTTTTAGAGACCATAATTAAAATATCTTTCATATATTTGAGAGAGAAGGATAAATTTGAGCCCAAACTTGAATAGTACAAGCCATATCTTCTGAGTGTGGCTAAAGTGGATCCAATTGTATTATTAGATTTTTGTTTGCGTATATGATTGTTCTTTGCTTTATGGAAAGTTTAGTATTTACATTGCTTAAAATTATACATGGGTTATGTTATGTTATCAAATTTTAGTTTCAGAAACACAACAACCAAATTGCTGTTAAATCTCTCTCTCTCTCTCTTTTTTTTTGCTCTGGTCGCTAGGAAACCTGCAGATACATTTTCTGTCCAACGCTTAGATGATTAACAAGTTGGCAGAATCTGTGCTAATCTTATCTGCAGCTATCATATGCCCTGACTTTCCACAGCTCTGCTTGATCATGCACATTTTCTGTAAGTCATTTTCATTTTTTGCAGAATGATGCAGGAGACAGACGGATGGTCTGGGAGTCATCTCCTGCAAGCAGATTGTGACAGGCTGAGTGTGAAATAAAACAACATCAATATATCCTAATTTTCTGAGGGATTTCTAAATAATTGTGTGATTATCCACCACGAAAGTACATTCCAAAAACAATCTCTAACCCTCGAAACATTCCAAATGTCTGAATCTCATCACGCCAGACGGCCCTCTGCAATGAAGAGCACATCCCAGTCTTTCTTTCTGCTCAGCTTCTCAATCTCACCCTCCTCCATGGTTGCCAGTTTCCTTGGTGCCCTTAAGACGTGGAGACACAAGTCATTCCTCTTACTCAACGAGTCTTCAGCAATGTTTTGTACTGGTGTTGTAGCATGGTGGATGAGGTGTAGGGGACTTTTGCTGCCATCAAAATAAAGATCACCCTCCGCTTCTTCAGTCCTGGACCAAATACCCTCTACCTCTTCTCATGGAAGGAGCGTCCACCCTCCCATCACGGAAGAAAAGCTTTCCTGTCATGGAAGGATAGTCCTCTGTCAGTTCGGTATTCAGGAGATTTGTTATGATTGTCTAGTTTAGATTCACTACCAGACTGTTTCCTTCAGGATTAAATGCCTCTAAATGTGATTCCTTAAAGAATAATGTAGGCTTTCAAATCAGGTAGGTGTTTCGTTAAGTTAATAGTTTGCTGGGCTCTGTCCTTTCTCAGGTTTAATCACCTTAGTGGGTTTAAATCTTATTTAAATGTGTTTCTCTTCTAACAGCCACCTCATTTCTGTTCAGCAATTATCTACACTTTGTTATAGTCTGTCCTGGCAGTGTTCTGCCAGACCCAGTGAAGGTCTCTACCACAATCCTTTCATCATCTCAATTCTTTCATTTTTTTCTGGCTTTTTATTCCTCCAGGGACTATGTATGTTGAACAAAGTAAGACAAGAATGGAAGAAACTGTGTGTTTCCTAATTTGTGATGTCTCAGAAGGTAGTCAAGAAATCCTCTATGGCAGTG
Source organism: Peromyscus maniculatus bairdii (assembly GCF_049852395.1). Taxonomy (NCBI): domain Eukaryota; kingdom Metazoa; phylum Chordata; class Mammalia; order Rodentia; family Cricetidae; genus Peromyscus; species Peromyscus maniculatus. The sequence goes on from NC_134867.1 coordinate 23,487,873, forward strand.
GTTTTCAAATTTTCTAATGCTACAGCCTTTTAACACAGTTCCTCATGTTGTAGTGACCCCCCAACCATAAAATTATGTCCCTCGCTATTTCATAACTGCAATGTTGCTAGTGTTAGAAATAATTATGTAAATATCTGTGTCTTCTGGTGGTCTTAGGTGACTTCTGTGAAAGGGTCATTTCACCCTAAAGGGGCACGACCCACAGGTTGAGAATCACTGTTTTAAGGCAACCAGAGACTTTTTTGTCCAGATTCTCTTCAGCTTTCTCTCTGAGAAAGCACCAGTGCCAACTTGTCCTATTAAATTCACTTCTGGTTCAATATAGTTATTGGTACTTTCTATCTACCTATCAAATATGAGATAGTGTATTTAAAAAGCCTGGGGCTGGAGAGATGGCTCAAGAGTTAAGATCACTTGCTGTTCTAGCAGGGGATCTGGGGTTGTTGTTTCCCAACAACCACATGGTGGTTCACAACCACCCATAACTCCAGTACCAGAGAATATGATGCGCTCCTCTAGCCTCTGTGGGTACCAGACATGCATACGGTACACATTCATGCATGTAGGTAAATATACATATAAAAATACATTATTACTGTGTAATTGTGTACGTGAGCATGCCATGAGGTAAGTTAAGGTCAGAGGACACCTTTGTGGAGTCAGTTTCTCCTTCTACCTTTATGCGGGATCTAGGGATTGAACTAAGGTCATCAGGCTTGTATGGTAAGCTTCTTGACACACTGAGTCATCTCTCCTGCCACAACATGTAATGTTCATATTCTCTCTTTTCTACATGTAGACACTTATTTTGATATGCCTTTCTTTAGTTTATTTTATTTATCTGTATTTGTAAATTTCAGTATAATTTTTTTTTTTTTGCTTTGATTAATCTTATTCGACAGCATCAGTTCCCAAAAATTGTTCCCGGAGATAGTTCTACCTTAGTGTTAGCCCAAGTTACATATTAAAAAATGGAAGTTTAGAGTTAATTAAATGTATAAAATACAAGGTCAAGGGAAAATTAGGCCATTTCTGTACATTGAGATTTCAAGAAATATATAGAACGTAGCTTTTAGTACACACAAAAATTACAGATTTATCCTGCCACCTCAAAGATTCTGGTGAGCACATTCTAAATGTTTGTATATTTACTGTCACGAGTGCGGATTTCGTTTTCCTGGAGTGTGCTTGAGAGCAATGCACAGCAGCTTTTATTCTTAATAAAGATCATTCTCTCAGTATTTATATTATCGCTATTTATCTGTGTATAATTATTGCAGTTGTTTAAATTCCTTATTCAGACTGTGAAAAACGTTGTGGACTGACTTAATGTTACTATGCACTAGTGTATACGGACTGTGAAAAACGTTGTGGACTAACTTAATGTTACTATGCACTCTCTTGACTGAGCTAAGACACTTTACATTTCTGAATGGGTCTATAACCAGCTTCTTGCAGGTGCTTCCTGTCCCGCTCACACAGCATCGACTCGAGCTTCCCTACACCCGTACTTCCTGTTTCTTGCTTTTCATGATACCACTTCCGTGGAGTACAGCCCAAACCAGAGGTGCCACTTCCCTACTTTCACAGCATAACTCTCAGAACTATTTTTTAGTTGATGTCCGTGTAGGGCTACATATATCTATCTGATGATGAGCTATAAATTTCAAAATAACCCTAACCCTCAGTCATGAAATCAGAAGTCTAAACTATGTCTGCTCAGAAACTCAATGACCTAATTTATAAAGATGATTTTTTTCTAGACAATTCTAGGGAATTCTTTGATCTACATGTGCATGTACAGAACTTTAGAGGCATATGAAGCTAAGTTATGAATAATTTAGCCATGTTGGTGATATTTCTATGAAACAACTATGTTTTCATTTTGAAACAAAGTCGAATAACTGGCTTAGGGTGGAAGAAGGTTTCCTGGTCACATTCTTGGTAGGCACTTCTCCTGAGTGCATTGAAGAAACAAAAAGCAATTGTCAGGTGACAAGGTAGTTAGGAGGAAGAGGAACAGGGGTGGGGGGGGGATCTGTTCAACCAACTTAGTACTAAATACTCCTCAGATGGCAACCACACACTGGAGAGTAATTATATGCTAATAGATTATTACGATATTAATCAAAACAGAAATACTGGAAACAACCTAAATCTTAGTGTTTATAGAACACTCAAAAACTATGGTAAGAACCAACATTTAAAAATTCTCTAAAAATAGAAGAGTATATAAGAAAAAAATCCTAAAAAAACAAAATGTAAAAAATTCTGTAACAAATTAATTTTTACACAGTAAAACTGATAAGTAAACACAGAGCCATGATAGTTATTTACAACAAATGTGTTCTTTGTCTTTTCTCTGTTAAAGGTAGCCAAATATAGCCTCAAAGCCATCCTTATAGCCTTGACCTATGGGCTCCTCCCATGCCACATCCATATGTAGCTTGGGTCCCATATCCAGTGCCTCAGCCTAGTCTGGCCAACCCTACCTGTGCGGCGTGGCTTCCCCCAGGATCACAATGCCTGACACACAGGCTCCTGCCACACCATATCAAACCTCTCCAACCCAGAAACTGTATACACTCATCCAGGGTCTAACTCTGTGAATCTGCCTGATCCTGTTTTCCACAAACCCACCCCAAACCCCAAATATACCTCCACACTCAAGACTTGAACTAGGATGTACATACTGCACACCCAGTCCAGTCCCCTGTGTCCACCTGACTTCTTTCCATCTAAGCCACACCCAACATCTAGGCCAAACCCAAACTGCACATCTTTTCTTCTGCCTCAACCTACTCTGTCCATATCAGACACAGAACTAATAAAATAAACCCACATGCACAAACTGCATTTCAAAAATACAAATAACATGAAAGATAAAAGCAGTATCTCCCCTGGTATGAAATCCAGCAGTCCTGTAGAAATGTTTGCCAAAAGAGGATCATGTAGATAACCCAGGACACAGAATGTAAAAGAGGAATCATAAACTTCATCAAAGAATTCAAGGAGTGTGAAGAAGACACAAAGAAACGGCTCGGTGAAATGAAGGAGAAAGACCTCAAGGAGAATGTGTACCTGAGTGATTTCCAAGGAAATAACAACATAAGGCTGATGGAAATAAAAAAAAGACAATCCAGTACTTGAAAACAGAATTCTATAAAGAGAAACACTGAAGGGGACTCAAGCTGAAATGAAGTTGGAATTGAAAAACCCAATCATTCAACTAGAAAACTCCAAGGAAAGCCTTACAAGTGGGTCGGATCAAGCAGAAGAAAAAGAGGATCTAGACCAAATAAGCAAGGAATATTGAATATTCAAAAACAAAAAACAAAAAACAAATAAAAATATTAGGAAAAAATACACAGGAGATGTGTGATACCATTAAAAGAGCAAACCTTCAAGTTATAGACTAGATGAGGGAGAATAACCCCAAGAACAGAAAAGGTCTTCAACATTATCATAGAAGAAAACTTCCCCAAACTAAGGAAAAACATACAGATACAAGACGCACACAAAACTGAAAATAGCAAGACCAGAAAAGAATGTCCCTACTGGGTACTATAGTTAAAACACTATACCAAATGAAGAAAGAGTATTGAAAGCTTCTGCAAGCCAACCAACCAATCAACCAACCAACCAACCAGCCAATCAACCAACCAACCAACCAATCACACAAACAACAAAACCAAACACAAGTCACATGTAAAGGAACACCATCAGCATAACAGTAGATTTCTCAATGGAAACTCTGAAAGCTAGAGGATCCTAGAATGCATTACAAGTACTACAAACCAGGAGGACCAACCTAGACTAACATACCCAGCAAAACTACCTGCTGTAGTTTAAGGCAAGAGAAAATCTTTACAGACATGAATAGAATATGTGTGTGTGTGTGTGTGTGTGTGTGTGTGTGTGTGTGTGTGTGTGTGTGTGTTTGTACCTACCAAATCAATCTAAAGTAGATACAGGAATCAATATTTTGGGCTGAAGAGTGAAATGAGCATAGTCAAGAGGGTGTGGAAAGAAACATGAATCCACAATTAGTAAAACACAAAATAAAAGCAAAAATAAACATGATGACAATAATTAATACATACATTTCAACAATAACTTTAAATATTAATGGCATTTGTTCTTCTAATCAAAGGACACAGGCTGGTTAAAAGGGATCACAAAAACAAAATCCATCTACTTGTCTACAAGAAACACACCTTAGCTTTAAAGATAAGAACTGTCTTAAAATAAAGGAATGCACAGAAGTATTCCCGTCAACTGGGACCAGGAAACAAAAAGGCATCCCTATCCTAATAGCTGACAAAATAGACTTCAAACTAAACCAGCAAGATAAAGAGCAACACTTCAGTCTAGTCAAAGGAATTGTTATCTGAAAAGACACTGCTATCCTAAGCACAAATGGGCCAAACTCTGGTATGCACAATTATATTTAAAAAAAAATGTCTACTACATTTAAAGACACAGATTAACATCAGCCCATTAATAGATAATCATCTATTTTATGAAATAAGTCATCTGGATAAAACATCAGAATTCATTGACATCATACATCCAAGGAACTTAACAGATATCTTACTATAGAATATTTGACCTAAACATCAAAGACTACACATTCTACTCAGCAGCATACTGAGAGTTCCTATAAAACAGATTGCATTCTGGGACACAAAACAAATATGGATAAATTAAAAAGTACTGAAATAACTTCATGTATCCTATCTGGCCACAACTCAATAAAATTTCAAATTGACACCAAATAAATTTCTAGCAAACACCCAAACTCACAGAGATTAAACAACTCACTACTGAATGCTGAATGGGTCAAAGAAGAAATCAAGAAAGAAAGAAAAAGATTCCTGGAAATAATTGAAAATGAAATACAACACAACCCTCTGAGACCTGAAAGCAGGTTTACAAGGGACATTTTATAGGTCTAACTACCTATATTAAAAAAATCTGAAAGATTACAAATAAATGACTTGGTATAACTTAAAAGTTTGGAAAAACAAGAAAAAATCAAGGTCAAGCCCAGCTGATAGCAAGACATAATAAAAATCAGAGTAGAAACTAATGAAAGAGACATGAAAACAATATCAAGAGTCAATCAAAGAGCTGGTTCTTTGAGAAGATAAACAACATGAATAGACCCTTGACACAACTAACCAAAAGAAAGAAAGAGAGTGCCCAGATGAACAGAATCAGAAATGAACAGGGAAACAGACACTGAAGAAATTCAGAATATTACCTTGCTTTTGTTGAACCATACCTGCATTTCAGGGATAAAACCAACTTAGTAGTGGTGTACAATCCTTTTGATGTGTGTCTGTATTCTGGTTGCAAGCATTTTATTAAGTAGCTATCAATCTATACATGAACAACAAATATTCTCCCAGAAGTAGAGGGCAAATCTCTACTACTGAAGATACCATGCATTTCAGACACAGGGCCGAGAGACCCCAGAGCTGGAATTGACCGGAAAGCCTCAAGCTTCTGAGGATTAGTTTTCATGGTACCAGAAGGCTCCAAGCAAGTTTCCAAATGAGGGAAGCAACCTAGAGTCCTACCAAGTTACTACACCTACAAACCAATAACAATGACCAGCATGGCACAAAACCCCCAAGGGTGCAGTGGTGGCACACATACCTTGGCGGTAACCACAGCTCTCTAATTGGACTTAAAGACCTGCTCAACAAGAGGGAAATCACACCTAATACTGGAACCCTAGTCAACTACCTAGAGCTAGTGAAGTCACGGATCTTGGAGAAGAACTTACAACGGCCACTCTCCTAAAGTAGAATAATCCCTAATTCCAAATATGTGTTCATATACCTACGGATAAATTAATGTAATCCTCGCCCCTCACCAAAGGAACTTCTCTTCACAGCAGAGGGAGATCATTCCAGAAAGCCACAACCCATCAAAACGCAGAGTTGTGGAGCCCAGTCCCCACTGATACATCGACAAAACAGCACCTGGGCCTAAGGCTCAGAAAGTATCCCAGACATGGGGGCAGAAAGATTGTAAAAGAGCCAGAAGAACAGGTTTTGCTGTGAGATTATGTCTCTTAGAAATGACAGAAGCTACACCCACAATGTCTATTCGATCTGAATGCTTAAACATGGGTTGAACAAGGACCACACTAATAAACATTGTAATATGTTTACAAAGGGGAAGGTGCAGGAGGCCTCAACCCTATCCAGGCAACTAAAAAATGCTGAGAGTAGAAGAAATGGTCTTCCACAGAAATGAATACACCAATTGGTTATTTGATGGTTATCAAATGGTGGGCCGAAAAATATATACACACAAGTAACATTGTACAGTCCCAACAGGTGGTATTTATGTATATGTGTAAATTTAGTAATTATATATACACACACAAATATATGTATATATACATATATGTGTATAATCACAATTATTGAAGACAGAGATCATGAATTTTAAGGAAACAGGGGTATAAGGAAGAGTTCAGAGTGAGAAAAGGGAATGGGAGATGATGCAGTTATTTTATAATCTCAAAAAATAGAAATAATTAAATAAAATTTCTTATAAGTCCTTAAGCTAACTATTCTAATTATAGACAAATGGCATTGTCTGTGGACATTTCATTTAGATAAGTACACACATAAATATCAAATATTCATGGAAATAGAAATACTCATACATATAGCATCTTAAAACAATAAGTAAAAATTAGAAAAAAAAGCCTAATGAAAAAGGATGCATCTTTGGAAGAAATACACATTCATTTCTTTCTGTATTCCCCATAACTCCATCAAACTCACAGTCAGAAGGGTGCAGTTCTTGTTTGTTCCAAATTATGACATCTACATGTAAATTATGAAGGAACATAAAAGCAAGGTCATCCTAGCACACCATGTCAAAAACAATGAGAAGATCTAGGCTTGGGATGCTCATAGACCTGTTTATTAGGAAAACATTCATTTGAGCACTGCTTCTTAAAAATAGCAGTGCTCCAGCTTGGGGATGTTAAACTAGACTGGACTGATGATAACAGAGCGGGAAAATCTGGGGGAAGCGAGGAAGGAGAAATACACAGCACAGGGCTTTGTTTCCCAGGCTGGAAAGATGCTTAAGACAGAATGGCACAGGGAAATTCAGGGGCCATCTATATACTTAAAAAGAAAAAAGAGATATGGTAGAATAAAATCCAAAGAGAGAGAGAGAGGCAACAGAAGAGTGTGGCCGCTATGATTAGAAAAGCACCTTGGAGACACGAGCAAAGTCAAGCAGCCTGTCTCATTAAACATTTATTACCCTGCTTAAATCTGTTTGAAGCACAGAAATACATGAAATACTACACAGGCTAAGATCTGCTCTTCCCCCAGCCAGAATGCTGGGGCTAACGTAAATCTGATTGGCATGCAGTTGAAATATGGGACTGTTTTTCCTTGATGTCAGCTTTTAACATTGTCAGTATCACAGGTGAGTCCATTCCCAAAACTCTTAGTGGACACTTCCCATAATTCACAGTTATCCAAACGCTTCCAAGAAAATAGCATCAGTGTCCTTTATGGGCATGATACAAAAGTCTTTAATCTACCAAAAAAAAAAAAAAAAAAGGAAATTACAACTCCTTGTTTTGCCCCAAGCAGCAGATAATTCATTAAGCCTTGACTCAGGAAGAGAACAAAGCATTTCTCACAGGGACACTGGCCTGCAGGACTGTGAGCTGGCAAGCTCAGAGCCTCAGCCCCTCAATTTCACAAGTACTATAATTTTCATATCTTATTTGTCATGCTTTCTTCACTTAAAGTTTTTACTAAGTTTACATACTGACATTAACATAAATTTCAAGACAAAAATTCACCCACTAGCCTGCCATTACACTAAACACCTTTAATAGGCCTGTAGACATGTGGAATTTGTACTCCTAATCATACCATGCACAGCATAATGGAGCCATGCCTTTTTAAAGGCTTACCTTAACCTGGCAATATGAACTGTCAAACTTCCCGGCTTGTTCATTTACTTAGCACATATTTTGAGAAATAAAACTGAGCATCAGAACATGAAAATTTAGTCGATTTTCCCTAAATCCATGCCACAAATGGCATATTTAACAATGAGCGTCATTTGGAGACATTTCATAATTCGCTCTCCTATACCACTTTGAGACTTACCTCTTCCCCAGACAAGTAGTAAGCCGACAGCAGTCCCCCGACAAAGCGTATGTTTACTTCAAAAACAGAAACTTCAGCATTCTATGGAAACAAAATGAGGAGGTTTAAACATAATGATAGCACACATAGCCAAAGTACATGCTATGAGAAGCTGCACTAATTTAAAGTCTGTTCAGACCTGTGTGCTTGTCCAGGGGCCCCTATACACAAGAGAGCAAGTCCCTATAAATGGTGTCAAAATGTGGTTAAGCAGACAAAAAAAAATAATTTTGACTCAAAGCAAAATTATAAAAGTACTATAAAGTGGAATTCTTCCTTTCTCGTGTGCAGAAGCAGACTGAATAATTGATATTCCATATCTGTACAAATGCAACGGGATCAGGGCTTTTATTATTATTTTTTTTCCTACTCTGTGTTCTCGTGACTTCACTCATTTGCCTGCTTCTTCGTCCTGAAAGGCCAATCAGACTGTAGTGTGGCTGTCAGCTCCACACAGGGCTGGCAATCTTTTCCCATTATGTGAAAGCGGCATAGGCAGAATGCTAATGGACGTAAAGCCAGGGACTTGAGTTCCAGTACTGTGTTCTGCCTTTGTCTTCCCACAGTCCCAGCTCTGAGACGACATTCTGTCTTGGCATGAAGGTTGTGATCATGTGAGCTGTCATTGCTGGTGTGGTTCTTATTTATATCAATAGTAGCTCGCTTTTATTATTTACAGTGTGGCAGAGGCTTGGGCCATCTCTTTATGACTTTTAATCTTCATACTGATCTTAGGAATTAATTACTATCCCTCTGTCCAGTCTACAGATGAAGAAACAAGCCAGGCTTATAGTGATTAATATGACCTTTTGAAGTTCCCACAACAGGAGTAGAATTAGGATTTGAATGGAAGTGTGTTTATTCATGGTTTAAAACTTGTCTATTCTGACCTCTACAGATACCTCACAGACTATGGTACCATCTCTTATTATTAATGGTCGAATAATTGTGATGCATAAGTAGTAATTACTGCCAATAGTTTTATGATTCTATAATATTTGACTGCTAAGTGCATCTGTCTTGTAGTTTGTAATTAGGTTATTAGCACAGCTTATATAGTAGATATAAGGCATACTTTATTGGACCTACTAAGTAACTGTCACTTCTGTTCAAGACCAAACCACTCACAGGCAAAAACAAGGGCTAGGAGCAAAACAGAATGTATGGAGCCAGCATCTGGCAGATGAACTCAGAAAAATCATTTCAGATGGTATCACCTTTAGGGATCATTTATCAAGCAACTACTATATGCCAGGCCGAGTCTTAGGTTCCTTAAACACAGCAATGAAAACTGACACGCTCCTTAAACTCACTGAGTCTACGTTTTAGAAAACATTTTTAGAAACAAAGAAGAGGTATATGTTTTTATTTCTACATGGGCTCCCTCAAAGGATAGGGATCTAATAACTGAAGATCCTACATAAATTAAGAAAACTTCCTGTGAAAGAAAACTTATGAAAAGAAGTTAGAGAGAACTGTTAGATAAAGTTGGATCAAACCATGCTGTGAGTTTGTTTAATTGTACTGAATAATTTGTCATTTGCAACTTATCTATTTTGATTAAACACCCTCTGTATTGGGCCACTTATCACTGAAGTGTATCAGTGAATGGGGATCATTTAACACTGCTGTTAGTCCACACAATCTCTGATAAGGAAAAGGGAAAATTTATTAATTTAGTTTGGCTCATACAACTTATCTCTTATATCTAAGAGAAATAATGTCTAATAAAATCTAATGATTTTAAGTATCATATTTGCCTCAGTTTGTACTTGTATATTTTAGTTTTTAAACCAAAAATCAGGTCCTTATATTTATATTCACTTACTGAAGCTTATTGAGATGATTTTATTTCCTTATTCAGGCTTTGGGCTCATTACATATGCTTTCCCTGTTCCTCCTATGAAAACTTTGGATAGTCAAGACCTTTCTATAGACATCTGATAAAAATTATTGCAAGGTAGGGAACTGAGCTATGTCAATTGAAATCAGAAATATATCTCAATCTAGACATCCATCACTTATTGGATGCCGTTCCTCAAGCAGCTATTGATCCAGCTCTGTGTGTATTTCAGAACCTGCATTCTATTTATCTTGCTTTGCTATAAGATACTGAAAGATAACCTTGCAAAGTGCTGTACTCAAGGTCAGCGGCTAGGACATTTGAGTTGCAGGGACTGAATCATCTAGGGAGCCGGAGGCAAAGTCTGGACTCTTCGTTGAAGCCATGCAGGTTCCCAGTGATTAGAAAGTCCTTGTCTTTGAAACTCTTGCTCAAGAATATCACAACATCACAATTCCAAACTGTCACCATCTTCCTGTGCTTGGAAACTAGAACTCCATCTGAACACACACACACACACACACACACACACACACACACACACACACACACACATTACCATTCCTTCTGCCTCATTTTTTCCAAAGTTACATGATTTACAAACCTTAGTTTAAGCTCTCATAATATTCTAGGTTATATTATCTTTTAGGCCAGAAGATTGCATTTAGACACTTTGGGTCATTCCTTACCGAACCTTAGGTTAAAAAAAAAGGGGGGGGGGGGGCATGTATGATAAAATTTCATACTATAACAAAATGGTTAGCAGCTATGAAAATGCTGGCTAGGGAGATGCCTCAGCGGGTAAGAGTGCTTGTATGCTTGTATACAAGTATCTGGGCCTCAGTTTGAATCTCAGCACCCATACAAAAGAGTGGGCATGGCTATGTGTGACTGTAAGTGCAGCATTGGGGGCCAGAGAAAGGCAGGGCTTGGGAGCCCCCTGACCCTGGCCAGCCAGCCTAACCAGAGCAGCTGGTTTCCAATTTAATGAGACCTCTCAAGGGAATAAGGTAAAGGGTCATAGAAGATAGCCACATACTTCTGTACATGCAACACACACACACACACACACACACACACACACACACACACACACATGCCCCATGCCATGTACACACATGCCTTGATAAATTGATTAGTTAATTAATTAACTAAAAATTCTGGTGTGAATTAGGAAGATCAGGTTGAAGGCTGATTTTTTTTTTTTTTGAGTGTGAGATCCTGGAGAACTGGTTTGCTCTCTCTGAACACCAGTGCTGTTACAGGTAAAAGACAGGAATGAATTCCCAACAAGATGCTCTGAGCCCATGAACGTCAGGCAGTCAGTACACAGCCCCTGGAAAGAACGACACATGCAGTAGTCAGCGGCTGCCATTAGCTCCCTGTGTCATTGTAGCCTCAACAAGGGCCTGCCTTCCATGGGCTTACTGGAAGATCTATCATTCCAATACTATTTTATTGTCATGAGTCTTCTTGAACCTCACATTTCTCCTCTCAACATTCACGCATCAAGATGTTTTAAACAAGTTTTCTACTCACTTACCCGAAGGACAGAAGTGTAGACAGGGCATGGGAAAGATTGTAGAAGAAGCAACCTATAACACTAAAATCTCCTAATATACAAAGGATAAGATTTTGCCAACTACTTACATGTAAAAGTAAATTAACTGTCCCCTTAAATATTCCATTTAAGATTGCATTGTTATATTCTACCCCATATATTCTGTAGTATCTAGTGTATAGTCTTATAGGACTCCCAGTTTGAGAAGTATATTCAGCCCTTTGTTTAAACTGCATGAACCTGTTAATGTTATACTGATTAGCAACTACAGGTTGAAAATATCTGAAGATATGATATACTCTTAAACAAGTCTTGATGAGACTGTTCTTTGTTTTTCTTCTAGCCATGGCTATACAATCATAGAACACACTCCAACAGATTCATGCACAAGTTTAATAAAATAGTTGGTATAATTAAATTTACATGAAAATATCAGGAGGCGAGTACTGTAGGTCATTGAGAAAGTATGCTTTGGTTATGAGCTTCTCTTGGTACTTGTGCTGATTACTTTTATGTCAACTTGACACACACCAGAGTCATTTGAAAGGAGGGAAGCTCAGCTGAGAAAATGCCTCCATAAGATCAGGTTGTAAGTAGGTCTGTAGCACATGTTCTTAATCACTTGATTGATGGAGGAGGGTCCATCCCTTTGTGGGTAGTGCCTACCCTGCCTGGAATGGTAGTCCTAGAGTCTATAAGAAAGCAAACTGAGCAAGCCACGGGAAGCAAGCAGGTAAGCAGCTCTCTTTGTGAGTTCCTGCTTGGACTTCCCTCAATGGACTGGGACCCAGAATATCTAAGCTGTTGTTTGAATCTTAGATGGTCTTTTAATTAAAAAAAAAAATCCAGAGCCAGATATCAGGGTGAAAGCTGAAAGATCAGAGAAGCAGAACAGTCAGCCACTAGTTCTTAACCTCTACGAAATCCTCAGCCTAAAGAAAGTGAATTCCTGTTTCATCACGCCTTATATACCTTTCTCTGCCCTGCCATATTACCTTCTGGGATTAAAGGTGTGTGTACTTCCTAAGCAAAAGCATAAGATCTCAAGTGCTGGGATTAAAGGTGTGTGCTACCACTGCCTGATCTCTATGTCTAATCTAGTGGCTGGCTCTGTACTCTGATCCTCAGGCAAGTTTATTAGGGTACACACTATATCACATTAAGCCAAATAAATCCTTTCCTCACCAAGTTGCTTTTAGTTATGGTGTTTCACCACAGCAATAATAACCCTAACTAAGAAAGAGATTGGTACCAAGATAGTAGAGTATTGCTGTGACAGACCTGACCCTGTTTTTTGTTTGTTTGTTTTGTTTTGTTTCATTTTTGTTTTTTGGAGGACTATGAAAGGACTTTGGAACTTTGAGGCTAGAAAAGCCATTGAGTACTCAAAGGTTGGAAGACAAGTGTTGAGAGAAATGAGATGATGGAGGCCTGGCTTGTTAAATTCCAGAGGGAATTTTGAGAGTCAATCTATTGAGGCTGCTCAATATTTTGAACTAAGAATCTGTGGTTCTGGTTAGCTGGGGTTGAAGAACTGGCTATGATTAATAAGATACCAGTACCACTAACATGAAACCTTTGCTTTGTTAAGATAATTGATTCTGGTCAGCTGGAGCTGAGAAGTTCACCATGATTAAGAAAAGACCAGCACTGTAGGGGTGAAATCTTCTGGGAAGTGTTTCCTCAGAGTTATCACAAAGATGCTGTGTTCCAAAGGCAGCCAGGATTGTACCTTGTGCTGGCAGCCATACTCAGTAGTATAAAGGTCACCCAAGTGGTACTGGTTTTGAAGGCATGAGGGGTCAAGGAGAGCAGATGAGGTGTGGCACTATGTGGCAGAGTTGGGGTACCTTAAGAGAGCCCAGGAATAGCTATTGAGTGAAAGTCCAGCCCAGCTGCAGCAAGAGACCCCAGCATTTTGGAGATGATAGTACTATGGGATGGCCACCAAAAAAAAGCAGCAGCCTTGGGGTGGAGCCAATCCTGATATTAGGTGACAATCTGTGTGTGCTATAGAGATTGGAGCCAGAGAAGTGATCCCAGCCCTTCAGAGGAGACCAGAAGGTCGTCAGTGGATCCTGGGCATTGGACATTGAATTATTTACATTGTTAGAGTTTGGTTTTGTTTTATTTAGATTGTGACTGTGCCCTGGTTTTTCCCTCTTGAAGTAAGAAAGTATTTAATTTATTTTTGATTTTACCAGAGCCAACATTTGGGAGACTTTGGACGTTTAAAGAGATTTTGGAGTTTTACACTTTGAATTTTAGAAGATGCTGTATATTTTTAGAAAGACTTAATTTTTGAATGTTTAAATTTTTAGACTGTGGGTCTTTTAAAATTTTGAATGTTATATTGTAATGTTGATATTAATATGTGATCTTGAGGATGAATAAGAAAGAAAGGTTATGGCTTAACAGTGATATGTTTGTGTGTCAGGTTGACAAGAGCTAGTTTTTTGTCAACTTGACACAGGATAGAATAATTCAAGAGGAGGGAACCTCAGCTGATAAAATGCCTCCATATGATCAAGCTGTAGACAAGCCTATAGGAATTTTCTTAATTCGTGATTAAATGGGGAGGATCCAGTTCATTGTGGGTTTTGCCGCACAGCCTGAAGGTGTGGTGCTAGGTTCTATAAGGAAAACAGATTGAGCAGGCCAGGAGGACCAAGGCAGTAAGCAGCACCCCTCCATGGCCTCTGCATCAGCTCCTGCCTCCAGGTTCCTGCCCTGTAGCTAGAGTTTTCCTGCCTTGCCCACAGTCAGGACAAATCTTTGTCACCCGCCAGTCCCACAGCCGCTCAGACCCAACCAAGTAAACACAGAGACTTATATTGCTTACAAACTGTATGGCCGTGGCAGGCTTCTTGCTAACTGTGCTTATAGCTTAAATTAATCCATTTCCATAAATCTATACCTTGCCACGTGGCTGGTGGCTTACCGGCATCTTCACATGCTGCTGGTCATGGCGGCGGCTGCAGTGTCTCTCTGCCTCAGCCTTCTGCTTCCCAGAATTCTCCTCTCTCCTTGTCCCACCTACTTCCTGCCTGGCCACTGGCCAACCAGTGTTTTATTTATTGACCAATGAGAGCAATTTGACATACAGACCGTCCCACAGCACTTCCCCTTTCTTTTTTTTAAAAGGAAGGTTTTAACTTTTACACATCTCCAAAGTCAGCTTGGTATATTTGGGAATTTGGGCGTAGCTTCTCTTACTACTTCCTGCTGGAGGGGGGCGCTGTATCTTATGGGGACACAAAGAAAATTTAAGGATCATTGAGTAGTCCGTGAGACCGTATCGTCTGAGCCAGTTGCCTTGAAACGATTCTGGATGTTGGATCATCTGGGCCATGGTGTCAGAGACTCTGGTAAGCCACCAGCCACGTGGCAAGGTATAGATTTATAAAAATGGGTTAATTTAAGATAAAAGAACAGTTAGCAAGAAGCCTGCCACGGCCATACAGTTTATAAGTGATATAAGCGTCTGAGTGATTATTTTATATGTGGATTGTGGGACTGCGGGGCTTGGGGAACCTGGAGAGAAGCCCTCCGGCAACAAATGGCGCCCAACGTGGGGCAAGAGTTTCCACCTAAAACCTGAGAAAAGATTCTAAAACGGAACTAAAAACAGCTTCCTAATTGTCTCTCTCAAATGAGCGGCAGCCTGCCGGTTTGAGCTACTGGCGGGTTCCTAGCGTGTGAGCTTGACCTGCAGTATGGCGGGAATGAGGCCTCTGCAAGTGGCACATTAAGCTGCATGGTGGATTTAGCCTTTGCTAGTACAAAACAAAAAGAGGTTTCTGGGCTACACGCTGCTTTGATAAGAAGCATAGACCCACTATTTCTGAGACTTGATGACTCCCAGAGCTGGCGGAAAACGTACCACCGCCATGTTGGAAAGCTGAAGTGGGTGGAGCCAGCAGCCACAGCTCCGTTTCAGGCTTAAAAGGCTGCAATTAAAAGCAATAGGCTCAAGCTAATATAAAAAATAAGCCACATAAAGATGGCTACCACACAGAGAATCTGGATTATGTTCTCTTTGATATTCGTAACTGAAGAGAAACATTTGATTGCAAAAGCTGTTGAGTTATGCCAAAATGTGTGTTTTAAAGGTACCTTAACTTCAAAATTTGGATGTAAGGATATGTTGCTTTGGAAAGGAGGCTCTGCTTTTGTTTCCACAGAAAGCCAGAGGCTATGGATTTGTTCCAGATTAAGATACATCAGGTTTGACCAGCCAAGACCACCTGAAAGGTCTCCGATGACACCATGGCCCAGATGATCCAGCATCCAGAATCGTTTCAAGGCAACTGGCTCAGATGATACGGTCTCACGGACTACTCCATGATCCTAAAATTTTCTTTGTGTCCCCATAAGATACAGCGCCCTCTTCCAGCAGGAAGTAGTAAGAGAAGCTACGCCCAAATTCCCAAATATACCAAGCTGACTTTGGAGATGTGTAAAACTTAAAACCTTCCTTTTAAAAAAAAGAAAGGGGAAGTGCTGTGGGACGGTCTATATGTCAAATTGCTCTGATTGGTCAATAAATAAAACACTGGTTGGCCAGTGGCCAGGCAGGAAGTAGGTGGGACAAGGAGAGAGGAGAATTCTGGGAAGCAGAAGGCTGAGGCGGGGAGACACTGCAGCCACCGCCAGGACAAGCAGCATGTAGAGACTCTGGTAAGCCACCAGCCACGTGGCAAGGTATAGATTTATAAAAATGGGTTAATTTAAGATAAAAGAACAGTTAGCAAGAAGCCTGCCACGGCCATACAGTTTATAAGTGATATAAGCGTCTGAGTGATTATTTTATATGTGGATTGTGGGACTGCGGGGCTTGGGGAACCTGGAGAGAAGCCCTCCGGCAACACTGCCCTGTTTGAGTTCCTGCTACGGCTTCCCTTAAGGGACTGTGACTCAAGATATGTAAGCCTTTCCTCTTCAAGTTGCTTTTGGTGTTTCATCACAGGAATAGTAACCCTGACCAGGAAAGTACCTATAACTTGGGACCCTTAGACCATTAAGTTCAACTTCAAGTTCACAAATTCTCTTAATTTTTTTTTATCTTCAATTTATAAGACATCTAAAATTATGAGATAAATTGACAAAGATTGCTAAAATGGGGGGAAAATACATGTTCTCCTCTCCTAATCCTTAAATTAAAATCTTGCCCCATAGCTGTGCTGGGAAAAGCTTCATCTTAGTCAACATGTGCCGAACCCACGGATGTGAAGACTCTAATACTAATTTGGTGAAAAATTAAGTAACCTCTTCAGAACCGCCTTTAAAATGACTGCCTGAGAGACGTTCACTAGGCAAGACATCATTTTAAAGAGCACAAGAAATTCCAGTTAGGTTTCATTTTTATGAGCAACTTATCCATCAAAATTATCCACAGCGTGATATTTAATAGGGCCCAGTAAGCAAAATCAGAGGCTTGGCCAGGAGAATAAAAAGATATGATGGTTCTAGAGCAAAATCTGCCCTAGCTCCCATTTGCCTGGGAAACTACAAAATCATCAGCTTCCGTTGAGAAGGTAATTTGTTTCTTTGAGTCTCTAGGCCATAAGATATTTATTTATAATAAACCTTGTTCAGATTTTAACTATTAGGATTCTACACAGTGCGACATTTTCATTGAGTTGAAAAGATTACTTGGAAGAGAACATTTGATCCCTAAATTCAGGAACTCTTCTTTTTACCAACGATTCCACTAAACTCTGTCAGCTTTCCACTCAGAGATCTGCAAGCATGGGGTTCCGGTGCTAGTATAACACACAACACACACACACAAGATTCAGTCATGGCTGCTCCATGGCATACGAGTGCGATGCCTCTGATTAATAACAGCTTCGCCACTACAATCCACTGTAGCAGTTATGTCCAGGAGCAATGCTACTGTACCCACACATGCGAGAACACTGCTTATATAGAAAACCTTGCAAGGCCTCTAGTTAAAAGAATTGCCTATACACCCAGCCCATGTTTACCAGTAATTATGCATCTTCAAAGAATGCTACTTCAGAATGTCTATTGCTTCACACTTCACGGATTAAGAGTAAGTGTAAAACTTAAAGTGTAGTGTCTACTGTTCCTCACTGTGTATCCTTGCGGCTCCTAGTTTCATAAATTGCAGAATACATCTCCTAAGATTGGTAACAGTGTTTAAACTCTTAAATCTATGAAGACGAGCAAATAACCACGCTGTCTATGTTAATAGACTGGTTTTACCACGAAGGTCCAGGAAGGACCCAAGTAGTGGCACAAATCTATCAGTAATCACTACTAAAGAGACAAGTTCCTCTTAGGTCCAGGACCTAAATAATTACTCCTGGCCAGGTATCCCTCAGCATCAAATGGTAAACACCACATAATTCCGTTCAGCAGGAAAATTAACTTAGAGATCTGCACCAATCAGGATATAATTTTGTATAAAAACAAACCTTTTCTGGGAGCAAGTTTAAGAATAATGTCATGTCTTTCATGCTTCATGGCATGCAACTGTGAGGTAGGTAAGTCAAATACTCATCCAGACGTAAAAGAAGACACAGCACTGAGGCTAATGTCCACATCTTTCCCAGAGGACCCCCACAGCTTGTTTGGCATACATGTTTAAAGTGTAGACCTTTAAGTTAAGAAGACAAAAAGTCACCTTGCCACCAACACCTCTATCATGTAAAATGTATGGGAATCATCACATCACAGGCAGAACCCTGGCACTCTGCTGAGCATCTCCTGCATCAGTGTTAGTGTCTGGACCAAGCTAATCTACTCTGTTCTTGTCTTTACCAAAGAAAGCCCCAGCTCCCACACAAGTACTACTTTACTGTAGCGCTGAAAGACATTGTAAGGGCAGCTTCTATCAAGCTTTCTTTCATATTCAGACACTTCGTGTAAGGGATTACTATCTGGAGAAAATTTCTACACGTCCAATGAGTTTTGTTACTAACGATAATATTCAGTACCTCTAGTTAATACAGTATTTTTTTTCAAAGTGGCAATATGAGACGCTCCAAATTGAACTGAGTGGCACTCACAGTGGAACTGTGCCGTTTTCCTTATTTGAGCTTATTCCTATAGCAGGAGCCACCACAAGCCTATGTAGGGGTAGCTTCATGTCATGTCGATCACCTGCACTTGCATTCCAACTCTATAAAAATGAAAGCACAGCCACTGTCGTATTCCATGGGCATCATGCCTTCTAACTCAGTCTCCCCCATTCAGTCAGGACTTAGAACAAGACAGACAGTTCCTTTGTTCCACAGGCATTGGCTGAATTCTTACTAGGTGGCAGAATCGAATAAGCACAGTGATATAAAGATTACATGCCTAAGCCACAGTCTCGGGTGCTCAGGATGTGTATGCATCAACTCTTTTGTATCTTCGCCACTACAAAACAAGGTGAAAGAATTCCAAAGACCTTGTTCACCACGGCTCCTGTTTGCTGCAGAACCTTGGAAAGATGAATTAATTACGTTCATCTATAAAAGTAAAGAAAATAGCACTACTCTTCTGCAGAAATTGAAATAACCTATGCAAAACACCAATCAGCACCAATCAATCAATCAATCAATCAATCAATCACCGGGTGCTAAACTCTTACAGCTCACTGGCCTGTCTTGCCTTCCTCCTCGTCTTCCTCAGATAACCGAGCTCCAGCTAAGGTGTCCATTTCTCCTGCTAGAGAAGCTCCTGAAGTGTAAGTCACTGATCCTTAGGAAGAGCTTGGGAAGTAATTAGCATATGAATGAATGAATAAATAAAAATCTTGATTCTTTATCCTAGGCTTACACTGAATTGAAATCAGGAAATCAGGAAGCTCCTCAGAGTCTACTAAACGTTTTCCATCTCACCTGTCCGCCTGAGGATGCCTAAGCTGAACACAGGCTCCACCAATGGAACCCTAGCACTTACTCCCTAAATCATATTAACCCAATGAATGATTTATTTAAAATCAATCCTAACAGACACTTGGATTCTGTGTTACCAAACGAATCAACTTCTTAGGCTTGCATGAATGGCAATATAAACCCACCGAAAAGCATTTGCTAAAGTAAATTTTAAGTGATATAAACTGAGCATTCTGCATGTGCACACATTTACTCTCAACTTGAGGATTTATTGACACTTAGCAACTCTAGGATTAAACCCCCAGCAACAGTGTTTCTCTCTCAGTTCTAGTTCCTCTCCCCTTGCAGTAACATTGGACACATTTATATGCATTACCTTGAAAAACAAACAGTAAGAACAGCAAAACCGAAAACCCTTAGACTTTGAGTTTAAATACTTTATAAGGAAAAGGTGTTGACTTAAATGCAGCAGGCAGTGGTGTGTCCTCTAGGCTACACTATTACATGATGTCCCTAAAAATAAATATATTTTTTTAAAATTTTATTTTAGGTAAGGCTTATTGTTCTCCCTTAACACGAATGCAAAAATAAATCCTCGGTGTGTTTTTTCAAGGAGAATCAAGCAGTCGTTGAAACAATCACATGAAGCTCTGGGTTGAGTGTGAAGATGGAGGATAAATTTGCAGATGTGGTTTAGAAAACTAACTAGAGAACATTGAGCTGAAGACCTGTTATCATGCAGTGAAAAGAAGAAAAAAAAACACACATACACACCATTCTTGAACTTATACATTACTCTTTTTAATATGAGAAACTCTACGTCTGTATTATTGGTACATGTGTTAAAACAAAAAGGCCTCATAGCCCAAGCTGGCTTCCACACTCTATATTGCTGAGGCCTCTACCTCCCGTGTGCTAGAATTAGCAGGCATGTGCCCAGTATTTATATGGTGCTTGGGATTGAACCTAGTGTAGTGGGTAGCCATTCCAGCTTTGATCTAGAAGTTTCAACCCCCATTGAGGCTTTGGTAACTGTCACGCCTACAAGGCAGGGCCGAGAGAGGACCCTGAAGACCCCATCCGGATGGGCTGGCTCTTTTGGTTCCTGGACCCTGGATGCTGGAGGTGGACCCAGCAGAGCTCTCCAGAGAACACCGCCAGACTGCGCTACGTCTTTCCCAGACCCTGTAGCCTATCCCTTCACTTGTAAGTTATCCCACAAAATAAACCTCCCTTTTAACTACGTGGAGTTCCCTTAATATTTTAACCAATAACCTAGGATTTTGTGAATGCTATGCAAGCACTCTACCAACTAAGCTATACTTTCCTCCTGATAATGTATTTTTATAACGGGGAAATATGGTAATGTTGATAGAAAGAGGCACAGTAAATGTGTCAAGTCTTCTCATGCTATGAATAGTATATATAATAAGGCTAGGGAGATGACTCGCTGGGTCAGGGCACTTGCTCTGCAAGAGTGAGGACCTGAGTTCAAATCCCAAGCACCCACTTAAAAAGCAGAGCATGGAAGCACAAACCTGTAACCAGAGTACTTGGTGTGTGGAGGTGGGTGGGTTAGGGTGGGGGCAGGATCACAGGAGTTTGCGGTCAGGCGGCCTAGCCAAAAGGGCAAGCTTCCGGTTCAACGAGAGACCCTGTCTCAAGGCAACAGGTAAGAAGTGGTAGAGGAAGACACACAACGTCCTGCTGTAGCTTCTCATGTACGTTGTGTGTCTTTGCACACATATACAACACCTACCACAATACCCCCCCACACACACACAGAAAAAGAAAGAGCAAGAGATAACATAATAAACATAAATCTTAGACACATGGCTACAATTTTTAGAGTATATTTTGAAAAGCATAGCCAGATTATCAATAGTACTAAAATGCATGTTTTATATAAAACTTTAAAGTTTAAAAGTCAACATCTTAATAGACATTTAATGATAGCTTAACTCCTTTACCCCATCAGCAAGGAGGCCAAGTGACATATTTTTCTTGGCTTCTACTTTGGTTTATATTTCCTACTTAGATTTGTTTTGCCTTCTCCACCCACAGAAATATTCTTTTCACCTACTTAGTGGCCTGAGGCTAGCCAATCAGCTTCTACTACAGTGGCACTTTGTCTATTACCTTGAGAGGCCTCTGTACTGAGTTTCGAAAAATAAAACAGTGCAACCCTCCAGGTCTCTTCTCCCTCAAGTTCAGAGCTCAGAATACGGCTCATCATGAGAGCAAAGAATTGCTGTGGGATTTAGGGGGGTTTCAGACAACAATGTATCAGATTGACCAAACCAAGAATCAGAAAAGGGGCCTGGGACTACTCATAGGTCTAGTGTCATTACAGTTTCTAGGTGTGGAAGAGCCATGACCTGTAGCTGAAAGGTGAGCACATGGGGTAGATAACCAGATTCATTCCTACTAATAGGCATTGTTAAGACAACCGGACTATAGCTCAATGTGCTTGCTGAGCACATGCAAGGCCCTGGATTTGATCTCCAGCACCATAAAAGTCAGCAAGCAAACACATGAAGACTTACTTTTACTAAGTATTCCTAAGGGAATACATTTACTAAGAGAAAATTTTCTAGCCTAACTTTTCATGTTTAGTTCTGTTGGTATTATTAGAACTGCCATGTAACATCCCTTCCCATGGCTCTGTAAATTTGAACCACCAAGCTCTTTATACCCATTTCTCTCTACATTTAAAATGAAAGAGCCTAGGGCTGGTCAGCAGTTAAGAGTACTTGTTTCTACAGAGGCCCCAGGATTAGTTCCTCATACCCGTATGGTGGGTCACAGCCATCGGCAACTCTAGTTCCAAGGGATACAACTCTTTTTTTTTTATCATCCCTGGGCAGCAGGCGCATGCGTGGTACATAAACATATACGTGTAAGTAAGACATTCATACACATGAAAATGAATAGATCTAAAAAATTAAAAATAAAATAAGAGCTTAGTCCTGATCTGCAAAGTTCCGTAGTGTTGGAATATTGTCTCTCTCATATTCTAGAGTCAGTTAGCAGGAAGACCAAGCATAAACTTCGCTCTGTCGATAAGACCTTCTAAATGTACCATAGCTAGCAACCAATCAAAGAAGGAGCAACAAAATATCAAAACTCATCATTTATATGTGCTTTAAAGTCAAAGTGATAGACAAGGACTTGCTTTAGTAATCTTGAGTGCTCTGGCTAACTCTGGTGTCCACTCTTCGTGGGGACAGAGGAGTGACAGACAGTTCAGCAGGGTGGGCAGGAGCACCCTTTTCCTTCATCCCCTGTCACCACGAACTATGCTTCTTCTTCCACCTTGGCTGTGAGGATGCCCAGACACCACTGAACACTTCCTAGCTTACACAAGAGGCTTACAACGATTTCTGCAAAGTAACCTCTGATTTAAAATAATACCAATAATGCAACCATATATTAAGGACTTTGAAAGAGCCAGGGCTGACATGCTTCCTTTTCTTAGAATAAATTCCTTGCCCATATCCTTATGGAGTGAAACAATGACTGTCCAGTTAGATCCAAGGAGACACAGTCCTCCCCAGCCATGGTCATCAAACACTGGACCTGTCTCGCTCTATTTCACTGTTTCCTCAAAGCACACTGGGTCTCAGGTTATTTGCCAAAAATGCACATACACCAAAAGCTGAAGACTATGTTATTTTTGCACACAGATCTAGCGGTAGGTGATTTCTTTTTCCTATTTTCTTTATGAACAGACATACAAGAGCAACAAAGTTGGAAGCCTTAGTTAAGTGACAGTGGCTCCTAATGCTGTGTGCCTTGTACAATGTCAAGATTGAGTATTGGGGACAAGGTCCTATGACAGAGTCATGGCTCCAACATGCAGCCAGCCATATGCTCTGGAATAAGACGAAGGGGCTTCAGCATCCATCTCATAGGGTTGCTGTGAACAGGAAGATTGGATAATGCAGGCTACTGTAAATATTTAGTTCTTCTGATTTACCCCTAATTTGACAAAGAGGACATACGCATGTACAATAACTGAGAAGCATAGAACATGAGAGTGTCTTGACTATTTAAAGTTGCATCGTTTGGAGGAGTAGAGATCACTCAGCAAAGTGCATGCCTCTTAAGCAGGAGGACCTGAGTTTGATCCCCAGAACTCATGTCAAAAAGTCAGATGTGGTGGCATGTGTGGGTAATCCCAGTGCTGCAGAGATGGGAACAGGCAGACCCTCAGGTTTTCTGGCTAACCAGCTTAGGCTAGGTGGCATTTTCTAGGTAGTAAGAGACCCTGTGTCAAAAACTAAAGGAAGAAAAGAAGGTAAATAACCCCAGAGGAATTACAGCCAATGACATTATCCTCTAGTTCCCACATGTACACATACACCCGCACACATATCAACATGCACACACACATACATAAAAAAGTTGAATTTTTTTCTACTGGCACAGATTATAATAAATAATGTGTCCCATACAGGGTATGGATAAGCTAAAACTTAAGGACTCTATGAGCAACTTCAACTGGACTTACCACATTAAAATCTAAATATTTTTTAATCCATGATTTAGCTTCTTGAAATTCAGTCTTCATGCCCATGATGAAAAGTGTATCCAGGGCATCTACTATCGTTGCTCCTTTGATGCTGCCTGAAAAAAAAAATACCAAAAATATCTTTTCAACATTTTCGAGGTAGATGCAAACTGACCACCCCTAGAAAAAGCTGAGAGTGATCCTCAGCTCATTAACAAACAGTCATACTGAAAAGAGTATTAGTTTCCTTCAGAAAAATAAAATATAAAAAACACAGCATATCAAACTAAATTTTTCCATAGGCTATCGGCACGGAACACTAATCTTTAACATTTGCTCCGAGTTGTCAAAGCTAAACTTACTCTTGGAAACTTCCTTTGTGACTGCATTCTCTAACAAGGAAAGAAAGAACGAGCCTGAAGCTAAGGGGCGGTTGCCATTATTTTTGTGTAGTGGCCCTGGCGTGCACATGTGAGAAGTTTGCTAGATGTAGAGTTATCACCGTGCTAGCTCTTTTAAATCATTGCCGGCGTCACCTTTTATCTGCAGACAGTATGTTTCAAGAACCCTGGGAGATGCCTGCAATAGCAGATAGTACTGAACCTCATCTACACCACATTTTTCCTAAGCATAAATACATTTAATGCCTTTTCCATTTTAACACCTCAGCACTGTGGCCATAACTTTCGCAGTTTGATGTGGGACAATAAAACTAGCTCAGATTTCGTTTTTTTTTTTTCTTCCCAGTTCCATGGACAGAAGACTCATCTTGACTGTAGCTCTTAGCAACCTCAGCATAAGATTTTCCCACTCCCTTTCCATATTAAGCTGAATATCAGGTACGTTCATTGTTAAAGAAATTTTTTGGGGCTTCTTGTTGGCACACCCAAATTGTCAGCATGGTTCTCCTGTGCTTTTGTACCATTAGTGAAATAGGGTGACTTGGATACAAAGAATAAAATGCCAAGGGAGATGAAACAAAGTGGCTACCAAATGATGGACAGTTGGTTAACACATAGCGTGGATACAGGGTGAGTACCATCCAGGCCAGGATAGAGCTGGAGGTGGTCACAATTTCAGGATATGACCATTTAAAGCATAAGGATTCTTATTTTTAGAATCTTCCTCAATGTTTTCAGACTGCGGTTGGCCACGGGTAATTAAAATCCCGAAAACAAAAGCATGGGTAAGTAGGAGACATTCTGTTCTCTAATATGTAATCTCCACTGTCGATAACATCGTGACTGATTCCAATGTCCATGTCTTGTCTAGCCAGGCTCAGGTTCTCTTTATTTGCTCTGGGCTCCCACTGTATGTAGATTTTACACTTCTCAGGCACACACCATGTTCTGTCTGTCATCCTTTAGTCTACAAACCTTCTCCGAAGACAGAGATTACATTTTGTTCATTCCACATTCTCCATGGTGCCCTTTATGACTGTAGTAGTGATGTTCCATGAATGGCCATTGAAAGACTGAGTACTACATTTATTCAGTACAGCTCCATAAATAAAAATGGAACGGACTTCAATGCACACACTGTTTAAGTAACAAGTTGAGAAACTATCACTAGGAAACTAGAAGTAATAGAATATTAAAATATGCAACTTTCTAAAACAGACTAAATTTGAATCTTACATAATGATAAAGACACGAAAGTTAGAAAACTTCTCGTGTCATACTTTATTCTAATCCAATGTTCTCAAAAATACAGGGTTTTTTTTTGGGAAACAAAACTATGGAATCAAGGGAAACATTAACGGGAATGTTCTCAGGTCACATTTTGAAACATGACACCAGATTCATATGATGACTGATTTCGAATTCCCCAGTCGTTAAGAGTTGTTTTTGTTGTTGTACTTTACACTGAATATAACTGATCAAACAGGAACACGAATGGTTCCCTTTGAGGAGCGATTCTGTCAAACCCTAGCTCTGCTTTCTTTTATACAGTGGAACTGGGAGGTGGCCACTCCTCCAGGTCACTTCTCACGTTCATTAGCATTGTTTTGAAGTCAAGGAAGGATCCAGTTTTCCTTTCCCTGACAAACAGGTGAGTTTGAAGTAAATGGAAAGAAATAGCCACAGAAAGAAGGATCAGTGTTGAAGGGCTGATGCTAGGGACTGGCAAAAACGAGGTTCACAGAGCAGATGTCTCCTGAAAACCAGGCTGCTCTGAGGGACCACATTCTGAAAAAGCCACTGCAAATGAATAACCATCCCGAAAAACTGGGGGGGGGGATGGGAAAGACATATTCCTTTCTTCAAGGGTTTGCTGAAAGAACACACAGGTTGCTATACTACTTGC
The DNA here is from genome assembly GCF_049852395.1 of Peromyscus maniculatus bairdii. NCBI lineage: Eukaryota > Metazoa > Chordata > Mammalia > Rodentia > Cricetidae > Peromyscus > Peromyscus maniculatus. Next base: position 23,514,154 of record NC_134867.1, read on the forward strand.
AGACAAAGAATTTGGCTCAGATACATCTAAGGAAGGCAATTAAAAGTTTTCCTTACTTTCAAAATTAAGGACTTTCAATTATTGCAGTAAGTCCCGGGTGTTGATTTTATTATACAAGAAAATCTTCCATAGCCTATTCTAATTTGAAAATGGAAACAGATACCATTTGATTAACAGTTCATTTTGCCATATGAATATTTGAGGCCTTTTGTAAAGAGTAAGTACTTATCTGGTTTTTACTGATAAATCCAGTGAAAACTGTAAAAACAAAAAGACTTGGAATGTTTTAAAGTTTATTGTCAAGACCATCGGTCTACTAACTGAAAACCAAGTGATCTGTTTAATGACGATTATGGCAAGTTAACACATAACTGAGTTCTCTGATCAAGTTTCACTAAGAGGAGAGTAAAAATAGGGTAATTAACTTTTAAAATTTTATTTATTATTTATTGTATGTATATAGTGTTTTTGCCTTCATGTGTGTTTGTGAACCATATATGTGCAGTGGCTGTGGGGGCCAGAAGGGGCACCTCAGATCTTCTGGAACTAGAGCTGTGAGCTGTCATGTGGGTGCTGGAGATCAAACTCAGGCCCTTTCCAAGAGCAGCCAGTCAGTGCACTCAACTGCTGAGCCCCTTACCCAGCTCAGAGTCAGGTTAAAAAAATACAATAAAAAGTTACAATAGCAAACACTGAAAAGGGAAGGCCCTCTGACTTTACCATGAAATTTCAGTTTCTCTCTTAAACTGGAACTTCTCCCCTTTCATGGGACCTGGTCACCGTCCTGAGACTAGCTCCATCTGAAACCATTTCTGTGGCAGGCACTCCCAGCATAAGTTCCTGTCTCTGAACTGAATCATTATCATGACAGAGCAGAGTCTTTGTCCACTCTTCCCTGCAATACCCCGCCCCCTCTACATGAGATCCCAAAGGCTCCTGGAACTCCGTGGTGTGTCTACTGAACCACCTCATGCTTTGACGACTCACTGTTTACATGCATGTCAGCTGCACTAGACCATCAACTCTTGCAACGACTTGGAGTGTCTCCTTCAACACCAGTGACAGAAGCAGAACTACATGTATAAAACCCTTAAGAAACAGAAAAGCAGGGTACCAGGATTAGGAACATGGAGTTGGTCCCACTGGAGTTCCTGTTCTGCTTGTTACTGCATAGGTGGTTATCTTTGAGAAAGTTCTTCTCTGTGCTTTATTTTTTTTTTCCCTCACCAAAAAATGTACAGAGAAATGAGATCAAATGATATGTGGCAGAGTGGCACTATACAATAATGGCTCCATAAGTGTCACCAGAAATTGCTACTCGTTATATGAACTGGTACCATTTAAGGTATTCTGGTAAAATATGGAAAGTCATGCTGGGAGGTAGTTCAGCAGTCACAGAGTTCTTTTTTTTTTTTTTTTTCCTTTACCCCATTACTTACAGTTAAAAGTTTTGAGAGCTGGAAAGAAATCAAGCCCAGGAGGTGGGCCCTGAGGAGGTCTTTGTTCAAAGGAATCCATCAAACGTTTCTAGTGGTTTCCTTCTTCCCACAATAAGAGCATTATTAATACAAACAGTACCAATCAGAATGTTCTGTGAGGACCAAGTGTAAGGGCAGCAAAAAAAAAAGCAGATAGCTGGGAGTTCAAAGAGCTGGCCTAACCTGCTGGCCTTGTCTTCACAGAACAAACAGCAGAAAGCTACAGCCAAAACCGAGTGACAGAAGGGAGCATCATGGGCCATTGCCACGGCAAGCTCCTGTACAAAGACAGAGGCTTCATGCATCAGGAAGCCCTTAATGCAGGTAACTAAATACTCTTCTACAGGAATCACCCCAGAACTTAAAACCCTGCTGTGTACGCCATGCCTGGAAGTCAGCCCTGGGCATCAATATGTTTTACAGTTACACAGGTCCCTCTGACACAAAGCTGATGTTCTCTCTAAAAGATACATTATGTGCAATCTTTCCACAGTTCCAGCAGGGGTTCAAGTTTCCTAGCAACACAGAGGGCCTGGAGAATCACAGAACCCCACTGAGCTTTTTGACCATCAGTAAGTTCAGGGAACTCGGAGAAAAGACTATCAATAAAAAGCCAGGAATGTCGGTTCACAATTATAACTTCTAGGAAGATGTGGTCGTTTGAATGACAACCCCGCCCCCCCCGGCCCCCCCCACCCCGCCCCCGCCCTGACTCACATATTTTAATACATGGAACTTTGTTGGTAGAACTGTGTGGGAAGGATTATGAGGTGTGCCTGTCCCTGGGGGTGGGCTTTGAGGTTTCCAAACCCATGCCATTACTAGTTAGTCTTTCTCTGTCTTCTGCTTGTATGTAAGAATATAAGCTCTCAGCTACTGCTCCGGCGCCATGTCTGCCTCCCGCTGCCGTGATCCCCACCATGATGATCACGAACCACCTTCTGAAGCTGCAAGCCCCATTAAATCCTTTCTTCTATAAATTGGCTTGGTCATGGTATCTCTTCACAGCAACAGAAAAGTAACTCTGACAGAAGGCTAACTCAGGAGCATTGCTGTAAATTCAAGGACAGCTAGGGCTCTGTGCTCAACTCCAAGCCAGCCAGGGCTAAGGGAGTGAGAACTTGTCTCAAAAAACAAAAACAAAAAAACCCTCAAATCAAAGCACATCATACTCACCAAATAAGCTGCTTGAATGGCCTTCTTTTGATATAGGTTTCAGTTCGTTTAAGCCCCAGGCATAGCGTTTATAATTATTCCAAGCATGGTTCATCATCTGAGCAGAGATAAAAATGAGATTACAATTTGAACTGGGATGTTTTTGTTACAAGATAGATCATAGTCTTTGGATTTGAAGGTTACAGAATTAAAATTCAGTGCTTAGTCTAAAAGGCTGATGATTAATTAAGAGAGTGATAGCTGTATAAATTAGGACAGACATGAACAGAACACATGCATTATTTCTTTATGCTTAAAAATACAAATTTTCCTTCTTGGAACCTACTCAATTCTATTTATTGATAGGATTATTGATATATTGATCATCTTCAAAAAGTCAGTCCCCAAAAACAGAAATTTAGTTTATCCTAAAATGATGAATCATTACCAAATTTATCTATTTCATTTTCATAAAATATTAGATCTAGAAACTTTGAATTCATATTTTTGTGCAAGGTCCTTCCTATTTTGTTTACATAGACAAATATTCCAGGTTATCACTTTAAATAATTCAGTGCTTTTTGACCAAGAAATAAGAAAGAGTATTTTGAAATAAATACAGGAAAGAAAAAGAAATCTTACAGTTATGCCAGGAGACTGAAAACCTTTGGGATATTATAGTCAGTCATTAATAAAAATATGTATTTGTGTACACATATGTTAACTGGAGATAGAGTCTATCTATTCACAAATTAGAGACCAAAAATATTTTTAAATATAACCAGCTGTCCCATAAATTAGTTTAATAAAAAAGTTTTATGACTCAAAGACTGTGTGTAATAATTACTATTTTAAGGACTGAAAACTGAACACAAGGCCTCTTACACACCAGACAAGCACTCCTTCACTGATCCATTTCCTTAGGCCTCTTAGATTATTTGAGACAGGATCTCATTAAATTGCCCAGACTGAACTTGAGCTCACCATGTAGCCCAGTCTGAGCTCACAATCTTCTTGACTCAGCCTCCAAAACTGTTAGAATTATAGTCCTGTGCTACCAAGCCAGGACTATAATTATTTTTATATATAGAGATTTTAAAGAGTTCAGGACTGCTCAATTCATGCTTATTCATGCCACTATTTTACAGTAACAGTAACCAAAATATGGAAATAATACGAAAATGTTCTCATCTTGTTCTGTATTTTTTTAGGACCATTAAAAACATCACATACAGGGCTAGAGAGAAGCTTATCAGTTAAGAGCACTTATTATTTTTGCAGAGAACCCAGGCTTGGCTCCCAGTGATAACATAGTGGATCACAAGTATGCACAACTCCAGCTCTAGGGGATCCAATGCCCTCTTCCGACCCTCTTGGGCACTAGATATGAACATGATGCACATACATATACACAATACACCCACAAAATAAATGAATCTAAACATGCTCTTGCAAAATATCACATAAAACTGTTGATACTGTTCAAGGTCTAGTTATCACAGAAGGTCTTCAATAAGATCAACCTGACTCAAAACAGCGTCTATACATGTCCCTGAACACAATAAAGAGAACCTTCATTTAGCTATCTCCTATTTCATTGCCCATTCTCACCCATATTACTACTAACAGCCACCAAGAATCTAAACTATCTCCTGGGGATTCTGGCTAACTGTTTCCCTTCTGTATGGTGCTCTAATTTTTCCAGAACGCTTTATAATTTATCTTCAAACCATATTGGCTTGGTAGATGAGGCAACCGACGTTCAGAACTTAAAACCAAAATAAAGCTTGACTCAGAGTCATGACATTACAGCCAAGGATCCAGCTTGCCTACCCATACTGGCCTGGCTCCAAAGCCTGAGGGCAAGAACCTGTACATTTCATCACTTTACTCTAATGAGTCTGTAACAGAATAGCTCTCTTTCAAGTACCAGACTAGATCTTCCAGTGATCGGAAAATGTGCATAAGGTAATGTTCTCAAGGTTTTTCTTGCATAGATTAGCTTTATTAGAAGGTGCAACAGACTTGAGGTCAGGTAACCCGACTTCTCTTGCTTATGATGCCAACTGATTGGTCACACATGCTTGAATGGGTGGCTTCTGTTGAGACCACCTTTACTTATCCGAAAATTCAGGATGACAATTTTTCACAGGGTTCATGGCAGGATGCTAGAAGCATGGCCTGTGTCTTTGCACATAGCACAGTGCCTGATGAATGACATGTAGCTACGTGTTTATAAATGTTAAGCCTATATTGAAAGCCAATTGTGTTCATATCACAGAAAATAGAAACCAATGAGCTTTGGAAAGAATAGGTGTATGAAATCCACAAATCCCCTTGAGGCTGTATCCCAGTTTTACTTGTTTTGATGCCCACCCTCCATCAAAATGCACAGCACTTTGTAACTCGAATGTTAAAAGTTCTTTTAATAAAACACCCGGAGCCTGATATCATCGGGGGTGAAAGCTGAAAGATCAAAGAAGCAGAGTTAAGTCACAGCTACCACCTCTTACCTCACCAGCTCCTCAGCCTGAAAGAACTCAGCCGATAGGCCTCTAGCTGAATGAGCTTCCTTTGCCAAAAAGGCTTTAGTTCCAATCTCCTCACGCCTTATATACCTTTCTCCGCCCACCATATTACTTACTTTCTATTGCTGGGATTGAGGGCATGTGACTTTCCACATACGGGGATTAAAGGTGTGTGTCACCACTGCCTGGCTCTGTTTCTCTCCTAGACTGAGTCAATCTCATGTCATGTAGTCCTGGGTGGCTTTGAACTCACAGAGATCCAGATGGATCTCTACCTCCTGAATGCTAGGATTAAAGGCCTGTGCCACCACTGCCTGGTCTCTAGGTTTAATCTCATGGCTTGTTCTGTCCTCTGATCCTCAGGCAAATTTTATTAAGGTGCACAATATATCATCACAGCACTCTCCTAAACACTTCATTCCTGACAATTTCCAAATATGCTTTAAAATTTCAAGAGCTTTGGAATAAACGCCTCATACAAAACAAAAACACGTTATAGTTATTGTTTCGGCTTTGAATCTGAATGGAAACGAGTGCTATTAATGGCGTAAAACCAGCATATAGCTTTACTACAGATAAAGTGTTACCCTGTCAAAAATCATCAAAACCAGGCATGGTGATACACACCCGAAATCCCAGCACTCAAAAGGCGCAGGTCGGAGGTTTAGAAGTTCAAAGCTATGCCTGGTTACATAAGTTTGAGGCCTGTTGGCTACATAAGACTATCATTTATACAATGTATAGTATCACATAATCCCCATAAGTGTTATCTGTCTATCCATCTATGCATCCAGCCAGCCAGCCATGCACCCACCCACCCACCCACCTACCAACCTATCTATTAGCTTTTCTTATCCTTTTCCCCCCAAGGAAAGATCAGATCTTAATTTCTTAGCTGCTGATATGTCATAAGTTGCTGCATCTTTCCCAACATGGTTTTCTCATCTCTTGATGAGTTCTCGTCTCTTCTATGAGTTCAGGTTAGAAAAGAAGATACTAATGTGATCAAATATCCTGAGTAGAACATCATGGGTGCTTTCTTCAGTGTTCAGGACAATGAAGGGAAACAACCATATTGTTGATGGGCTCCAGTGCCGATCACCTTAGGTTGAAATGATCTGCCATAGTACATCAAGCTGTAAGATTATATGTGTGTGTATGTACACATACATACATATACATGTATGTATATATGGGACAGGGTATGTGCATGCATAGCATAACCATGCTACATAAAATCAATTTGTTATTTCAGATTTATGACTTATACAGCTCTTTGAAAACACAGAAACATTTGTCATTCCACAGTATTGCCACAGCCAGCTGCAGGACCATGGGGACAAAGACATTCAATCTCTCCAGACTCAGTGTTGCAGCACGCTGAGAAGACAACAAGGTCACTTCTATAACTGTCACCAGAGATGTCCATGAATAGGATTGATCCCCCCCCCCACCTTCACAGGCCTCTTATTTTGCTTTGTAGCCTTTTATATACTTAATTAGGTTTCTATAGCTTGCCATTCTAAGAGGAAGGATTAAAATCGGGCTAAACCGGGGGTTGATGAGGTCTCCAAATGCAGTGCTGAAACTCTCACAAGAGGAATGGAAGGCAAACCGGACTTGAATTTGCATTGGTGTAGAGCAGAGCTAACACAGAGTATAGATAGAAATAAAGGAAGGACACAAAAATTCACAACAGCAATCCATTGTCCTGACCCAGAAAGGAAGGAACTGAAGCATAAGATATGCAAAAAAGCATTTACTTCTCCTTGACTCTGGGCTCATGGAAAGGATTTCTCAATTTGTACTATTCTTTACAGTTGACATCAGGGCTGAGTAATTAGGCAATGTCATTTATTGAGTGTCTGTTACTCTATGAATAATAAGATGCTAAAGGATTCAAAAGAAAGCAGACAAGCCTATCTCTTCTAAAATCTAACAGATATTGTGTGGAAGCTTAGCAGTCCCATATACAGCCTCAATAAAAGCTTATAAACATAGAACAATAAGAGGAATAAAATACCGTGTACAGCTCTACAGTTGTGTTCAATAATTTGTCTTAAAGGCTATGTCTTTCCAAGGACAGTGGAAAGACAATAAATATGCTTGTATTTCCCCTGAGCTCTAGGTAGATTATATAGCTGTGTGTGTTTGGTTTTTTTTTAGTGGAACTACCTTAGGAAATAATTCTGTTATTTATATAATCTTAAGATTTTCAGGATAGACAATTAAAAGTATCTTTTCAAAATCTCCCCATTTTTGCCAGTCAGGTTTATACAGACTTTGGGGTGTCACTTCTTCCTTCAGAACACTTGTGACTTCAGTCCCATTTAAAGTCCCTTCCAGTTTGTACTTTGACTTTTGTTGTTTGTTTGGAGTCAGACAGCATCTAATTATGTTGCCTTGGCTGGTTTGGAACTCACCATAGAGACCAGGCTGATATCTAACTCATAGAGATCCACCTGCCTCTGTTCGGTGCCATCATACCTGGCAACTCTTTGTAAATTGGGGGTTGATCCTGGCATACCAAGTGATCCAGGGCCTGGTACTTGATTTAAAGAGAGAAAGGTGGGGGAGGCCATAAGTCTCTGAAGTGAGGTATTCTTGTAAGTCACTCTCACTACTCATGGGTGGAGCCAGGCTGAGCCGACCATCTCTACCTGGGATACTTAGGGAGAGATTCTGAGAGAATCTTGAGGCCAGCAACTGTTGGAGAAGCAGTGATGTACGTATCCACAAAGAAAGGTCATAAAATGGGGTCACAAAGCAGTCAAAGCCACGAGGAAAATAGAGGGTCTGGAGAGAAAAGGAAGAGGAGGCTGAAAGGCAGAAATGAAGTAAGTGCTCAGTCCTATGTGGTGGACCTGTGAGCAGAGCAATTGCAGAATTACAAAGGATGCTGTTGATTCCTGAATGTTGTCAAAATATCATCCTCTCTTCTCAGCAGTGTGGCTTTTTGTCTGACGAGGCTGTTTGCTTACTTTTCTGTGTGTCCTTACAGAAAATCATGTTCTTATTTTTAGGAGTGATACACAAGGGCAGGTCATAGGCACCTTACAAAGTAGATTCTTATGCCAGCTTTGACAACATTGATGTACTCCTAGTGAGGCAATTAATCTCTCTGATCCCACTTTCTGCATCCATCAGATGTGAAAGAACAAAAAGTATAGCTTCATTGGTTGAGATGGTTAAATAAAATTATGCATGTAAAGAACATACAGCCCAACACCCTGTGAGCGCTCAATGCATTTTAAGCATTATAGTCATTTGTATTGAAAAAGAGAAATATGTCATTGATCTTTGTAATCTCAAAGTGTCATCACAATTTTTCCTAGTACACAAACAGAAAGGACAAATATACACAGACCAGGCAAACATGTACTGCACCTGAGTTTTCTATAAAATTTAAAAGTGCACACAACAATTTGCTATCCAAAGAGAGACAGAAGGAATGATGAAGAATGGAAATGGCCCTTTCTAGAGTAGAGCAACGAGCCAGTCTTTAGCTTTGAAGTCCCATCTACTTGTTTCCATGGATAAGCCTGTGAAGGGCATGTGTTCTAAGAGGTTTTTTGGCTGCTGATCCAGGAAGAAGATATGAACTCGAGATGGGTAAGGGACTACGGGTACTTAGAGTTTCTGGAGATAACAATTCTTATATTATGAGGTCACCCAGAGGCTCGGGGCAAGAGGCCACCATACAGGAGGAGAGTGTAAAGGAACTCCTTGAAGAGAAGGGTTCTGAGGAAAGGCTAGAACTGGGGCTGGGGATCAAGGGAGCCCATTAGAAGAAGGGCAGGGATCTCTGAGCTAGAAAACTTAGAAAGGCAGTAGCCACTACCTAAAACAGTCCACAGATGTTGGGTACAGTTTCACAGACTGTGTAAAGCAAGCAGGCTCCAGTGGCTACATTTGCTTAGTCTATTTAAAAACAATTAGATGTGTAAAAATTTGAGTTTCACACCAGTGGGCTCTTGAGCTAATGGGCATCAGCATACAGTGAATGAAGCGCAGCATGGGGGTGGAAACCCAAAGCCACCCTTGCTGACTTGTAAGGCTGTGTGGCACTAAAGAGATGTTTTGTCCTCTGGTAACTTTCCTGTTCCTGTTGTTCTAGAAGCTACATAGGGCTGTGGTTTAGGGGAGGTCTAAGGTAAGAGATCTATTTAACTTACCAGGAGGTGTTACAGCTACAACTATGTGCCAGTGTGTGCTGGTGGATAAGGTGGGTATGAGCCTATGTGGGTAATCACATGCACATGCATGTGGAAACCCAATGATAACCATATTTTTTTGTTGTTGTTGTTTGTTTGTTTTATGAGACAGGGTCCCTCTCTGGGACCCGGAGTTCATTGAGCAGGTCAGGCTGGCTGGCCAGGGAGCCCCATGGATCCTGCTGTCCCCCCTCCCAGTGTGGGGGTTATAAATGCACACTATCACATCATGCCTTTTACAGCGAGCCTTCTGAAGACAGAACTCAGGTCCTCACAATTGCACAGCAAGCCTTCATAGACTGAGCTATTTTCCAAGCCTCATCTTCAATTATGCCTGGGATCCATTCTCTGAAAAACATATAACTTAAAATCTTGCCAATAGAGGGGGAAAAAAAAGAAGATAAAATCAGGCTGTGGCTCCTCCTCCCAAACGTTGCCAGAAATGACCTGACTGCCATATAAAAATAACTTACAGAATGTTGAGATACAACGTCAACAGAAAGCATCTCTAAGTCATTTTGTCAACATCTCCTCTGTCTTCGGTGAAAATGAGACGAGAAAAGTGAAAGTGCATGGCTCCTCGCTACTTCCTTATCCCACAAGCGGAATTTCCAGAGAAGGAAGCGAGCGAGGGGCAGCAATCTAGCCAGCCGTCTTTTGGCCTGTCCCTTCACCCTGCATCGCCCAGCTGAGGCGTATCACCCACAAGGGGCCCTGGGGAGCAGCAGCCCAGGTGCAGAGGCACAGATAAAGCCAGAGCAGCTGAGCAGTGAGCACATGCGCCCTGCTGTCTAAGAGGGTAGCCTTTCTGCTTTCTCGTGCTTCAAAAAGAGTAATCCTGGCTTGGGGTGGTGGTACACGCTTGAAATGATAAGGCTTGGGAGGTTGAGGCAGGAGGATTCCAAGTTGGGACTAGCCTGGCTATATAGAGAAATTCTATCTGGAAAGAAAGAAACAATGAAGAGTCAGTTACTACAAATGGTGGGTTGTGGTATAAGGTGTTGACTGTAGGAGAGGTCAAAGTGAGCACTTTCAATCCTTTCTGCTCAGTTTAACTGTGAACCTAAAACTTTTATTTCACATAATGGGGGTGGGGGTGGGGGTAGGGGTGGTAGGAATCTCCTTGACAGTACAGTCAGGAGTCAGAAGTAGAAATGAGCAGGCTAGTAGTCCATTCCCCGGGGACATGCTCACCTTTATTCACTCAGGCCAGCTTCTCACTCTCCTCCCAGGCTTCTGGAGCTGGGCAGAGATAAGAAAGAGCACTCTGGGAAAGGCAAGCAGGCACCGAGGAAACTCAGAGCCAGGGCCGTCAGGGCAATTGAAGGAGAAGTAAATTAATGGGACAGAAAAGAAAAGAGGCCAATGTCGCTTAGAGGTGACAGAATGCAGACTGGGGTATGACTCTGCATTCTGTGACTGCGGGCCTGAGAGTCCATCATGGTTAATACAGAAGCATTTAGCACCCTCATTTAAACAGGTACCAAGATGCCACCTGGGAGTCTGGAGAAAGCTCTCCACAAGGGAGGCCCCCACCCTCGTCACCTTCTAGCAATCATCCTGCTGTACAGAGGAAACCCCCTCCTGGCCAGAGTAGTTTCCAATTTTACCCTGCATTAAGTTAAAACACTTATTCATATGCTGTGTTCAATTCCTCTTTGAATTTCTGAAATCCATTAGCTGTCTCTCTCTTTCCCTAAGGCTACTAAAATCTTCTATTTCCAAGGTTCTCTTGCCCAATATTACAAATGACAATTCAACTTATGGAGTACCCAGTACTGCCAAGCCAAGAATTATAAATGGAGACAGAGGAGGTTTGCCAGAGTGAGGACACAGAGTAAACTTCACCTGGCAAATCTACACATATCACACTAAAAAATAAACTTTTGTTTATCAGAATTCAATTGAACTGAGAGTGCTGCATTTCACAGAGGTCGCGGGGAGAGGATAGATGAAACCCACCTTGGTTTCTTCTACAAGATCCCACACTTGTTACCCTTGCCTGGCTTTGGACCGAGAAAGAGGATAAAATCAAAGGACTGGGTAAAATACAATGGTCTGGTCCAGAGCAACTGGGGATGCGTAAAACGAGAGCCAAGGCCCTGGCTAAGCCACTTAAACATACTATACTGGGGCTGGAAAGACGGCTCAGTAAAGTGCTTGTCATAAAAGCACGAGGGTGCAAGTTTAATTCCTGCATCCACATAAAAAGTCAGGCATGCAGTGCACACTTATAATCTCAAGAGATGGAGGGATCCCTGGAGCCAGACTAACCAAATGGGTGAGCTCCGGACCAATGAGGCATTCCATCTCAAAACACAAAGCAAGATTAAGCGTTCCTAGAGGGCAGCACAGGTGGATGAGATCTGGCCTCCACAAGGGCATGCTTACCCCAATACACACACACTGCCACATACATGTGCACCTGTGTGCACCTGCACATACATGTGCCTTCCCATACATCCGTAAGGACACCCACATCAGCATTAGCAGTTCACACTGCATCCTCGGGTTTATAGGCATCAGGTCTGTTGGTGAGTCTCTGGGTATACTGTAGTGGGTAGCCATTCCAGCTTGGTTCTGGAAGTTCCAACCCCCACTGAGACTCTGGCAACTGTCACGCCTACGAGGCAGGGCGAGGGGAGGCGCCTGGGGACCCGAGAGCTGGATGGGCCAGCGCTCGCTCTGGGCGCGCTCTCGGTGCCGGAACGCTGACCGGTGCAGATTGACTGTGCAGAGCTCCGGAGAACACCGCTAGACTGCATTACACCTTCCCCAGACCCTGTGACCTACCCATTACTTAATTTGTGAGTTACGCCATTTAATAAATATCCTTTTAACTACGTGGAGTGGCCAAAATAATTTCTCCAATAGTATACAAATTTCCACAGCTCAGGAGGTAACTTTCATCTGCTCCTAGTCCAGGCTGTCCTCCAGCGTGCCAGAATCTCAGACTGCTCTGGTCCCACCGTGCGCTCCTTTTGCTATAAATTAGTAAAGTCCTTAAGATCCGGCATGTGTGCCCAGACTTCTGGGCAATTCTCTTTTCTGTGGATGAGTAGCACTTTCACAGTTTAGATAGCATTTAGGGTTTTAAACAGTCTGTTCTACAAATAAAACCGTGCGAGCCGTCGTCGCTGTGGGTTTTAGAGCTGGGGAGCTGTAGAGGAGGAAGTGAGTAAGCTTTGTCACACACCTACCACATTGAACTGTGAGAGGCACTTGACTGAATTTGGCACAAGGAAGTCTCACCCCACCCTGTGGGATCTTACATCTTACAGCTGCAGAAGCTGAGGCCCCAGCGTGGCACAGAGGAAGGGCGAAGCTGCGAACCCTCGCACCCTTCCAAAGCCGCTTCCAAACCTCTGCAGCTGCCGAGCTCTCTGGCTGCTCCCCACATAGGAGGAGGCCCTTGCTGGGGCAGGGAAGCATAGTACACCATGCCTTGTGAGCTTGCAAGCCGAGGCTGGAGGAAAGAGCCTCGTACTACAGCCTTTCCCGTCCTGCCTCGACACTTTCAAGTCTCAGGATGCTCCCTTCCCTCCATTTTAGCTCTTGGTTCCGGTCCACACTAAAACTCCTCTTGGCCTGGCCTCGTGCACTGAGCGCCACAAAATGGCTTCTTTCTACCCTAGCAGGCCTGGCCATGGATTTAAAGAAAAACGGGAATCCGTCTCCTCCATGCCAAGCTGCTGACTGCCCACTGTGGGACAGTTCCTTTCAGCTATGGTATTTCCTGAGGTTTATCACCACCCTCAGGCAACATCTACACTAGTTTTTCTTTACTTTTTCTACAGAACTAGACTTCCTCTTTCGGTTGCTATGGGCACAGTTTGTTTATCACTGGATCCTGGGGCTGCGTCTGCAGAAGTTGACTTGTGTGCCCGTGAATTTTCTTCAGATTTCTATATCCTGACTATATTCCCAGCCAATTTTAATATACTTTATAAAAAAAGGCAGCAGGAGATATATAAAGAAGTAATTATTTAATGCTACTGCATGAATCTTAATGGGTTGCCATGAATTACCCTAGGAAATGAGAGTGGTTAGCAATGGCAATTTCTTTAGGAAGAAAATGCCTGATAAAGCCAGTTTTAAAAAAAAAGAGAGAATTCTAGTAATCACTACTTATGAAGGACAAATTGACTGGAGCAATATCTCCATCTCCTAAGAAAAAGCCAACATTTATAGTTCTAGCAAAAAAAAAAAAAAGTCATGTACATTTAAGGGTTCTCTTTATGATAAAAAAAATTCTAATGTTATTTCACAACATTTAGGAGAGTTCAAGGCATAAACAAAACAAAATAAACAAACAAGCAAAGAAAAACAATAGCAAAATATCTCTCTCTCTCTCTCTCTCTCTCTCTCTCTCTCACACACACACACACACACACACACACACACACACACACACACACACACCAAAAACCAAGAACCTGAGTAAGTTTCAAGTACAATTTTCAAAAATATTCAAAGGGTAATAATTCAGCTCCTTCAAAGTTAGAGATCAGTAACCATCTTGTTGTGTACGTATGTCTGGTCAATTTTTTTTTTTTTTTTTTTTTTTTCCGGAGCAAAGCCCTGCTGCCACAAACAGTTTCTTTACATGAGATAATCTTGCATCAGCTGAGGAGAAGCTGTCACTCACGCTATTTCCTATCCAAACACCTGCCTACTGGTTAATGACCTTGCTCTCTTTATACAAAGGTTGCCACTTCAGTTTCAAGGTTCACCCTCAGGGCTTTGGGCCTTTTTATCTAGCTGATTTTTAATTAACACTAAAACCATGTTCATTAGACTAGCCAAGCTAGAACCTCTGTAGTCAATGTAAAGCCAGAAAGAGGGCCTTTTGTGGGCCATGATACCAATTGGTCTCCATTATCTGTTTCTTATACCAAGACCAAGGATGACTTGTGGAAAGCACCAGCAACTGAAGATGTTTCTTTTATCAATCCATAGAAATTGGTATCCTCCGCTGGCATCCCATGGTGCTCCTTTTTAATTCTAAAATCTAAAAACCTATTTTGTATGCACTATTTTCATAGCAAAAGAGAATTTATTTTTGAGTTCTTGAATTTGTAATACAGATGTAAGTCTAGGGTTGGGGAGATGGTTCTGTCACTAGAGTGCCGGCCGGACAAGGATGAAGGCCTGGGTTCAGATCATGAGTATTTGTAACCCTAGCTTGGGGGTTGGAGGCTGGGCTCTGGGGAGACAGGCACATCCCAGGAGCTTCCTTGCCAGCTGGTCCAAACAACTTGTGAGCACCAGGTTTAAGTGAGAAGACTTGTTTAAAAAGATGAGGTTGAGCATGATCTAGGAAGACATCCAATGTGTTCCCCTGTCCTCCCCATGAATGTGCATAGACACCATCACTCACATATGCATCCATATGGAGACACACCCAATGTGAACCCCTGTCCTCCCCAAGAATGTGCATAGACACCATCACTCACATATGCATCCATATGGAGACATATATACAGAAATATAGGCTCAGCCATTTTTAACATGCAACCATCAAGATATTAATATTTTTTTCCAGTAATAGCACGTGATTATTTGCAAGACTGAAATATTCAGGCCAGGGATGTTGTTCAGTGGTAGAGCTCTTGTTTGGCATGTGCAAAGCCCTGGTTGGGTTCTGAGCATCAGAGATACCTAAGACATACACTCTCAAATTCCTGTGAGCGCATGTGCATGCTGAAATATGTGATTTTTTTTTTTAAAGAAATTTGTTTATGGGTTTGTTGAGCTCATAGAGACTAAACTTTTGTTCATTTAGATCCCTTTTTAACTTCACAAATACTATAAAGCCATCGGTACTATTGAGAACAGTTACTGACAGCAAAGTTGCTAGTTATGAAAACAGTCATGAATTAAATATAACTTGAATTTTATTTTCAAAAAAGTCTACGATTAACTTGATTTAAAAAAAAAAAAAAAAAAAACACAACCAGCCCCAGAGAACTCTGTTCTTTGGCTATCAAGAAGAAAGGGGTACATGCGTTTCTTTATTTCTTTTTTCAGTTTTTTATTTTTATTTAAATGGAGGTTTTTTAGCAGTTTTATGGCCATAGAAATACTAAACAGAAAAGCACAGAGTTCCCCTATGTCCTCCTTACCAACAAGCCATACAAGCTCTGCTAGCTCAACCCCATGCAGAGAGACACATTCATTCCAAGTGACGAGCCTACAGTGACACACCATTAGCACCCAAAGTCTGTGGTTTACCTTAGGGTGCCCTCTCTGAATATTCCATGGCTTCTGACAAATGTACAATAGCATGTGTACATTCACCACTATAGATAAGTCTTTCCATGGATCCCAAGATGCTCTCTGCTGTGCCTGATAGCTCTTCCCCCCCAAAAAGCCCTCAAACCACCATTGCCCTTATGGCCTCACTGCTGCTCTGTTCAGAATACGACATCCTTGGAATCAGCAGCAGCAATGATTGGCTTCCTTCACTGGTGATACACGTTTGATTCCGCCATTGCTCGTAATATCCACATTAAGAGTGGCTCGTCTCTTTTTAGTAATGACTAACGTCTCACTGTTTGTATTGGTCCTATTTTACCCCGGATACCTACTGAACAATATCCTAGTCTCTTCCTGGTTTTGTTAGACAAAAAAAGGAAGTTGTTATGAAGAGTACAGTCACAGAGCACAAGCATTTCTTTTTCAAATTGATACCAGAAATCGGTATTTTCTGAAACAAAGGATTATGAATTATAACTAATACATTAAAATAGATTGGTTATAAAATGTCACACACTCTAGAAAACTTGGTTATTTTAGTTTATGAAATAATTACTCTCCAAATTCTTTATTATTAGTAAAATACCTATTCTTTTCCCAGGACCCATATCAGGTAAGAGTCCGACAGTAATTTACATACTATAGATAACAGTTTTAGAAATGTCTTGAATATGAAATAAAATGTATTAAAAGCAAGTATTCTAAAATTACTTACCAAATGTAGTATTAATGCATTATAACTAGAAACTCTGATTCCAAAATATGATCTAGGGGAGCAAAGAACGGCACTATAAAACTTAACATACTAAACTGGTCCACCCCAAAGTGGCTTCCTTATTATGTCACCATAAGCATGACCAGTATTTATTGAACATCACATGGCAGAAAGCATGTGAAGCATTCTCCCTTCAATTGCTCACAACACATCAAGGAAGGAACTCAACAGGTTGAGTCATCCATCAAGGCCACACCTCTAGCATGTGTTGGAGGTTGGCTCTGAATTCTGCCTGACCCCTAAGTCTGCAATTGGTTCCCTGTCCTGAGCCAAATACCCTTGTGCCTTCCAAAGAAACACTCAAATGAAGTGATGGCATGATGTGGATACACACCGAGGTGTATTTTTGTTACCTAGTAATTCTGGAGGAAAATGTAACATTTGAGAGTGATACTTTGAGAGGCACAACATGGAGAGCCAACTTTTGATTTTTTTTTCTTTTAATACATTGTAGACACAGAAAAAATTAGCTCAAGGATGGATTAAAGAAAAGAAAGCCAGAATAAGTCCTCTCACATACACTGAAAAAGACATTATGCAGACTTTAACAGTGAAAACTCTTCTCCCTTGAAAGGTGTTTGTTCATCTGGATGTGGACACCCTGCCTGGTTATTTCATAATCTTTATTCTTCATTTCTTACAGGTGACATTTTGTCACCAACATAACAGCTTAATATATTCATTTTTTTCTTTTATTTTACAATACAATTCAGTTCTACATATCAGCCACGGATTCCCTTGTTCTCCCCGCTCCCGTTCTCTCTCCTTCCCTCCAGCCCACCTTCCATTCCCACCTCCTCCAGGGCAAAGCCTCCCCCAGGATTGAGATCAACCTGGTAGACTCAGTCCAGGCAGGTCCAGCCCCCTCCTCTCAGGGTGAGGCTAGCGACCCTGCATAAGCTCCAGGTTTCAAACAGCCAACTCATGCACTGAGCACAGGACCCGGTCCCACTGCCTGGATGCCTCCCAAACAGATCAAGCCAATCAACTGTCTCACCCATTCAGAGGGCCTGATCCAGTTGGGGGGCCCCGGTTCATAGTTCATGTGTTTCCATTCATTTGGCTATTTGTCCCTGTGCTTTATCCAACCTTGCCCTCCCCCAGAGAGAGAGAGAGACAGAGACAGAGACAGAGACAGAGAGACAGAGATTGCCTGATACACTAGTCTACATGTTAATAACACTAAAAATTGATCACAAATTGGCAACATCACATTTCTTGTTAAACCCATGTTTAATACACACACACACACACACACACACACACACACACACACACACACACACACACGTTACTTTTCAAAACCCATTTTTAAGACTTTTACTTAGATTATTGAAAATGGCAAATTATTTTGGATGACATCATTTTTTAAGGCAAGCAGTAACAACTAATCCACTTGTGTTGCTATTACCTTGTAAATGGCATTTTCTTGGGATTAAAGTTCATGGGAGATATTCTCTGAGTGAGTGTACAGATTTCCTGAGCCTGAAAATGCATTACTCTAAACATTCTGTTAGAGCTTTAAAATCTGATAAAGCCTATTTAAGAGAAAATCATCCTTCATTTCACTTTTGTTCGATGGCATGTACCCAGCATTAAATATATGCCGGATTCAGCGACCTGTTAAAATAGACTGCCTTGCTTCATATTAGCTCTGAGTGCGGCGGCTTCCAAATTTGCTCTGCTTTAAAACCAGACAAAGATCCCATAAACTTAAGGAGAAGAAAATATGCCAAGTTTGTCAGGAGAGGCCAAATTATTTTACTGTTCAAGTAGACTCTGCAAACATGTAAACCAATAGCAAGGTGGGGAAAGGACACACCCCGCTGCAGATAGCATGGATCGAGTCACCCCACACCCAAGGCTCCCATCACTTGGCTTGTCCCTTGAGTGGAATAGAAACTGTCAAAGCTAAAGTTTCCCTTCTCAGCCTCCGTAGGGCTTGAGGTTCTAGCCATGGGCCATTTGCCAAGGTATGCGGGTGTTCTATTTCCCTTTGGCCTTGAACCAAACTGATGTAGATGAGCTGTGCCATCACACTGACAGCTCAGCTCCTGTAAAGGGGTGCACAAGGCCAGAGGCATTGCGGTGGCAACATCAAAAGGTCAAATGAAGACTCGTCTGTTACTATTGAGTTTAGGTAGCAATCCTTCGGATATCTGTAAAAGTTGAGTGGCCAGGTCAAAATTGGACTTCATACCACTATGGTGATATTTTATTTGTATTAAAATGTTATTTGTATGTTAATAAATAAAGTTGCCCGGGGGTCAGAGCTATTAGCAAGCCATAGGAAAGCTGGGTGGTGGTGGCATACGCTTATAATCCCAGCACTTGGTAGGCAGAGCTAGGTAAGTCTCTGTGTGTTCAAGGATACAGCCAGTATTGGATACACATGCCTTTAATCTCAATACCAACCATCGAAGACCTGGAGGTCTATACAGACAGGCAGTGAGGAGGCAGTCATGTGGTTAGGTTTACAACCAATGAGAAGGCAGAACAGAAAGTCTATATAAAGACTTTAACACAGGAAGTAGCTCTCTTTTGGAGAGGTAGGACCACCGCAAGAGGAAGGGTAAGGTTTTAGGTCTTAGCTCTGACCTCTTGGCTTTCTTCTTTGTATTGGTTCTGTGTTACTTATTTAATAAGACGGTTGGTTACATCTACATACCACATACACATTTGGAGAGAGGAAATTTTCCTCTGCCTTTTTTTTTTTTTCCTGGAAATGTTACGTGTTGACTGAAATTACTTTTAAGGTTTCATTTGTGTAACAATAAAACGTCTGATTTGCCGAAGAAATTGTGGTAGTTGATCGAGTTTTAAATGACTTCTGTGTGGGGCTTGGGGAAGGCATATGATTAAATGAAGGGATATCAAGTTGGATTCACTCAGTAAACATCATGGAACAACTTCAGCAATTTTCCTCTACTTTGTTGGATAAAAGGAAAATACATATTCAGAATGGAATATATTGCTAAAGAAAATCCTGTTATCAGAGATGCAGAGTATGTTATATTTTGGGGATGACAACCTCAAATGTTAACTAAATTATCATCTGTATTATCATCTACTCAACACTGTCAGTAACAACTGAAGTACCCCTCAATTGAATCCTGTTTTGTTAAACAGCTTTGGCTTCACGGAAAGAAGACAAGTTAATTTTTGAAGTAGTATTCCTAGAACTGAGGAGATAGCTAGGTGCATAAAGCGCTTGCTGTAGATGTGTCAGGACGAAAGCTCAGAACCCCAGAACTCACATAAAAAGGTGGGTGGACATGGGGGCCTACTTGTGCCTTCAGTAGGGGAGGTAGAGATGGAGAATCCCCAGAGGAAGCTGGCTAGCCAGACTAGTTAAAACTGGGAGCCACAGGGTCAGGGAGACCCCATCTTAATATAGAAGAGGAAGGAGCAATTGAGGGCACCTGGAGGCAACCTCAGGCCTCCACACCATGCATACACACATATATGTACACCTGCATATACACATGTACCCACACACGTAAACACACATATGTTCATATAAGCACACCACACAAATATACATGAACAAACCAAGTACTTTTATAAATGTTGTGCTTCTGACTTGTAAACCTGATAGCACTAGATGAAATATTTATCTACTTTTATGGTATATCACAGCAGAATTACAATTTCTCTTTTTCATAGATATAAAACTTCTCTCCCTCATGTGTATGTGAACAGAAAAAACTTGAAAGCTTTCTCCCCAACTTGTATGTATGTACACACACACACACACACACACACACACACACACACACACACACACACCCCACATCTTATTCAAAACCGGTCAGTAGATTTTTGGATCTCACACTGCTGATTTCCATATAAACCGACACTCTTAGACTTTGTGTTTTCATTGTTTGAATGATATTTGAATTCCATATCCTTCATTTCTGGAAGCAATACTGTTGTTCTAAACAGAAATATGACCTTCTACCACTGACAGACTTTCCCTTCCCAGCACTGAATATAAAACATTGTCCTTGGTTTAGGAATCCAACTTGGGACTTAAAATATCTGTGTTTAAAATGTTCCTTCGAAGCAGTTGAGTATTTTTCCTTCTCTCAGGAGGCTGTCAGAATCTATGAGGGCCCTGTCCATCCTACCTACTTCCTTGGTCTATCTGAGGTCACTCTCCCAGGAACGAACTCCTCCCCTGTGAACTTTACTGACAAGTCACCTAAGTCCTCAAGTCCAGTGGATTAAACACATGACCCACAGATGATTACGATGAGTCATGATGCTGTTTGGTTCCAGGGCCCTCTGCCCTCCACTGCAGAGGCTGGCTGGGCATGTTCTTACAAAGAGAAACAGACCACACATTCATCAGCCCCACAAAAAGTAAATCCCCAATGAGACCAAGTTGTAGCAGAGTGAACCTGCCTTAATATTGGGCTTTCCAGGCCAAATCTCACCTCTACCAGGATGCCCTGTTCATTCTGCCATGTCTTCAAAATACCTCCCTAGAGGCATCGGGCATTTGCTCCTGTCCTAAGGGCCAGTGGTGCACAGCTGTGTATCTGAGAGCTCTCAGCACTGCCAGGGACAACAAGGCATGCTTTGCTTCTGCTCCCCAACCCGAAGCATCTGGTCTCAGGCTTTGCTCACTGTAGCCATGATTACATGCTGCATCTGAATGGTCATCACAGAAACTCATATCTCAAGTCTCATCTCAAGACGACTTGGTATCCAGCAACCTCTTCTAATAGGGCTGTTTTTTGACCCCAAGTCTTGATTTTGTAGGCCACTCTAGCCAATGGCCCAGACTGTCGCTATACAAGGCTATTATATATACTTAGAGGAGGCAAGTTCCCCAGGCTTATAATCCTGGCCACCAGGCCCTTCCCGTTTATAAAAGTCACTACTCTCGCAGAGCATACTTAATGCTGACTCACTGCAATGTAAGGTCCTCCTCCACCCAAATCAACTAATTAGCACTTAAGTATAGTCCTGGAAGTTTGCTCTTGAAGCTCAGGTCTTTTCACAAGGTACTGAATGATAGCGTACTGAAATAAGACTGGATCACAGCTTCGGGATCTCCAGATCTTTGATGTACAGCTCAAGCATGCAGCTGAATCTGTATCAAGGTGACAGCTGCCAGAAGTTCTCCCTCCTAATAGTCCGAGATCACGGAAACAAGTGAGACTTGGCACAAATCCTTGGAAGATGCTCAACACATTTATACCTGAACCTTCTTAATCACAGAGTCTATAAGGAAGTAGTTATCGATTCTCATTTTAGAGAGTCACAAAACCAAGTTAGAGTCATTTAACAAGGATCACATCATAACATGAAACTAGAAGTGTTTTCCTCAGTTAACCATGATGTTAAAATATAGTAGAAAATTATTTAAATAAAAGTGTTTTATTATTCTTTTTTAAGTTAAGCAGATGGACAATTACCCCTTATGCCTCTAAATTCAAAATTGTGAATAATGTTTCACAAAGCACTGCATGTTGATCTCAAATGTTACAACATTTTCCTTCTGAGAATATTTATGTAAGCCAAGAATTTTTCTAAATACCACAGCACGAAAGTCCCTCTTTTATTTTATAACCACAAACTTATATTATATCGATAGTTCACAGCTATCACAGAATCAATCACTGGGCATATCTGGGCATCTATCTGATGCCCAGAACATCAGGGTTCTTTTGGACCCACACTGAAGTGTAGGTTCCTGCTGTGTATGTGCCATGTGGCTCTTAGTTTCCTCGAGTAGAGAGCAGAATGAAAGATGATGAGACGTGCTAGATTTTTTTTTCTCACATTGGGCTTTTGGCACTGGGACACAACACACTGACTACACTTTACAAATGAACACTCCAGAACTTCACAACAACAAAAAGGTATGCAATCATAGATAACAGGATGGACAGGCCCGGACCAGTTCTCTGTACTCTATGGCATGGCAGGTGCTGATGACTAAGTGACCAGTCATCTAGAGGACAAAGCTATGAACCCAAGAATGGATGAATAGTGTGGAGATTGTGAAGTCACACAAATAGCGAAACCTGAGGTAGAGGGAATAGATGAGATGGGGGTGAGAGGTTGTGCGGAGACAGGCAGAGCTGAGGACGGCTCTAACTCATTAGATAAGCCTGTGGTTGGAGAGGGCGTGAAGACAGTAAACACAAGCCTTATGCAATATTTTATAAAAAGAGTGAACTTGGCAAAATGCTTCAGGCCTTGTAACTCATGTACTGTAAGTTCCTATTGTGCTAGCTATGATAGTTACCTTGACTATAGCACAAAACACAGAGTAACAGCAAGTTCCCAAATCCAAGTAATTTCTTTCTTTATGATCCTCAGAAGAAAGCTCGCCAGATTAAGACATTAGACACTCCACTCAATATTTATCAGGAGTAGAGTATTTTAACCCCTATATGTATATTCAAGAGATGAAATATATTCTTGTCCTATGCTTTCTGTGTTACATATAAAATTAGCTACAGGGAGGAAATTATTCTTTTAATCACCAAAAAAAGAGAAAAAAAGGTTTTTTTTTTCATTCTTTTTTAAAAATTTTATCATAGGACTCAGTGACTTGTGATTTTAAGTTTGAACATCCTTACTATTCAAAATCACTCAGGACACCTAAACATCATATTTGCAAATGAAATACTTTTAATAACTGAAAGTATAATAAACTGCTGATTTAAAACAGGCTTTCTCAATCTCATCATTCCTGACATTTGACTTGAAGTGAGTAATCCTTTGTTTTGTTGTTTGGATGTGTATTCAGTGGCGGGGCTGAGCAGGAGGTTTAGGTAATGCCAGATGATTTGATTAACAGCTTCCCCGACCTCTACACGATAGATGCCTGTACCCCATCCTGTCATGTGGACAACTGCTACGTACCGTCATTGCCAAATGTAATCTGGGGGTCAAAATGGCACTTGTTGAGAGACAAAGCAAACTGTTCAGCTCTAATAATAACCCTAATATACAGCACTAGCCACAGTTCTTAGCCCTCCTAAGGTGTGTTTGCGCACACACGTAATTCATCCTTAACAGCAGCTGCATTAAATACGGCCTCCATTTTCTTGTTTTACAGATGAGAACACAGGTTATCAGATATACATGTGGCAGAGGGGTCACCGAATTCAGGGAGTCTGGCTCCAGAATTTACCCTCCTAACTTCTACATTACCATCGCCTGCTAGGCAGAGTTAGGGTTCAATTTTGACAACTTCAGTAGCCCTGCTCAGTTCAGAACACCTATTTGTAACATGTGAAAAACATGATTAAGACAAGATACTTTATCAAGGGCACCTGGGAAGGCTTCACTAAGAGGCCAAGGAAGTCATGGCGTAGTCTTCCCAGCTTATTTATATGTGGATAACATCTAACATCTTTGTTTTCCTTTCTGGTTAGCCGCATACACAGCAGTGGCTGTTGGCAATAGAAAGGCACTACTTGTAAGTGAGCTTATTTTGATTCAGGTCACTCCTACCTATAACTAGAGGCACAAAATAGCTCTTGGGTAATAGCTTATTTGGGGTGAGTGCAAATCGCAGGTATAGGCTGCACAGTCAGTCAGCCATGGCTGTTGAGTAGTTGTGTATGCAGGGGACTATGCCTGACTTCATATAACATACACTTAGAAGTGCTTAGAAAGGGGAACCACCATGAGTGGCCCTTGATGACACTGCAATCCTTAGACTTGTCTTCTACTTTACATGGCAGAAGGACACTAGCAAGTAGAGCAAACTTCTTTGCGGTTAATTAAGCTGACCTAAACATAAAGATTATCCTGGAGTATGCTGGTGAGCCCAAACTAATCACATGAGCCCTTCAGAATAGACAGCAGGCGTCAGGTGGAGGCAGGAGATGCTGCAGAAGGGAAAGTCAACAATGAGCTGAGCAAGGGCTTCATGGGACGCTGACGTTCGAAAGCACAGGGACACGCCCACCACGGCACCTCCTACACACAACTGGAATAATGCATGGAGATACAATCCTGCACACAGAAGACACAAAAAAAGGTGTGAAGCATCCCATCTCTTTAAGGGATTTATAGTACAGATAAGTATCATGTCCATACAAACTTCTAAAACACAATTTCATTGCTCTCAACACAAAAAACCCAATAGAACATGCCCAAATGTGCTTTAAAGTAGATTCTCTCCTCTAGCCTCTAGCTGAGAAGCCAGATCAGCTGACCTCTTGCTTTGAGTCTTATGACAACCAAACAAGCCACACCCACTCCACAGAACCATGAGTGGTAACTGACATGGCTGAAAGCTAGCACCGCTTTTTTTGATCATTGGTTACCACAGTGACAGAATACTCACACCACACAACATGTTCAAGACAAGGCAGAGACTAGTAGGCTCGTCATGTATGTGGTCAACACAGCAGACCGGGGCTGAGATGCTTGGTCTTTCAAACCCTTACTACATTTCCTGAAACAGTTATTAGTATGACATCACAGATGAGACACTCAGGTTCAAAGGCATCATAAGGTGCACAGGGTTGGTCGGCTAATAAGTGACAAAGCCAAGCATGAGCTTTGCGTCTCACGGCCTGTGCATGTGGCACCTGGAACAGTAAGAATGATATATATGTATGTGTATATATATATATATATATATATATATATATATATATATATATATATATATACGTATATATATGTATATATATATACGTATATATATATATATATATATACGTATATATATGTATATATATATACGTATATATATATATATATATAGAGAGAGAGAGAGAGGCATTTAAACAAAGAATCATTAAAAAATAAAGGTTTTTTGTTTTTTGTTTTTTTAAAGAAAAAGTAGAAAAGATTCCTGCTGGCTGGGAAAGAGCACAGGTGAAAATGCATGGAATTGATAAGACTGAAATGTAATCCTGACAGACAGGTAGGGTTTCAAAAGAGGCCAAGCAGGCATGATTATTTTGTAAAGTTGGAATAAATGGGGCTGTGGGCGTTCCCATCAATTGGCCACCATTAAAGTTCAGACTGTCCATCACATTCTGAAACAGCAAGAGGAGAAGGGGTTACATGGTGGCCATGTGTGATGTCTCGCATCTCGGTTGTCAACTTGACACACTGCGAAGAGGGAACTTCACATGAGGAACCGCCTCCATCAGAATGCCTTGTGGGCATGTATTGTGGGAGGGGTTTCTGGATTGTTCATTAATATAGGAGGTTCCATGCCACTGTGGGCTGTATTATCCCTAAGGAGGTGGACCTGGGTTCCATAAGAGAGAGAATTGAGCATGAGCCTAGGAGCAAAGACAGTAAACAGCGTTCCTCCATGGTTCCGGTCTCTATGCTTGCCTTAAGTTCCTGTCTCCTTTTAACAATAGGCTACAAGGTATAAGCTAAAATAAACCTGTTCCTCCCCAAGTTGCTTCTGGTCATGATATTTATCACAGCAACAGAAAGCAAAGTATGACATAACTTTGCTTCATGAACTGGTATTTGACCAGACTTCTTTGTATTAGCATTAATGGGATAATGTAAAGATGTTAATGCTGATCAATTGTCAGTTTCAGGATATTCTATAGTACATACATTGCAGAACCCCGGCCTAGGTGATTCTGACAAGTAGGTCTATACCAGAAACATTCCCAGTACAATACATGGAACAAAGCAGGTATCTAGATGCAGCCCTCTGCTCATCATTACTCAGGAGACTGTACCGTGGCTACCCACCAGTACTGTGAATCATTGCTCTACCCCCAATCGTACCTGATTAGGCAGCTAAGGAAGCCTGGGCCTAAATGCTCCATTCTAGGAATTTTTAATTGAATCTTAGAGATATGTATTGGAGAAGCACAGAGCTTGAACTCATTGGCCATACAAACTCCGAGACGTGTTCATAGCCAGCTTGCTTGTACAGAGAGGACTAAAGCAGTGGTGTCCAATCACAAAAGACCAAAATCCCCCAGATAAGAAAAAGGTGACCTTAAGTCCTGCTGCATTCCAGATCTGTAGATTCAGCCAGGCCCTATGATGTCTTTCTGCTCTTCTTGACTTGGACTCATAGAACAGCCATTCTTTCCTTTATATCATACAACACCATTCTTCTTCTTTACCTATGCTGAATGGATGTATGTTCTTACAAACAACCCCTTACATTAGGTTATCTAAAAGTCCCTGGGGACCACGTGCCTTCTTTCGGTTTTGGATACATAGGAGAACCCCCCTCGAGATGGTCCCGTTTGGTAACTTTCGAATGTCTGAAGCATCCCCCAAACCACAGTGACCACAAGTCTCCACACACAAACCACACACCCCTTCCTTCACCTGTGATCTTGACCATCATTTGCAAAAAAAAAAAAAAAAGAAAAAAAAAAACGCAAAACCTACCATTTTCCACTCCCCTACCTCTCCTCATTTTCTCATTTTGGCACTCACCAAATTCTACAATCTTGTTTTTTTTAAATATTTGAAGGGTACGTTACTTTCTTAATCTCCACCACCCAGTTATATATCACCACATTCATCTGTATCACTGCCAAGTCTTTGGACATGTTCTTGACTCTAGATCTTGTGGAAAATGAAAATGTGACATGAAGGTCTCCACTTAAAACCATCTCAAGACTTCCAGTGATCGAAGCATAGGGTCTGAACATCTGGTGATGACCCTGGCCATCTACCTGCCCCACCACAGCACTTCCTACACTGCCTCTGTGCCTCCTGCCCTCTGCCTCCCATGGTGGCAGTACTGCATCCCTCTTGCTTACTACAGACTTTCCAGTGCCACGGAGTGGTAATTTCCATGTTTATATGAGTATTGGCAGTGGTTCCTAATATGATTTATTAAACAAAAAGAATTGAGTGTAATGATTAGTATATTGCTTACTCTACACATTTTTGAAAAGCTCTATAATGTCTGGATGCATCTCTTATGAGGAACAGAGCACGGTCTTTGCTGTCGCTTCTATGCAGGTGCCAGGGAGGGACCCGCAGCAGCACACACACCAGACAAGTGCTCTACCACTATGCTCCAGCCCACCTTCAGTATCAAAAACTTCAACCCCAAGCCAGGAGCATTATCTCTGGAATTTGTAGATTTCTTTTTTTTTTTTTTTGGTGGGGGTAACATACCTCATCATGAATTTAAAGTTTGAACTTTGTGATAATATAATCATTCTTTATAGGCTGATTCTCTTGGCTAAAAATTTAATAATTATATATTATTAAAGTTCAAGAATCACACTTGTCCCATTTTGTTTCTTTGGGTGTCTATCATCTTTCTCTTTGTTTTGCTACAACTATCCAGAGCACCCAATTACTTTCATTAATGTTGAAAGCATTTCTTTAAATAATTAAATACATGCATACTTATTAATTACATTAAATAATTTTACTTAAATATATTTAGATATAATGTATCCATATAATTATTTAAAGTAATGCTTTAAACATGCATATACTATCCCTTAAAATTTGGTGTCTTCAAGCTTCTGGGCCTTATGTATACATATCATTAATGGATATGTATGGATATAACAGATATACATATCATTAAGGTGTGCATATACATGTCATTAAGGTATATATATATATACATACATACATAAGTATTCACACTAATAAACATGCTTGATGTTGAGCAAGCTATTATTCTCAAGAGAGGCTTTTCCAGACAAACTGAAGGTAGGTTTTCCTTTTACAATTAAAGTATGGAACAGAGACATCCCTCCCGTCTGATTTCCCCTTCTCCCTTCTCAGGCAGAGGGGTGACTGTGACACACGACCTAACTCTTTCCTCAAGGTAAACAAGACCCTGGAGAGACCCAAGCCCTGGTGCTGAGGGCAGTCAGCAGACATAAGGCTTAGGAGAGAAGAAAGAGCGTTGGGGCCAGACAAATCTATAGTGAGGCACACAGGAGTTACGTAACCATGGGCAATTTGCATGACTTTTCTTAGCCTTAACTTCCTAACCGTAAGAAGGGGAACATAATACAAAACTCACATGGCTTTCCAAGAATTAAATAAGAAGTGTAAAAAGTTGGCATAGTGCCTCCATAAATCCTCAACCAATGGGACACAGCTGTTAGCTGATAATTCTTCACCAGTCCAGAGTTAAAATTGCATGTATTTACTATGCATATACATATTTTGTATATTTACTCTGCACATACATGTCCCATGTATTTACTATGCATATACATAACCCATGTGTTTACTATGCATAGCCATTCCCCATGTATTTACTATGCATATACATACCCAATGTGTTTACTATGCAAATACATACCCCATGTATTTACTATGCATACACATATAATTGAGGTATAATATGCATATATATATTCACACTAATAAAAAATACTTGACGTTGAGCAAGCTATTACTGTCAAGAGAGGCTTTTTGGAACAAACTGATCATAGGTTTTCCTTTTATAATTAAAGTATGGGATAGAGACAGTGGCATCCCTTCATGTCTGACTTCCCTTTCTCCCTCTTCAGACAGATACAAAGGAAACAAATCTATCCAATGCAATTTAAAACAGACACACTGTCTGCTTTAATTTCATAGAGACCACATTACACAAGACACGAGTTAAGAAAACAGCAGCACACTCAATTCCATTAGAAGAGTGGAGCTTGCTGGGGAGCATGACGGAAAAGCCTTTTTATTAGGCGTGTGGTACTAATAGCCACCTGGCTTTTAAATCCAGGCACAGAGACGACATCGTCGGGCAATGCCATTGTTGTGATCTTAAACCAAATATGCCTGAAAAATAAAAGCTGACACTTAAGAGTCAACTAAGAAATACTTTTAAAACAGCAAGGCAAACTTGATCATTTCTCAGGGTCCCACCTTTAGACCAAAACCTGCAGGCCACTAATGACAGCTGAGAGAGGGAGAATTAGCCTCTCCCAGGGATATGACCTCTTCTTTGGTTGCCTAATGCAGAACTGTCAGCCTTGAAACCAGATACACACAAACAACGAAAATGAACCCAGCACGTTATAATTATATGTTTGTGCACACATACATACACATATACATACATACACATCTTTATGTATGGAACAATCGTAATGAAGAAGAGGCTATCAACTTGTGGGGGGATATGGCAGGGGTCTAAGAGAAGGTACGTGAAGGGGATAGAGGGATGAAAGGGAGGAGGGAAAGTGGCCAATTCTATTTTAATTAAAAAACATATTTTTAAAAAGAGACATAGTGCTCGGGGTGAGGTCCAGTTGGTAGAGTGAGTGCCTCTCACGAGCAAAACCTTGCGATAAAACCCCAAGCATCTAATAAATCAGGTATGGTACCACACACCTGGAATGGTAACCCTTGGGTGACAGAAGCAGGAGGATCAGAAATTTAGGGTCATCCTTGGCTACATACCAACTGTGAGGCCAGCCTGGACTACATGAATCCTTATCTCAATAAATAAATCTAACTTGGATTCCTGTTCTATAATGATGAGAAAATTTTAGAACGCAGAAAACATACAGATGGTCTCTTTCACAGCCACTAACGTACTCGGTGGCCCCTGGGGTTTGTGAAATACTCCACAGTGGAATATAGGACATAGGCTTCCTGAGGGTAGAGAAAAAAACCCTTCCCAACCTGCCAGTTTTGACTGCCTCCTTCCTGCCAGCCCTTGAACATTCCAACTGCCAAAATCCCGAGTGTTTTGGGAAACACCAAGCACACTACGGTGATGCACAAGATCTCAAATCAATCAGAGGCACTGCTTCCTGAAACGGCCTTTAAGCAACTCCATGGCAAAGAAAAGGCCACGGATATGCTAACCAATCATGCACCTTGACAGCTTTCTCCCTCTGGAATTCTAAAGCACAGTGAGGCCCTGCAGGTCAAGGGAATGGTGATCTGTCTTTGTACACATCGCGTGTCTGGAATTCCCCTCTCTGGCTTCCAGAACGGGAAGCACGGCCCAGTCCCCGCTGAGAAACGCAGCCAGGCCTTTAGTATTCAGGTGACTAGGTATCTGACAGGGGTAAAGTGCACAGCCTCACGCCTGCTATTCCTGCCATGCATTTTCAAGCCATTGCACCTCCTCTCCTGGAGACAGAGTGCAGAGGCTGGGATTCGATGAACAGCATGGGTAACGTAGGACAGAGCAAGGCAGCCAGTACGAAATCAAAACAGCATTTTGGAAATGAAAACCAGTACCTGATCACTGGCATACTGGGCTACAAAACCTTTAACCCCTTTACATCTGTGAAAAGCAGGGGATTCAGTGAAAATTTCTAAGGAGCACATCCATCCAGAGTGGCTGGCCTGAGGAAGACTCTGCAGCTGGTTAACTCAAATCGCTACCCGGCATGCCGCCGGTGTGCAAAGCTTGTTGCTAGTCCTCAAGGGGATCCTCTGTGAACCCCTGACTGTACTGTCTTCCTTAGGAAACCTGGAGTGTAATTCTGCAGCTCACAGGTGGGTGGAGAGCTACAACCGTAGAATCGAAGTCACCAATTTCCAGACCTGGAGGCAAGGCCCCTTGTGGACTGCTTTTAGAGAAGCCTCGAGAAAGACAGGGACGGCACTGGTCTCCCTCCGCCATGCAGCTCTCTCTAAGCCACCTCAGCTGACTTCATTTTACTAAGCGGAATCTTACAATCTAAACTGTTTTCTTAGTTTAGGAAATTCAGCACTCCTACAGGACAGGGAACTAGAGAGAGAGAGACTTTCATTTCGGCTTTTAATTCTTTCCCCTACTACCGAGGACAAACATTCAAAATTCTAAGCTTGCAAAATACACACTCAGGGTGGAGGGGTCAAGTCCAGTTAGGAAAAAAGAGACCAAGTACAGTTGTCACCAGTAAAGAACACGTTTTGCTTTTCTGTGTCACTTTTCAATTTAAAAAAAAACATGCTTTGAATTTTCATAGCAAACAATATAAAAAACAAACAGTAATGCTATAGATTAAAAGCTCTCTACTGTTTTAGGTTGAATCTGAAGGACGTATATGTCCCGTCTTTTGTTAAGACCAAAGGAGTCAAGTGTTCTTCAAGACTGTGCCATTCACTAAGAGGAAGTAAACTTTGAGACTATTTGTTGATGCTCTGTTTTCAAATCTAGTCTTTTAGGCACAAACTACAAAGGTTCATCATGAGCAGATTAAAGCTAACCAAATTATGAATGCAGTTTTCCATTTCACTCTTTAATTCCTATTTTAAATGCACTAGAACTGACTGCTGCCAATGTGGTTAGAGCTGCAGCAACACTAATAATGAACATGCATTATCACAAAGGCCGTAGATACACTCTAAACTGAAAGCACACAGACCTATTTACTGAGCTAAATTTATGCACAAAGCTAAAATACCCTCAGCTTTTCAGTTCACAGAATATTTCTTCCGACGTCCATTCAGTGTCATCAAGATTCACCCTTCTCCTGGCCTTCTCCTCTGTCTCCAGATGTCAACATCAGGCTAAGGAGCCAGAGGTGACTGGACACAGAGGGACAGATGAAAACTGATCCAGAACCATGTGTGGTTTTCCTGAGGATGAGTACTGTTTCTATGAAATAACAGCGGAATCAGGGCAAACCATGCTTTTTTTTTTTTTTTTTTTTCCTGCCATGGGAAGCAAGTATTTGGGCAAGGGTAACTAAAATGAAAGTGAGAACAGAAAATTCAAGATTTTGGTCAATTCACTGTAGCAAAAACTTGCATTTACAGCCTGTAAATAACTTCCTATACTCAATTTACTTACTACATAGATGTGTGTGTGTGTGTGTGTATGTATGTATGTGTATGTGCCTCTGTGTGTAGTGTGTGTATCTGAGTGTGTCTATGTGTGTGAGTGTATGTGTGTGGTGTGTATGAGTGTGTCTATGTGCGTGTATGTGTATGTGACTGTGTATATGTGGTGTGTGTATTCGCCTGTGTATATCTGTGATTATGTGCATGTGTGTGTTTGTGTGTTTATGTGTGTGGATGTGTGTGTGTTGAGAAGGTATCACTTTGCATCCCAGAGTCCCCTCAAACTCCCAACAGTTGGCCTACTTTAGCCTCATGGCATGCTGGGATTACAGGCATGAGCCATGATCCTGGGTTCAAAATGCTTTTCTTAACAAAAGTCCACACTTATTATTCTCACCAATTCCTACTCGCTAACAAACAAATGCTGTTTATTACATTATATCTCGCTGAGAGATTCATATACCTTTTCTATTTCAATGCTTGTAACCATCCTGTGAAAGAGAATTACTGGCCTCATTTCACAGGTGTGGGAAGGAAGGTAATGTGAGGATTCCACTCTGGTATACAGCCTCACTAGGTCGGAAAGATTTTTGGCCCTGTGCTTAAGTTTATCCTCATTTTGGTTATATTTATGATGAAGTACTTTCTGTTATCCACTTATGGGCCAGGAAAAAAAAGGTGTCTCCACCTGTAAGGATTCTGAAGTCCATAGGAAGGTGATCGATAGAATACTGACACTGAGCAGGTTCAAGGAAAGAAATAATGAATGATGTGGCAATTTAGAGACAAGACAGCTTATTAAAGACAATGGAGCAAGAGTTTCCGAAGAACGCAGAGTCTGAGCAAGCAAGAGGATGCTCTTTTCTCAAGAGGAATGAAATAAAGCAAAATCCTATATTATATGTGTTTCAGAAACAGTACTATACAGGTTCAGTAAAAGTAGAGTCCTTCCCAGTGACCGAAGAGGTGAAATGAGGCAAATGTCACGGTAATACCTAGGCAAAGAAAGCAATATTCTAGAACATTGTTCTTCAGACTCCAGTCTCTTCACCAGAAGCTTCAGCATTACCTGGGATCATGCTAAAAATACCCACCTAGTCCCAGTGAACGAGAAACTCAGGAGTCAGAGGCCATCCATCCATCCTTGCCTTCATGCATTCTCCAGAGAATTCTGATATATGTCAGCTTGAATCACTTCTTTAAGAGAAACAGAACTATCAGAGCCCTTAGTAAGGCAACAGGAGAGAAATGATATTTTAAGAAGATGAACTGGTCGAATGGATTAGAAAGAGAAATCCATACACTTCACAGAGCTCGGTCATGCAATTGTTAAAAGGAGACAGTCTTTTCAAGGAAGCACAACATTAATCTGGGAAGGAAAACACTAAGTGTCTCTCATACTTTTCTTACAGGAAGGATACACTGATAAAATTCTGATTTCTCTGTTGGAAAAAAAAAAAAAACCTCACCTATAACTTTTTATCTTTTTAAAGTGGGAATGGAAAATCCAAGATTTTTATAGTGCCACTGTGGTACTGTAAGCACTGCTTATTAAAATATCTTTGTCTCAAAAACTTTCTTAGGCATGGAAAAGAAAAATTTAATTAGATGTATCATGCATAAAATCAAAATATAAGGAAAATGACAGCTCTTACTAAATATAGTCATGACCCAAGAAAATAATGAAAAGAAATGACTGAGGACTCTTTAAAACCCACACACCTGAAAAACAAAATGGTGAATGTAAAACAGAAGGCAAAGTGACTTTTTCTGAGTCTATAACTTCTTTACTCTGAAACAGTCTTGACCTTTACCAGAATCTCAGTCATTTACATCATTTATTCTAGTGATGCTACATTTGCTCAAAGGATTTTTTTTAACCACTTTCATAGCCAGTTTACAAGTCACATAATAAAACAAATACAGTTTTCATTGTATAAATCATTCTGAGAAATAGCTTTAAAACTGGAAAAGGTCATTTTCTATATTCATTATTCTCTTCATCTTCTAGATCTGATTCTTATGACTTTGGGCTGGGGAAAAACCAAAACAAAACTCAGGTCCTCTTCCATGCACAGTGGCTGGCAGCCCAGGAGGGCTCTCGTGATTATTTAAAAGGAGGTCGATTAATCGGAGTTATTCCCGCTGCTGCATCTGTTTAAAAACGCGTTCATTTAATAAATATCTGGTGGGTGCTATTCAGGGCAAGGCCCAGAGTTGGCGACATGGCTGTCATTTGGTAGAATAAGTAACAGATTTTCTCCTTCTCCCGGCATGAGTTCTAGAATCTATTAATGACCATAAAGAGCCTATGTGACAGAAATTCTGTATCCTTAAAGTAAGCCAAAGACAAGGAATTCTAACCTGTACTGACTTTAATCTTATTACTCATACAATACCTAATAAATCATAATTGTGTTCGCTCTATCTGCTAATGCAGTTTTCAATTGCAGTTAATAAATCATCTTCATCTCTTATGCTCCTCAAATCCACTGACCTTCCCATTTAAAGCTACTCAGTTCTTCTAAACACATTCTATGTTGAGTAACCCCAGGAGGACTACATAATGAAGACTAGCCAAAGTGCTTAATATGAGTGAATGTGTACAGTTTATTAACTCTCAGCCAACCATCAAAGAGAGCATCCTTGATACTACATAAGGGTCCCCTTACATTCTTAATAAGAATCCCTTATAAAGTTGCTGACTTGTGCTAATTACTCCTTAAATCAGAATATGGACTACTCAGGCATTCTAATTATGAACTAAAAATCTATAGTTAACAAGATACAACATTCAACACTGCCAGTTGACTACAAAAATAACATGCTTCCGAGATCAGCATCTTAAAGATTGTAAAATTACCATCATCTCAAACCACTGTTTATGAAAATAATATACTACATTCATGTCAATCATTATTCTTCATGTTAACACAGTCTCAAAGCCAAATTTAAGTAGTTCTGGTGTCTAGCAGGATTGTATGAACTATTCAAGGTCTGAATGAACACAGGCACATTCTCAAATATGCAGCTCTTAACTATCCTGCAACTACAAACATTTGATTTGAAGGAATCAGGCAGAAATCAAAACAAAGAGACAGATCCTTAACTCCATTAACACCAGGCTTTCCTTGTATTTAGAAATAACTTAGATAAAAAGCATGCTTCTTTACACCACCAAAGATCTCTAACTCACAAAAGATTAGCCTGCTCTTTGAAACATAAGAAGGTACAAGGTGTAAATGGTATCCTTTGGGTAAGTTTTCTTAAGAATTCAACTCTGTAAGGCCTTCCATTTTTGGCATAAAAAAAGTCATTCTGAAGGGTGTTTGGACTATTTTTAACCTTCACCTATAATTTCAAATATTAACATTCCAAATGAATCTAAACCAAGGAAGATCTCTCCCACCATCCACAGACAGGCAGAGACATAAAGAGCATCATCTGGGAACTAATGAAGAAAATAACCAACTTCAATTTGAAAATGAAGACCAACTGGTAAACTGGGGCTCAGCTTATGGAAAGTGGAACAACCCAACTCAAAATACAGTCTCATCACCTACAAAATATATAAGGATTCAATAGACTACCATTGGTGAAAATAGAGATGCTCTGAGAGGCAATACAACTAGAATGTATTATGATCTTTCAGTCCAACTTACTTACAGGAAAAATGAGGTAATGTTACCAGACAAAGGCTTATCTTAGTATTTTTATATGAAAAAAAAATAATGCTCAGGTTCAAAGAAACAGTAAATCATGATGCTTTTCTGCAACCAAATATGCTTTCAGAAAGCAACAGAAGGAAATTTAAACAATAAAAGCATGTATCTATAGGATGGTCAAAACTGTGAATAAGTAAACACATCAGACAGACATGGGGTACCGAATCTACTTACCCCCTTCACCTACACTTCAACGGTCTCTGCAAAAACAGGCCTTGACTCACAATGAACAGAGCACAGGAAAGGCACTAGCTGCTTCTGCAATTTACTTTCCCCTTGCTCAACAAATCTCCAAGAGCACCAGTTTCTACCGAGCACATTCAAGGATGTGGCCTTCGATATGCTCCACATCCAAGAAGGGTAAAGTTTCCACAGCTGGAAATGAGAATCGGAGACAGGGTGCACACCCAGGTGCTACTTCAGGCATCCACAACTCTGTCTCCTTCACTTACGCCCTGACAAAGATAAGATGAATAAGCACAGGCTTTTAGCAGCTTGAGCATATCTATTCCCCTGAAAGGAAAACTAAGTTCAGACCATCACGGCCTAAAGTTCAGTTCAGGAATCTAGACTGTCAGCCTCAGAAAGGGCCAGGCATGCTCGATGTTTATCTCTTGTCCCTTAGGTGATAATGTCCCTCGAGAGATCCGAAAAGACCATTCAACTAAGAAGGATCTCTCAGAGACAGAGGCTCTAATAACAGCTGTGGTGCTTGCATGCCATGAGTTCGTGTCTCAACCACAGTCATTCATAGGCCTCTGTATCAATTACTGACACACCCTTTCCCATAAACTCTTGGCATATGCAAACAGGCTTCCCCAGGCATGTGGCAATAAAAAATGTTTTAGAGGATGTTGTACTGTATTATTAAACTTTATTCTTTCATAACCGGGTGTTATTCACTTAGTTTCCATCTCATTTTCAAACCTACCTTCACATCAAGCTCTCCTGATAAACATTCACAGGAGGGCCTGGACACTACACAATCTGATGAAGAAAAAAAAAATCGACACAGAACTACATTAAAAATGCCAATAAAAGTTTCTATCATATTGCCTGACATCAGAGAAGCGGGCAGCAACATGGGGGCTGGGGATTTGCTAAATTATGATCTGGGATGATAGACTGAAAAGAGAGAGGGAAGAGGGAAGGAGGAAGAGAGACAGAGACAGAGACAGGCAGAGAGACAGAGACAGAGAGAGCGCTTGAGCCATTCTCCTAACAAATGCCAAAGAAATGCAAAGACTATTGGGCTTTTTTTATTTTATCTATCTGAGTTACATGCAGGACTGCTGGGCTCTGATTTACCTTACGCAACTGCTGGAGGATTCACGAGAGACAAGCACGGACTCCTAAATGCTCTTAAGCCCTAATCTCATTTGGTTTTCTTTCAGGTTCCTAACGATCACAGGAATCTTTATCAGGACCCTGTGGAGGTGGAGTGGGGTGGCCTCTGTCATCTTTAGAGCAAATATCAGCCAGCAGCGCTTTTTCACAGAATATCTGAAGCTGCTCCATCACCCTCCAAGATGTTCTCAGCAGGGCTGCTGGCTGCTGGCCTGCCAGTCAGGACTGAGGGGACAAGAGAGCCACAGCAGAACCAGCCAGTCTCCCCAGGGCGGGTTCCCATTGGAGTTTGGGTATCACCCTGTGAACTGGCCTACTCAGGCAGTGAGCTGCACTGCTACACCCCATCCTTTGGACACTACAGGCATTTCATGAAGTTCAATGGAGCCCCGTGGCTAATAGGTAAGGCGAGTACGAAGCCTCAAGATGTCTGAGGGCCTTTTGGATCTGAAACCTGATACAGCTAAACTCAATATGAAATTCTTAAAAAAAATAATAAATAAATAAATAAAAGCCAAGAGCTACAAAATATAACCAATTTGCCCAAACTCTGAGTATCAGGTGCTTAGTTCTCATTACAGGGTTTCTCATAGTTACGCAATTTTTGCCAAATCTAAAATACAATTTTCTTCTTACTTCTTTACAACATCCCTCTGAGGACGAAACAAGTTAAAACTCACTTTGCTCGGTTTAGTTTGAGGACTGATGTCAATACTTAAAGCAATCAGCTTGACTTGGACAACCCTGAGGACAGGACTTGAGAGCAAGCCCATCTGACTGTAGAAATGAGTTCATCTTTCACACATGCTCTGAAGTACAGAAACAGAAATATATGCAGTGAGTATATAAGTTTAAAGATACTCAAGGTTTGTTGGAATTTGGCAAACTAAGAAAAACAGAGTTGGTCATAGCACAGTTAAAAACCACACCTATCTGGAAAGATCATTTGGATGAACTGTACGTGTATCTTCTTAATCATCAAAAGCTAATTTTAACTACTATTACTCTCTTTTGAAATTCCATCACTATATCCTGGCTTATTAATCAGCATAGGAAATAATGTCCTCTTGGAAGTAACAGCAACGAAGTAAGAACAAGGAGCATTTACTGTATACCAATTACATGCCTGGTACCATGTTAAGCTTTATGCGCAAGATCACTTTTAAACCTCAAGGTTCCTCCAAGGAGGTACTACTAATATAGTCCTCACATTACAAAGGAGAGAAATGACGTTCTGAGAGATTAACCAACTTGATGAAGGTCACAGAGCTAGCGCACGATGAGGACTAACTCAGATCCAGATAATCTGGGTCCAGTATCCATTGTTCTAACTCTCACCTTGCTGCATGGGGACCAGACAGAAGAAGGGGATGCACAACGCCCTCAAGCAGACTTTCCAGGCCTCCTCAAGGAGACAGAAAGGCCCACAGATTGTTGTATGTTTTTTAATGTCTATATACCTCCAAAAACCTATAGAGTCCTCAGGTTAACTATGAATTCTCCTGCCGTCTATAAAGCAATGGGTGGAGAGCACATACTTTTATGGTCTGAAGAGCTCCCTGGAATCATTGCACTCCTCATCTCTGGGTACCCACATCTTTTAATATATTGTAGCCCTCTTTGTTTCTCCCTTTCCTTTCTTCTTCACCACTTCTCCACACAACTGTATACAGTGTAGTGGCTACAAATGCTTCTACTCTTGTTAAAAAACAAACTTTATGAACAGAGAAAAACACAGCACATCACACTGAGCTATGTAACTTTAAAAACAGTCCTGTGAGTCACGTCCATAGTAACATTTTTTTTTAAACTTACTACAGTTTACTGAAAACCAATCACGTAAACTTCACAATAGGGCAGAGTTGGGTCTCATGTGTTTTATGCTCGTTCTGTATCAGGGTCTGCAGAGAACAAATACAACTGGCCAGCCTGCTAACACTCACCTTGGGAGTTTCATTTCGGATGTTAAGTTTGAGGGGTGAGCAGTGAACAGCGCTCACCAAGAATCAGGACTTCTATTCTCAATTCAACTCTGCCACTGACTGGTGATTTCCAGAAAAATCTTGAGGTTTTGGATGCTCTGCCAGCGAGTACACAAGCCAAGCCACTCGGGTCTATTTTATGATCTAATACATACGTTTAGTTTTTAAAATTAAAAAAAAAAAAAACCTTAAGGTTAGCATTTTCCTAGTAGATTGTTGGTAACCCAAAAATAGCTTTTAGCATTTCTATAAGGGCTCTGTAGGAGAGCATGGGGCAGGGAGGGAGCTCAGATATTGACCACCAGGTGAGGCAGCAGGCTATCAACAGAGGGAAAAGTTAATCCTCCTTAAATTACTAAACGTATTCTTCTTTTCCTTTTTTTTTTTTTTTTTTTAAATCTATTTAGGACATTTTGCCAAACATTTCCGTTACCTCTGGGATCTTATTTTGGCTAGTCAAAACATATTATGTTCATGGTTTCCTATATTGGTATAAAATAAATTAAAAGCCTATTTGGCTAGGGGATGTAAGTTAGGTCCTGGTCCTGGGCACTTCCCATCCCTTCTACATTTTAGCTTTCATCCTTCATAGGCATCTGTACATATTCTTCCCTCGTGACCTTGACACATATCCCGAGAGCCCCAGTTAGTATAGACGTTACATATCAAGGCTTTAAAAACATTATACTTCAAGTATGTAAGTTCTGCAGTAAATTCCAAGAAAGTAAGATCTTTGGAAAGAAAGGCATTTTTACTGACATGAAGCATTAGGATCGATTTTTCCAGATGGTTTTAGCTGATTAGCTCACCTGAGGACTAGCTCACCTGAGGACTGCTGCAAGGGTTTCCACACAGGGTGCCTATTTTTAAACTGCTTTCACCACTTTTACCAGGTTCTAAGTCCTACACACAGCTCCTTTATGTGACTCTTAGCTGCCTGATAGGGTGAAATCAAGGTATTCCCTTTAGAGAACTTAAGGAATAGCTTTCGGAAAATTAAAACGAAGACAATTCCCTCTACTCACAATCTTGCTTATATAACTTCAACCGTTAGCACCTACTCTAGTGTTTACCCTGCTGAATGTGTGACTTATTCATTGTCTTGTTGAAGACAGAACGCTTTGCAAATCTCAATAGCTCCCTCGATTTGGGATCCCTGGGTGCGACAGGCTTGCACTAGTATCTATTTAATAAGGAGCTTCAAGGGGCGGGTGTGTGCTGTGGACAGGCAAACAGACCCAAAGTGTCCTAGCCCCTTGGCCTGGGGTTTCAAAGGACAGCTTCATTATGTTGTAAATGTTCTTTTCCACAATAAAA
Organism: Peromyscus maniculatus bairdii; assembly: GCF_049852395.1. Taxonomy (NCBI): domain Eukaryota; kingdom Metazoa; phylum Chordata; class Mammalia; order Rodentia; family Cricetidae; genus Peromyscus; species Peromyscus maniculatus. Next base: position 23,554,623 of record NC_134867.1, read on the forward strand.
CCCATAAAAGTCACCTGGAAAGTTAAGTTTCAAAATAAAAGTATTTTTGTTTCAGTTTGTCAAGGTAACGTAGTCTCACATGTGATCTTTAGCCAAAGAGCAATAGTTAATATTTAACATGAACTGTAAACTGTGCTCAAGCACATGCAGGCATATGTGCACACAGACAGATAGACAGATGGACACACACACACACACACACACACACACACACACACACACACACACCACTAGTGCTAGTGTAAAATGTAATAAAATGTGTTTTAATCATTAGGCCCCAACATGCATCTTTCTTTATGTGTCTGAGTATACAAACAGGTCTGGAGAATTGGACTTCCAATTGAAAGTCCTTCTCTGGAGAATTGGAGACGACAGCTGTGACTGTAGCTGACAGGTCCCAAAGCCTCAAGTGACAGACCCAAGAATGCCAGCCTGCAGAACTCCATGGCCCTCTTACGTTGTCGGGGGCTTCCAGTCTGAGAAGGGCTACTTGTCTTCTTCTATCACTCAGAATGCCCCATAACTCCGGAAAATGAAAAATAAAATGTTCATTGTTTCAAGTTGATTAGGGCCTCCAGTCTAAGGTACAGGGTAGGTTCACTATTTTGCACCCCCCTCAACAAAGCTTTAAACACCTTGCCAATTTAAAATTAAAAAAAAAAAGATGGAGTAGAAAGGAAAATAGAATACATTCTTGGTAATTCCATGAAGCTATTTCACTTTTAAAACCTTCGTTTTAAAGTACAGGATAACGTGAGTAAAATTTTATGGAGATCAAATTCATGACAACAAATAGATATTTGACATATATCAGAAACCAGAAAAATTCCAGGGTAAGTGGTTTTACAAGGTTTTCACATGGGTGGGAAGAGGAAATTTTACATCAAATCTCTCATGATTGGAATTAGTAGAATTCATTCAATACCTTTTTGTCGAGGCAATGTCCTGTTTCAAATTACAAGCCTACCTCCCCTAAGACACAAAAGTATTAAAAACCCGATGTGGTACCAACAGCACAATTATGTCAGCGATATAAAAATAGTGTGAATTGCCTTTGAACCAAACTTCCAAAATAAGAGCCTGACTAAAATTCAAGCCTGTGGCTTCTAAATTGTAACTATAAAAGTTTTAGTGCGTTCAAGTACAACGTGGACCTTAAGTATAAAGACAACTTGAACAGATAGAAACAGGAGCAGAACCAAGGCAAAGAGCTCCTGGGCCGAGGCAAGTAGCCTGTAGTGTAGGAAACAGAACCTAATTGTATACAATTGAAGTTTAATGTGTCATCTTTAAGTGACAATCACTTTTCCTCTCCAGGACCAAACACCAGGTCCTTTGGAATAGCTTGAGTTGAGGGTAAGGGGGTGTGGGTGGCACCCTAAAATTAATTACATACATGTGTGAAGTTATCAAAGAGTAATAATAATACAAAAGAGACTAGCGTAAGTTACTGGTTTGGGTTTACAAAGGACTATGTTTGCTTGAACTATTCTAATGGAAAAATCATAATTCATTTCTCCCCTCATCCTGCTGGCCTTTGACTAAATACTGACGCAAATCATGCTGACTACTTAGGGTTTTCAAAACAGCATGGGATTTTAAAGGACACGTTTGGTTCTCACATTTTATGTACAACTGGGCAGTTTGGACTAGGTTCTAAGATGTTGGCACCACATGACAGAGGCCTCGTAACTTTCCTTGACATGGTAAATTAAATTCCTTTGACTTAGAGCCACAGATAAGAAGGGTCTAATAGCCAATGGATATACATACTGCGAAAATGCTGCCCTCCCTGGACTGCTGCTAGGCATTGTGTCTGTTCTAAACCCACTTTCCATCATTAATGGTCAGCTTCTTAATGCCTTGGTGTTTAAAATCTCTGGTTCCCACAACTACAGCCCACATTAACTGGTCGCTCACATGAATTCAGAAGCATGTCATTATTCTCTTTAAACATCAGCAGCAGCAGACACTGATCATCTGAGGGTCGATTTTCTAATAGTCTGTATTGGTTAAGGAGCCGAAGAGGTAAGGGTGAGAAGATGTTTAGGAAGAGGCAGAAGTGTGTCCCATTCTCCAGGAAGGAGAGTTCTGTCAGGATTTCACAGAGAAGGAAAACTGTTGGGAAAAGTTGCTCAGGAGAGCAGAACCCACTCCCCCATGCCTGAGGAGGGCTCTCAGCAAAGCAGAAAGCTTGAAGGATGATCAAACAAAGCCATGGGCCTACCCTCAGAGAAATCTAAAAGGGACCCCAGTCCACTTGAACTTGCTCAATGACACCTTATCCAGTGCCATCTGGCCTTAGACACATCATAAGGCCATCAACCTATCTCCAGGCTACAGTCACTTTAAATTTCTTTACAGCCTCCAAATTCTATTCACTCCCTAAAAAATGCTATCATGACCCTTTCCTGATAACAGAGCCAATATCAAAACAAAAATTTCATAAAAGTATTACATCTTTTTATAATGCATTTTAGAGGATGGTCAAAGTTGCGATGCCATGCTTTTAGCATAGTCCTGCAGGTCTGGATTCCCAGGAAAACACAGAAGCAGCCTGGAAGAAGACATGTCGCCGGAGCCTGGTGAGTGGAAGCCTCTGCTTCCTCATTCAGGTCTCAACATGGTCACTAACTGCTTCCTGAGCTATAAGTCCTCAGCTTTCACCTTTGAAATGACAGCCTGAAAGAATTTCCTAGGGTTCCTTCACTTTTAAGCTTGTGAGAAACCAATCACAGGCTACAAGTGAAAATAACCAGGAAGAAATTCCACAGGACTTACCAAAGTCCATGTTTGTTCTAGACTGGGTTTGTTACTGAGCTACGGTGGAGGCAGACCTGTTGCATCATAGAGAAAATACCCCTTTTCTGGAAATGTTCTAGTAATACAGGAAGCAGTAGATTAGATTCCTCTCTCTCTCTCTCTCTCTCTCTCTCTCTCTCTCTCTCTCTCTCTCTCTCTCTCTCTCTCTCTCTCTCTCTGTGTGTGTGTGTGTGTGTGTGTGTGTTTCTCGTGTTTTAAATCAGTAATGGATAGTAAGTGGCCCATGACAGGAAGTCTCAAGTTTCCCGTTTACAGCCTGTTACATACACACAGAACGCCACCTGGCCAAGAGAAGACCACATGACTGAGCACTGGGAGCATTGGCTCGCTGTTATAACCTTTGTATCATGCGTGATTGATGCCCTGCGTTTATAGTCAGCTTCAATTTAAAACCACCTGCAAGCCTTCGTGAGGGGGGCTGTCGAAGACCAGCACAGTGACTGATCTCAGGGTGAACTAAGCGCAGCTGGAGAGGAGGCAGGGTATCACCTGCACATGTGTTCACTTACACCTGCCTCTTACAGCTTAAGCTCACCGCAGCATGTAACTTCAACCGCATTCAGCCTCACATCCTAACTGGCCACACATCTCCTAAGGTAGTTAAAAAAAAAAAAAAAAAAAAAAAAAAAAACCCACAACAAAAACGTGCAGCCTTTGGCAAACGGTGGAAGCGCAGACCTCTCTTGCCTCTGCGTGATAACGTTGAAGCCCTAAGTTCCAACCGTTTATCTTACCTCCCTGAAAAACACAGCAGCATGAGTGGGATTTCTGGCAGGGTTTACTCACTCACCTCTTTGATCTTTGCTCTCTTCTCGCGGATGCTGGCATCAGCTGGTTCCCGGTTCTCTATCCCGATGGGAGGTATGAAGTCCACCTTGGGCAAGCCCCCAAACAGCTCCTTGTCACGCAGCTGGTCCTGGGCCACCTTCTCCTTCTCCAGCAGAATGTCTCTTTGGATCTCCTCGGGTAGCTTCTGCAAGGTCTCCTTGGCTTCCCTGAGAGCCCGCTCGTGGTTTTCACGGATCCTGGCTAAGTTGTCCTCCAGTACAGCCCCGGGGTCCCCTGGCACGCCTTCCTCGCGGTGCCGGACTCGCCCCTCGGCGACATCCTCGGCGCGCGCCCCGGGCCCGGGCTTGTGCTCTGCCGCGGGCTGCAAGGCGGGGTTGGAGTGGAACAGGACCCCGCTCAGCAGCTTGGAGGAGTCAGGCAGGAAGAAGATTGCCCCGAAGCAGAGCGTGATGAAGGCGCTGAACACCAGCAGCAGCACGAACTTCTCGGTGAGGCGGAAGGCGGCGGGGCCAGACCCCTTCCTACTGCCGCTAAGCCCCCCGCCCAAGCCGCCGCCCAGGCCGCCGCCCCCAGGGCTACTAAAGAGCGGCAACAGGCCCCCCACGGGCATCGCTCCGGTTGTTGCAGCCGCCGGTTGGCAGTCTGTCCAGGGGCCGGACGCCGAGCCACTCAGCAGCCAAACTTCGCTGCCGCCGGCCGTCAGCAGCTGCGGGGCCGGTTCTTGCGCATCCAGGCCGCCCAGAGCGCGTGTCTGAGCTGCGGGTCTCCCCGCTGGAAGCGGCTCCCCTCCGGCTCTCCTCGCCGGGGTGGCTCCTTTGGCAAACAGGCACGCGCGACAGACCGCTGGCTGCAGCCCCTGTGGGGAGAGGAGACAGTAAAACGCAGTGGTTAGGAAGATGGTGAGAAAGTTTCCAGCGGGTCCCCGCCCTCCCCTCGCCCGGGGAGCCGCAGGACAGTTCCCCAGCAGGCAGCCCCGCGGTCCAGCTGCGGACACCGCCCTCGGAGCCCACTTTGGACTTGGGGGTTGAAGTTTTCCAGTCGCGGAGGCAAGGGTGTCCCGCGCACATCTGGGGCAGGGCCGAGGACACCTCGGTGCCAGGGGCGGCGCACCTCTGGGCAGCAAGAGCACCGCGTGCGTGGGGGGCTCGTCAACTTCTCCCGCTGCCCATCTCGGTGCGTGTCCGGGCGGGCGGGGGCGCGTGTTCAGCCCGGTGGCCCTGCGGCCCCAGGACACGGCTCAGGTGAGCGAGCGCGCCGACCTGCCGGCGAGTGCGAGCGAACCAGGGACCGTGCTGTCCTCCTCCGCGGCCCCGCCGTGCACTAATAGCACTGCCGGTCTCCGGGCGGTCGGAAACGAGGGCGGTGACGCGTCCGGAGAGTGACAGCGCGTCCGGGCCAATCTCACGCCTCCCAGGGTCCCGCGGGGGTGGAGCCGAGGCGGGGAGGGGGCCGCGCAGGGCGGGGAGTTTACGGGAAGCGCAGCCTCGCGGGGGCCTGGCAGAGGCGGGGAGGTCGCAGCTCCCCAGGGCGCTGGAGGGCGGGAGCTGCGCCCCGGAGCCGGATCAGACCCGTCCGGAGAAGCAGAGCCGGAGCTGGTCCGAGCTTACCCTGCCCCAAGCCCACTTGGTCCGGAGCCCCAAAGGTGGTGGATCCTCGCGAGTGACCGTGTTACACTAACACGGTAGCGCCTGCATGCTCCTGCACTCGCCAATTGGCGATCCCGAGGAGAACACCGGGGATTGCGGAGCAATGGGTGGTTTTGAAGCGCGTCTTTTCTCCAGTCACCTCTTGTTACCCAAGACAGGGATTCCCTGGCGCCCAGTAACTCTCAAACCCTAAGTCCCTATGCTCCCCCGCAGAGCTTTTAAGCTCTCGGCTTGGCCTCACTAACATAAAAATCCATGGAGACTTGGGGTTTGGGGATTGCTTAGGGCTTTAAATATGCACCCTCTTCCCCTTCCAAAAAAAAAGTTGTATGCCTCCCCCACACTCCCCCACTTTCGAAATTCATTTACCTCATCGCTGTTGGTCAAATTTTCCATTCAAAGAAGACAGTTTTATGCTGCCAGAGCTCCAAGCAATAAATTGAACCCTGTTGAAATTAAGTCTTGGATGCGACAACTCCCAGCGAAGGAAAGACTTGGTCCAATAGAGATTGTTTTCAAGACAGCCTTGCAGTATTCAGTCTCATGGAATGTCATGGAGACTGGCTCCACCTCCCATGACATCGCTTGGAATGCCCTGCTGATATTGCATAGATCTACGTTTTTGACTTGGTTGGGAACCTCCCGGTGAAGGGACAAGAGAACGTTTGCCAAACTGTGTTATGAATCCCCCTGTTGCTCCAACAAGAAACAGTCACCGGAGAGGAAAATTTGACTGACTTCCCACACCTGGAAGCTGCTCGGTGGCAGCGCTGTTCACCATCAACCTTCTCCGGAAAAGTGATTTTGATTTGCCCTTTACTTGCTTGCTGTCTTAGACCGGAGCAAAAATACCTGGCAGGTTCCAGGAGAGTGCCCACAGTACAGTTGTTTCCAGGTGTTGGGCTGTATGAGAAAATAGAAAACCAAGTCAGAAATCATACGGCACTTTTCGTTTAAGTATTAATTATTAATATTAGCCATGATTATTTGTTGTGTATTGGTTTTGTGCAAAATGTGCCAGGCACACGTTCAAAAGTTCTGGTTAATAAGAAATTATGGCTTGATGGATCCGACTTCGTGGCTTGATTATTTGGATACTTGCTATGAAATTCTATGCCCAGAAGAGTGCAGCATATCCAAGCAGGGTAATAGATTTAGCTATAAAAATGAAAGCAACAATGTTTTCTTTTAATGATGGAAAGGTAAATTTGTTTCAAATTATATTTGTAGGTTGTGGGTAGGCTGAAAACTTAATCACTGTGAAATAATAGTGTTTATTCTCAGCAAGACCCTTGAAACTGAGCTGCCTCACAGAAGAGAAAGCAGATCCCTAGAAACTGGGACAAACTCCCAAGGAAGCCAACTGTTTGCTTCCTGGTCATCTGGGGGAAGGGGTCATTAGCTTTCCAACTATGTTTTAAGAATGGGATTATTTTTACAGACACAGAAATACCTGTGAACATTCATTTTAAGTTGATATAAATATGTATTCCAAAAAGTAATAAAATCCACCTTTAAGTACATATATTAGGATATGACAGAGATATCGTACCTAATGCTGTTTCTAAATTCCTTAGTCTTGATGCCAAACTAATTTGGGCATTTAGGATAGTGTCTGTAGTGGAAGCATTAAATATTTTTGCACACAGACTTAAAGTTAATTTCCTTTTTAGAAATTTAAGTTATATATATATACATAATATATTTTTTTCCCTAAATTTTTAATGTGACTGCTCTTTTTATTTTGGTTCACTTTTATGACGCTTACTGTAAAGTTGTGTTTTTTTTTCTGGTTTATCATTAGACACCGGTTTATTGTAATCAAAGCTTGGTTTTGGTAATTTGCTAAGTGAAAAGTTAATTTGTGTGGTTGAATATAAGTCTACATTCAAGGATGCCCGTCTGTGTGAGGCAGGTTGAGAATGTGATGAGAATGCCCATACTTGGGGCTAGAGCAAGCCTGAAACAGACTCACAGAGAAGTTATTTTAAGACACATGCTAATCAAATCTTTTGTGCAAACCTCTTTAAATAGCCACCCCAGACCCCATGTATGTGTGGAAGCAGAACACAGACAGCAGGTAGGAACTAGCATGGTATGGAAGCAGGCTGGCACTGTGCCTTGATCATGGTGCTTAAACCTCATCACAGTCTGCTTCAAAAAAGTGTGCAAATGAAAAATGAATGTGACCAGTTCTGTTTTCTCAAGCTGTGAATCTGGATTCTGTCCCTTCAGTGCAGACTCTAGCTTACCTACCTGAATGAGTGCTTTTGTCTTTTCGAATGCAGATTCTAGCTTACCTACCTGAAGGAGTGCCTTGGTCTTTGTGAATGCAGACTCTAGCTTACCTACCTGAATGAGTGCCTTGGTCTTGGTGAATGCAGACTCTAGCTTACCTACCTGAATGAGTGCCTTGGTCTTGGTGAATGCAGACTCTAGCTTACCTACCTGAAGGAGTGCCTTGGTCTTTGTGAATGCAGACTCTAGCTCACCTACCTGAAGGAATGACTTGGTCTTGGTGAATGCAGACTCTAGCTTACTACCTGAAGGAATGCCTTGGTCTTTGTGAATGCAGACTCTAGCTTACCTACCTGAAGGAATGACTTGGTCTTGATGAATGTAAACTCTAGCTTACCTACCTGAAGGAGTGCCTTGGTCTTTGTGAATGAAGACTCTAGCTTACCTACCTGAAGGAATGCCTTGGTCTTGGTGAATGCAGTGTATTTGACAGGACTGCTGTTTCCTCCTTGTCAATGGGCTAGCATAAACTTGGCAACTTTAACATTTTGTGGGATTGTCTTCCTTCCTTCCTTCCTTCCTTCTCTCTCTCTCTCTCTCTCTCTCTCTCTCTCTCTCTCTCTCTCTCTCTCTCTCTAAAATTTGATCAGCTAATCCTTCTGAGGCAAAGCTCCCATGTACAGTTTGCCACTTACCTATAAATGTAACTCTCACTTTGCCCCTCTCTTTGAGTACTTTTGTCTCAGTGTATTACTTTAACAAGTTGTAGAGATTTGTGTTTTCGGATTTTAAATACACTTTAGAATAATATTATTTTTTTTTAAAAAAACTTGGATGTAGTTAGAGATAAACCCAAAGCAATCTCTGATTAATTTGGCTGCTTGAATTTCAATTTTTTTCAAAAGTAAATTAATAAAAGGTAGATTTAACATTCACAGTATGTTAATTATGAGCATGTCTACAGAGGCCAAAGTGGCAAAATTTTAATAACTGATAAGTTAATAATTTTGTAAAAATCAGTGGGTTCTTACAAATTAAATCACAAAAATCTTTCTCGCACATTTTCTATGATCTTCAAGTTAGAATTCTATGAAATAATTCTTTTAAAGATACTAATGTTTGTTTTGGGTTAAAAAATAAAATACAACTCAATGAAGTAAATAAATTTAATTTAGATAACAATTACTGAGTATTTCTAGCAAGTTAACATGAATCCCGGATTAATCAAGCTTCTAATTCACTTCAAATCCAGGTCAGAATGGGTCTTGGCTTTTATTTGAAAAATAAAATGTAATATGAAGAAAATACTTTATTGAGAATGTTAATCTTGACATTTTAATACTTCCAAGGACAACTGAAAATTACATTAACTGTAACAAGGGAATTAATTAAAGACTTAAAAGGAATGATTAGTAATATTGGTATTTAAATTGAAGTCTATAGTCTATTTATTTTGCTATGTTTTTCCTCCCCTAAATTGACTTTGTGATGGCCAGAGCAGTAGAATATTTCCATAGAAATCTTGTCCCCATTGGAAACAAGGGAAGAAGTAGCTATCTATGCAAGGTTGAATCCTCATGCAAGGCCATGTTGAGATACCTGATTTTGTTTTGAAAACTTACGTATAGATATCAGCAGTCCCTAGTTTTAAGACATTGTATACCACAAATATTTGCCAATTGGTTTTGAGGAACTTTCCATGGAACAGGAAAGGAAGTTGTAAATGGTGCTTTGTCTTGCCAGTCTCCTCTATGAAGATGTAGGGTCCTACAGAAATCTAAAGTGTTGGAGCAAAATACTGTTGCATTGCCAATGATCAATGTAGCATTAAATTGCAAGTTTTCATTGATTTTGAATGTGAGTGCTTGAAGCTGAAGTTTACTTGAAAGAAGAGATGTAATAATAGTCTCAGAGAAGTTCTAAACCAACTTTCAGGGTAAGAATGATGTATTGAAATTCTCAGATGTCGTTTTCATGAGTTTAACAAAGGGTCTCAAGGAAATAAATCTGTAAAGTTTGAATGAGGACATATGTATTGAAGACATCGTATGCCCTTGGTTGTGTGACCAAGGCACATGACTTACCTATGTTCTGTGATTCTCGTATTTTATCTACAGCAATGTGGTGGAGCTTAAGCAAAATGTTTGAAGTAATATCTGGCCCAGTAGGCATTCAAGGAGTTTAAATAAATTTCTCCCTTCCCCTCATAAGGGATTAAATATTAGGAGTGGTGAAGGAATGATGTCTGTAGGATTCTCACTAGGAGGATCATAAGAGGGCAGAAAAGATATTATGGATGTGTCGGGGAGGGGGGGTTGTTTGTTTGTTTGTTTGTTTTTGTTTTTGTTTTTTTTCAACTCCTGTTCTCTGAATAACTTCCACCAGAGAAGAAGGGATGGATACATGGCCACTTCCACTCAGTTGTGCCTGGGAAAGCATGGTATGATATTTTCCCATTCTTTGTAAGACCAATTATAAAGGTCCCCAAACCCTGAGAAAATGTGAGTGATGTCACAAATGGGTAGAATGACATTCAGGGCAGTGCTTGAAGACTCTGAAGCTCAGGACTCAGGGCAGAACATCTTCCTATGGGGATGTTAACAACAACCTCTATATATAAAGTGTTTGCATTTTATGACTTGAGAAGATACTATTTCAACAGAGTGAAACAAAGAACAACCCTTTAAGACTAGAGAAAGACAATCTTTCCTCTTAGTTTTTAATACATTAGATAGAGTTTAAAATATTTTTTCCATTAAAAATAACATTTATTTCATTCTCTGTTACAGAAAAGTTTACATGTTCTTCCAGGAAGAAAAAGAAAACAAACTCAGAAATGAAATATTTTTGATATATTATTCTGTCCAATTGAAATATTTTTCATGAAATAAAGTGAAATGAAACCACATGTGCTCAGTTTGAAGAAACTATCTACAAGCATGGCCCGAGATCACTTGGCTTCCCCCATTTTTTTGCAAAATAAACATGCTGTTTGTAAAGTGTGTTCAGTCTTTCTTATTGTCCTTGAAGATAGAATTTTGACTAAGAATTCACTTGTGGTTCTTTGCCTATATACCTTATTTTTTTCAAGTTCCTCTGGTTCATTCATGTCTTCTGCAACATATAGATTAGATTCACTTAGAGATGAAGTCATAGTGCATCTGTGTTGCAGGCTGAGCCTGAGAAAATTGTACCCACTGAATTGGTGATTGGTAGACTATTCATTTGGTAGAATGAAGACTGTTCTGGACTATGGCGATGATTATATACGTGTGTGTGTGTGTGTGTGTGTGTGTGTGTGTGTGTGTGTGTATAGAAATTACCATAGGAAAACCAAAGAGAAAGAAGTCCAAGTCACTGACCCATATGTCTCATAGACTTAACAGACTAGAAATGGCAGGGTCTCATATAGTTAATAAATATCACTGGAGTATAAATGCAACTCATTACCTCATTCATTAGGCACTCAAGTTTACTCCAAATATTAAATAGATATAATACATTCTCTTATTATAATACTATGATGACCTCAATAGTAATCAACAAGAAATGAAAATAATCAAGTGCCCCTGAATGCCATTCATTTCACATTGTTAATATTAAAATCTGTGTATATGTCCAGCAAGAAATTAATTTAATATATATAAAGTAGGCATTATAAAGAATTTACTAAACCTAACACTAATTTCACTTATTGCATAGGTATTATAGAGTAGAATAAATTATGGTAAAAGCAAGGCAAATTTGTAAAGGCTTTCAGTTATTACAAGGTTACATATAGTGTGTCATTAAGTGGATTTTATTAACTGTATGTGGTTTCATCGTTTTTGTTTCTTTTTAAAATGTTTTAGGAATGTAAAATGGCCCAGCTGCTTTGGAAAACAGCCTGGCAGCACCTCAAAAGGCTAAATATAGAGTTACCATATGATCTGGTAACTCTAGTCCTAGGTATACAGCCAAAAGAACTGAAAATATATGTGCACACAAAAGTCTGTGTATATAAGCTCATGGCAGCCTTATTCATTATAGGCAAAATGTGGAAACAGCACAAATGTCCACCAACTGATGAATGCATAAACAAATATAAATCCATACAAGAAAAAGTATTCAGCAAAAGAAAGGACTGCTGTCACAAGGATGTCCTTTGGCCATACTACCCTCAGATGCTATTACAAAGACCACAGGAAATGTCTAGAATAGGGACGTATGTGGGCATGGGAAGTTGATGACTGATTGTCTGGGGCAGAGGGGATAGAAAGATGGAGAGTCAGCATTGAAGGAAGGAAGGGTTTATGGACAGTGGTGCCTGCCTGACAGTGAATATATTAAAATATCTATTCAATTTTAGGATTTTTAAAAAATATGTATATTATAGTTCAGCAAATATTCAAAATGTTTTCCTTTTAGAATTGCCTCATAAGAATCTTTAGAATCATGATATATCTCATAATGAGATGAAGTTGACATACTAAATAGCAACACTATATATTACAGCCCAAGAACTAATAAGTAAAGGAACATTTCCCCAAGCAGAAGAAATCACCAGTTTCTCAACTTGAGAAATATATATCTTTTTGGAATAGCCAAACCAAGGGACTGCTTTAAAAGTTATGAATCACTTTCATGCTGTACACTTATCCTTATTAAATAAAACATAGACAAGCAATACTACTCACATTTTTGATGCACGAAGACTTACTGTTAACTGTACTGCCCCACATTGTGGTGAGCACGATGTTTCCAGGAGAACTTGATTGTGGTCTGCAGCTTGTAAGCAAAATGATGCAGAGACAGGAGTTGCATTAGCAATCAGAAAGACAATTTTTTTTTGTTGTTGTTGTTTGGTTTTTCGAGACAGGGTTTCTCTTGTGTAGCTTTGCGCCTTTCCTGGAACTCACTTGATAGCCCAGGCTGGCCTCGAACTCACAGAGATCCACCTGCCTCTGCCTCCTGAGTGCTGGGATTAAAGGTGTGTGCCACCACCGACCAGCTAAGACAATGTTTTTTTTTCTGGAATTACTTGGGATTTCTTTCAACTGAAACAATTATGAAAATCAAAATAAATATCTATGTATACTTGAGGACTGTATGGCAGTGAGGCCTCACAATGAATAGTTGTTTTTTAATCACAATAAGAACCATTTAATATTATATATTATAATAATAATATTATTATTAAACACATAGAGAAATCTACCATCAGAATCCCAGGGCAGTAGTAATAGGCCAAGTGGATAAAATGTGTATGTGTCTTCAATATCCTTAGATCAAAAAGTGAAAATATTTTTAAAATTTACTGGTCTATTTCTAAGAGGAATATGAATATTTCATAGGACCTAATATCACATTTGTAGCAGAACCTCTGTATCTGAGTCTTCTTTGTTCACTGATTCTATCAAAACAGAAAACGCCGTCTTGTGATCCTTCAGTAATATCAGTACTAGAGCATCCTGTGTTTTGATTCTGCATGTGTACAGTACTCACACCATCATTTCTTCTTCTTTAAATTGGTGTTTGGGTACCTTTTGCCTCTTTATTATTTTATATTCTTATCATAAATGTACCATCTATATTTATCACAGAAAATTCAAAATACATCGGCCTTTAAGAAGGAAATTGCTTAGAATTCTTAGAATATTGTTTGTATATGCCTTTCAAAGCAGTGTAGTTATGCTTTCAGTGTGTTCAAAGGAGCATTTTTTTTTCTGGAATCCTCCTCCTCCTGGTTCCCTGATTCTTACAGAAAAAAAAGTATTTGTAATGAGTAATAGCTCTTTTCCCTCCCTGACCTTGAAGGCAGATGGGATGTGTAATGCTTTTGCTAAAAGTAATGTTCTCATTTTTACGAAGTGATCACCAGTGGGGAAGGAGACTTTCTTGCCCAGATCTCCTTTTTCTAACCAAATATGCTTCTGTTTATTTTAACCATCTCTTTACTTCCCCTTGGTGCCAGGTCATAGAAAGGGAGTCACTCTTTTCTACTGAGGACAGTCATTGTAAAAATATTGGGATGAATACAAACTTTAAGGATAGAGAAAATAAACCATTTATCTATGCTTGCCTCATAGAAATAAACAGACTATCTTTTTGTATTTTCCTTGTCATTCAAAATACTGAAACATGCCAAGTATAAAGTTGTTAAATATCCAGGAATAATTCTTTAATTCTTTCTCAAACCACAGGGCCATGACACACTAATCATCGGAGCTGGAGTAGGGGACTTCTTCCCCATGGCTCTGCTTTCTTTCTTCTTGCCTATTCTGCTGTCCTCAGCAGATTTAAATTTTATAAGCTTTGGGAGACCAAAATGATGTAGATGAATTTCCTTTTTTTTTTTTTTTTGGTTTGTTCTTCCCTTTGCCTGGCAGTTTCAATTCAATTAAGAATGTTCGGTTGCTTTCTCATTTTGCTTTGTCTTACCCTCCACATACTATATCCAGATAGGAAACACTGGATCATTAGTTCTTTCCAACTCTCAAAAATAGATTTCTTGTTGTTAATTTCTCCCCTCAGCCACTGCTTTTCCTGAAAGATAATGATTAGGACGGGGGATATAGCTCACTAGAGTGTTAACCCAGCATGCACAGAAGCATGAGGTTTGATCCCCAACACCCTATAATTTGGGCATGGTGCTGCATGCCTACAATCCCACCAGTTTGGAGGTGGAGGTAGGAAGGAATATGAGTTCAAGGTCATCCTTAACCATGAGGCAAGTTTCAAGGCGGCTTGGACTATGTGAGACCCTCTCTCAAGACAAAAGAAGACTCAGTGATGGCTTCTTCTAGACACTGCCTTCCAGGAGTCTTATAGAACATTTAAGTTGACCTCTGTTTTAGTAAAACCAAAGTCAATACCTCACTGTTCGTATATCACCTGCAGTCAGGAAGGGAAGCAGAGAGCTGAGTGAGAAACTACATACTATGGAAACAATAAGTCTGAATTAGTCTACAATATAAATAGAGCACATTGTTTTCTATTATCATCTTCATTCAGTGCAAAAGGGAAAAAAGAATGTTACAAACTGTCTTGGGAAAAAGTGTTTTTGCCTGTTTATGTCTGAGTGTCGCAAAGATGTCTGGATGACAGCTTCATTTCAAGCTTTTCAAGCTCTCAAAGTTATCTCAGCATCCTATTTTGAAGAAAAGTTGTTTTTTTTTTTTAACCTATGCCCTCCAACCTTTTTAGATTCTGTAGTTCATAATTTCAATAAATGCCTTGCCAATTTCAATAAGCATATTTCCACTGCCACACATTTTTGGTTCCTTTGCCTTTTCATCACATTTATGTGGCAAAATCTCCATCCCTAGGGAACCCAAGCATTTACTTTGTCATTATCTTCAACCTGGGGGCCCGGCCTTAGTGACAAAGGATGATTTCCCTACAAGCTCAAGGCAGCCTCAGTGGCTGACTTTGGAAGATGGCACAGTCAGGAACGTGCTTGTCTTGGAAGCCTCCCCAGAACTCATGTATAAATGCTGGCATGGTGGTTCCTGTTTGAAATCACAGTCCTGGGGAGCTGGGGATAGGCGAGTCCCTGAGGACTGCTGGCCAGCTAGTCTAGCTGAACTGGTCAATGAGAGGCCTTATCAAAGGAGGAGTGTGGTGTTCCTGAGGTTGACACTTAAGGTTGCCCTATGGTTCCATGTTCCATGCACCCATGTACCCCTCCCCCCACATGCCTGTGTGCACACACATAACTAAAAATGAAACAAAATCAGCTCCGATCATCCTTCCTGTGGTTATGGGGTCCAGCCATGTTTCTACTCTGCAAAGCACTGTCGGGGCTTCTCCATTCTCCTCTACTCTGGATTCCAGTGCGCTGGTTACAATGATGTCCCAACACCGGGGGGACAGTTGATAATGTCAAAAGACAGCTAGAGACCTGTTATCTAGTGGGTAAATGTCAGGATAGCCCCATGCAATACGGAACTGTCCAGTAAAAGATGTCAGCATGCCGAGGTTCTGACAGCCCTCCCCCAGGCTCTTCATACTTACCATATGCTCGCCTTCCTGGACAGAGCAATAGCACCCTCAGCTTTTCTGTTTCAAATACAAAGCACTTGCAGATTTCTGCACTCAGTCTCACTTCCTCTTACGAGAGCAGGGCTGTGCACTTGGAGCCAAGGCCAAGCTTGCCACCTGTGCTGAGACATTTACGGCGGCCTCACTTCTCTGTGATGGTATACTATGTATTATTCATTTTCTGTTTATATTCTGCCTTGCCTTTCGACTTTAAACATAGCCAGCTTTCAACTGAAAACAAAACAAATATCGTTCCCTCCAGGTGCTGCCCTGTCCTCTCTTTCCACATCTTTCTCTAAAACAGTTGTTACTAATGACAGCTGTCCACAATCCCGCACTTCTCGCTCAAACTCGGCTGAACTCCAGCCCGGCTGCTGGCCTCGTCACCCCATTGAGACTGATCTGATCGAGTCACCGTTGCCCTTCAGGTTGGAAATGCCTCACAATTTTTCAACGTCACTCGACTTCAGCTTTCAATGATAATGGTCCCTCCCTGCTTTCTGCAACTGTCTTCCCTTAATTTCAGTGACCCAAGAGCATCTTGGTTTTCAAAACTCTCTGGCCAGTTCCTGTTTGCTGTGGGGTCAGCCTCCCTCTGGATGTACCTTTTAAATGGGTGCATTTCCTTAAGGCCCTGTCCTAGAACTTAACATCTCCTCAATTTTACTCCCTTCCTAACAAATACTATTTATACCCATTGCTCCATTTAGCACATATATGCAAAATGTTTTCATTTTCATATGAGCCTTACTGGTTCAGGGTTCAGGTTTCAAACCTAGACATCAAGTCACCTTTGTGTTTGTATGTATGTCCAAACATCAAATTCTCAGCACATGTCTCTTGACATCTACTTCATCCTTGGCCATCTTCTTTTCATTTCCTTTCCAAGTTAGGGAACATTCTGCAGTCCCGGTAAGAGGGAGCTCTCACTCAGTTACTACTTACTTGACAAGAGTCTTGTGTCTTTTGCCCCATGGTCAACGTAGCCAGGCCACAGCACAAAACAAGGGCCTTTCTCATTGTTTCTTTGATTCTTGAGCAACTGATCCAAAGGCAGGGAACTGTTGAGTATTTATTCCTAGTTTAAGTGGCAACAATGGTTTCCAGCTGCATCAAAGTTAGGAAAGGTTTATGGTTTCTCTGTGGGGTGCTTCCATGGAAGGTGCTTCTTCCCATCCCTCATCCAAATTTGATATTGTGAATTGTAATTTTAAGTAGTTTAACTTAATAATCTTTGTAATTTTTAACACCAGCAAAAGAGATACTTTCTACTCAAGGTCTGGGAGATAATTTTGTGGGAACAAGTGAAGAATTCAAACAAAGTGACTATATACTGATAGCAGTGTGGCTAGAACACCTAAACTGCTGTGGACAGAGCGGGTGGGGGGCAAATTTATGCCCAGAGGTAGTAACTGATAGGATTTGGGTCATTCCACTCACCAAAGGGTTGTGTTTCCTAATATGACCAACACATTCATTCTCTTAGGGAAAATCAACTTTGGGGGAGTGTGATTTTGAGAAGACGTCTGCGAAAGAGCGCATGCTGGTTTACAAAAAGGTGACATATAGTTGGCATTTCATGTTTTTATTAATCCAGCATTTAAACTCATTTCTATTTAGTGGTATTTTTTAATGATTATAGTCTGGTGGGTGATTCATGCCCCATGTCTCACTGCTGATGTTGAAGATGTTAGAGCATCGCGCTCCTCCCTGTCCCTTGGAGTGAAGGAGTAAGCATTCCATTTGTTTAATAACTATTGTGAGGGACAGGACACTTGACTAGGGAACATAAAGATGAAGGTTGGACTGGGCCTAATCTTTGGTGACATGGTTTTTGTAGGGCCAGGGGTGTGTTCTGGCTGGGCGTTTCACATGCTTTCTGCTTGCTAGATATCTGGATTTTACTGGCCCAGCCCTTATGTTCCAGAGCTGATTAATTGGCTCTTGACTGTCTTTAACTTGCATTCCTTATTTTGAGATATTTAGAGGTAATTTATATTACTTACAACCTAATGAGCATGGAATTTAAAACCAGCTCCTAATTCTGGTTCTCACTGGAAACCTTCTTTCTAGGTCAATAGTGAAATAATTCATCTACTCATAAGTCCAGACTAGATCTTCAGCGATTCTGGATGCTGAAATCTGTTTCATTGTTTGAATTGCTTGGCTTCCCTCCTAAGTGTTGCTAGACTCTGTTTACTTCTGTATTACCATCAGTACCAGCCTCCTGACCCAGGCTACTATGCTAACCCACCAGAACTAGAAAAAAATGTCTGGTCACCCTGCATTTTTACCTTCCCCCATCTGCTCTTTACTTAATGGAAGACCTGCATATGATGTGTAACTACAGTTCCAGGGGACTATGTGCTCTCTTCTGTGCTCTGTGAACACTGGACATGCACATGGTTCACAGACATATATGTCGATAAAACACTCATACACATAAAATTTAAAAAAATGAATTAAAAACTTTAAAATCAGAGATAAAATGGTGAAATAGTGTAAATTTATTTTTTCATAGTCCTGGATGCTGGAAAGGAGCTTGTAATTTCATTTTGGGTGATGCCAGGCTTGTATGTGGCCAGCTTCTCATGGTGCCCTGGAGCATAGTTGTGTCTTTCTCTAGTGATGCTTAAGGAGGACAGAACATAGGGAAAGAAGAAAGAAATGGAGAGAGGCTTTTCTTTTTTAACAGAGCCATCAATCCTGTAGGGTTAGGGCCTGATTCACAGAACTTTATTTAACCCCAGTGCTCTCCAAATAGAATCACATTGAGCTTTAAGACTTAAGCTAAGAATTTTAGAGGGGATATAATGTAATCCATTAGTAATTGATCAACCAGACTCCCAGAAAGGATTAGAATTCCCATTACATGTTCTTATAATATCATCATCCTGTGTTCTTTCTTAAAAACCTTATCACAGGGGTACTTTCTCAGTACACTCACTTAAACTGCGTGGTACGTACAAGAACTCACTTGCTCTACCTAAGTGACCAAATGGCCAAGCTTGGCCACTTAGCATGCTGTTAAGTATCAGTTGGCTATGCTCATGGTCAGGTGACCGAGAGCCTTGGCTCACAGGTACCCAGCATTGTACAAGCACAGAGAGATGCTCTCTTACATGGTCTGAGTTCAAATCTCAAGTTCTGGTTCCCAATGCACGTGTTTCTCTTGACACTTTTCCAAAAGTAGAAAAATCCTGAGGGAAACCATTATAAACAGCGAGCCATCTGTGATACTCATGGCCACATTGAACATTTGCTTGCTTGATGTGTGATGAATGTCTTGTTTCTCAGAGAGTAGATTCCGTGTGGACGGAGCTTTGTTTAGCTTTGCTCGCCAATGACTCCCATTAAGAATTGCTCTAAACCAATCTGGAGAAGCATCATGGTTAGTTCATGTTTGACTGGAAGAGAAGCTAACCGATGGCTAGAATGAGATGGTTGTGAGTTCCCCTAATCTCTCCTCTGTATGATGACAACAGCTCGCCTTAAACAAAAATCGCCACCCAAACAGTAATTAATGAAACATGTATGTCAAAACTCAGCATAGATCACCCATTCTGGTAAATTCATCAGAACTCTCAGTTTTGAAATTTCTCGTGTGCGCTAATTACATCCCAGAAAGACATTTTCACTGAAAGAAGAGGCAGCATCCTTTCAGAGTTGAGTTTTGCTTAGCTTTATGATTGATGTCAGACGTTGGCATAGTCTGAACCAATGAGTAGCTTCAAGCCCAACCGGACATGGAGTCTTCAGTGTCATGCATCACCTAAGGGTGACAGAGAAGGGTCAAGATGAGCTGTTTGCCAGATCCGTGTGCTTTGTTCATGCAAACATGGAGGGTGGGATTCAGGAGAGGGCTCCAGAACATGCCATTCCAGTCACACACTTCGAATTTCACTAATGTATGTCCATTTTAAATATCCATTATGCTAATTGAAAAGCTACTAATTTTGCCAGAGAAAATGATTCTCTCTGTCATGATGCTAATTTGCAAAGACCGCTGTCTGAGATATAAGAGGGAGTGTGTGCATGGTCATGAACATGATGTAAGCTCTTGTTCTAGTTAGTTCTTAAGCTTGGACTTTCTGAGAGTATGTTGGTTGACCCTCCATGGAACAGGAAGAGGTAGTCCCAGCTGAAGAGGACAAAACACTCATAGGGTGCAACCTGCACGTTTGTAGCTCCACCTAATTCAGACTAGAGTCTTAAAAGCCAATGGCATTTTCCAAGCCTAACACTTGGCCATTCACAGTTGCTCCACACCTGTGTGAAGGATGGTGACTGGACACAGAGATCAGGGAATGCTCACCATCTCAGGGGATAGTCTGAGGTGGGGAGTAGATTGATTTCATTCTTCTGACCTTAAAGGGAAAGTTAATCTGTAATCAGCTGAAAGAGAGCAAAATTTTTCTTTTTCACTCACAAATAGGCTGTGCCCAGGGTATAAATCCGGGCCTCCCTGCAGCATCAAATGTCTTGATGAAGCACCGCTAAAGACCCTGAAAGATTACAAAGTCTCCTTGGGAAGGGATTCTCTTCCGGTGACTGGAGGGTTGCTGAGGCCTAGGACTGGCACTGAGGCCTCAGGGACGGGTATTTGACTTGGAGATGCTCAACAAAGGATTGCTGAGAAGAACAGGTAGTTCACAGCAGGGGCCCCAAACCAAGGCTAATGTAAAGCAGTGTGAAAATTCCCAGAGGGTGAGACCTTCGGGCTAATGCAGTATTTCCTAAATTTGCTTGGACTTAAGATTTATAAGGAATGGATGATTAATGTCACATGATCTGTGAAGTCAGAATTTCCAGAGACATGACATGGAAATCTGTACATTTAATTAATACTCTAGGCCAGTGGTTCTCAATAACTATCTGGCAGTGGTGGTTGGGGAGGTCACAAAACAGGGAAGGGGAATGCAAAAAGCTGTTCCCCTCTTCCCTCCAGTTTCAATTCAGCAAGTCTCTCTGTGGCCTTCCAGAGTGTGCATTTCTAACCCAGAGAATCATGGCTCTGGGCTAGGAGTGTGCTTCTTAAACTATACCGATGCATGTGGATCAGTCATGTAGGTCCCCAGTGAAGATGTAGATTCTGATTCTGGAGCTCTGGGAGACACTGGTTTGCATTTCTAGCAAGCTGCCCCATGTGTAGCCCCAGGCTGCCGTTTGAAGAGCCTGGGCACCATGTGGAAGCATCTTCATAGACCTCCTGAGTCAGAATTTATGGTTAGCCAAGTGTTTCCACACTATTCTGTGCTGATTAATGTTTGAGAGGATCCATCCCTAGGTGTTTTGCATCCTGAAAATTTATAGACGCTGTACTGCCATGAATGATTGCGATAGACCTGAGTTGCAGGAAACTCGTGGCTACAAAATGAAAAGACTGACGACAGACTGGGAGAAATTGTATGCTGCTGCTTATCTCATGAGTGGTATGCTGCTTACAGTGCTCATCTTGTGAGTAAACCCCCGACAGAGGCAACTTCCGAGGGAAGGGACTTATTTTGGCTCATGGTTCAGGCTGTTAAGGGCCATCATGGTCGGGACGGCAGAATGAGGACCCCAACCCAGAGATCCTCAGGAAGCGGAGAGGTCAACTTAAGGTAGAGCTGGACTAAATGCTCCAGGCCCATCTTCCCAAAGTCATCAACTTCTTTCAGCGGGGCTGCCCTTAAAGGTTACAAAATCTCTCCAAGCAGCTTGTGTGGACTACTATTCAAAGACAGCCTCTGGGGGCATTTCGCACTCAAACCATAAAAAAGGTTTACTAGCCAAAATATGAGAGCATTCTAACAACTAAATAGAAAAACAGCAACTGGTCGAATCTTAAAATGAGATGAAGACTTAAAAATCCCCCCCTTTTCTATTTCCCTTCCTTCTTCTTTTGCTCTCCAGCTCTTCCTATCTTTTTGTCTTTCTGGCTATGTGACTAAAGTTCTCCATCAGCTTGGAGAAAATTGTTTAGAATGCTCCTTGAAAAGACATTTATTTAGGGAAGACAAGCAAACGGCCAGGAAGCATATGAAAAAACTGCAATGCCACGGAACATCAGTGAAATAAAAATCGTAACACAAGGAGACAATACTTGACACACAATAGGATGGCTATTGTGAAGGAGACCACAATAAATGTTGGTGAGAGGGTAGAGCAAAGTGAACAGCAGTACACTGTTGGTGCATATTGGTGCAGCCTTATGCTAATCAATCTGAAGGGTCCTCAAAAATGTGGGGCTTCCATATGATTCAGTAATCTATGGCCTTGATGTATATATCTCCAAGAGATTAAGTCAGTATCTCATGGAGACATCTGGCCTTGAGTGTTCATTACAACATTATTCTTAATAGCCCACATATAGAAACAAAGGTCTGTCCACAGATAAACTGGGAGAATTATGATGTAGATAAAATGCAATAGTAGTCAGTCTTTCAAAAGGAGATCTTGCGATTTGTAAAATAATGGGTGAGCCCGAAAAACATTATTGTGAATGAAATGAGATAGGCACACACAAGGAAAGGATGTGTGACTGCAATTATATATGAAAAAAATCTTTAAAAGCTGGATCAGAGAACAAGGACTGGGAATTGGGACAAATAGGAACATGTCAGTCAAAAGGAATAGATATAGTGATGTGGTGTGAATAAATATAGAGACCTGACGTGTAGCATAAAAACTATGGTTAAAATACTGTAATGTATTGGAAAGTTGTAAGTGTATATAAGCTGCTACTGTGTGAGATGGGCAGGTTCAATTGCTTAACTAGTGTGTCATCTCACGCCTGTGTGTAGTCAAACATCATGTTCTATGCCTAAACATATACAATTATTATTTAGAAGTAGAAAGCTTGCAGGCAAATACTCTGCATGTGAAAGGGACCTGGTGTTGAGGTAGTTTGTTCACTATTAACTTGTAAGGTTTATATACCTCTTCTAAGGTATATTATTTTCTTTGATGTCAACAGTGTTAGGTAGGCAGAGGAAGAATTCTTGCTTCCACTTGATAGTAAGAAATCAAAAATTAGTATATGTAAATCAATCACCTGTTCAAGGTCATACAGCTAATACATTCCAGGTCTTTTGAATCAAGTACTTTGTTTTAAACTCCGGTGTCATGTTCATTAAGAAACACTTGGAGATCTCATTCCCTAGTTACAAATAGAGCAATCCGGAAATTGTGGTGAGAGAACTGATCTTTCTCATCAAATCTTTCTACATTGCTTGTCAGCCTGATCCTTCCAATTCCCCAAAAGTTGGCCTTCATCTTTACTACTACATCATACTTTTCCAAGATAATCGTTTTGAAATACAGTTAAAGACAAAAGGGGGGGGGAGGACAAATAGCGTTGTCCCAGAAGATTATAAGGGATTTGAAGAACTCTTGTTACTGGGTGACATCACAGTAGCCATCGAATGTCTTCACATAGCACATTATTCATGTGTTTGTGAGGATACTGGTGCAAACAGACCTATGGGTCTTGTGTAATCACCAGAGTGCAGTACTTACATTTAAGTTCCATGCATAATATTTGGGAGTGATAAACAACAGCTATGTTACTGGTCTTTGTGTTTAATATATATTAATATATGATATGTGTTATGATTATTTTTAAAGTATGTTCTTATATAAAAAGAAGTGCTGTCATGTCAAGACATTGCACAGATATGCACCACCATGTCCATTAACCTCGTGCATCTTACGTTAAAATTATATTATGAATACACATTGAATAGCTACCTGTACCATTCAAGTTTATGTAAACACATTCTGTGATATTTGTACAAGAAAATTGCCTAACCATATTTTTCTCAGAACATACTCCCCTCACTATAGGCTTCATGATTAGAGATCCCTGGACATTTAAGGGAGGACCAAGAAGATCGAAAGCAAAGTGTATGAACTATGTAGAAAAGATCCTACATCCTTTCTCAGACTGAGGATACATGCTTTCAAGTGAGTCCTAAATAATAGGAATTTCTATTCTCTCTTTTCCTTCAGTCTAAGGTAAATAAAAAATAGCATGCAGAAGGGGGCAAGTTGTGTTGTCTTACTGAATGATGCTGTGTTTTTATATACGGTATGAAAACAAATTATAGTGTGGTGGAGAGGGTGTCTACTGGAAGAATTGTCATGATGTGAGGAAAAGACTTGGCAATAAGCAGTGATGTCCTTGAAGAGAGGAAGTGAGAAAGAACTGGGTGTCTGTGGGCTGAGGGAGGGGGATGAAAGGGTAGCAGGGCATGGCAGCGTATCAGAGATGCTCTCACCTGGAGACCAGCCTGTCTTCTTGTGAGGTTTTTTGAAGGGCCTGTGTGCTGGTCCTGGTTGAAGGCAAGCCAAAGTTCAAGGACCTTTGGTATCCAAACTCTGGTCAGCCAACATTTTGTTTCCATTGACCAGTGGGATGAGCAGTTTTGCTGATCATTTATGAGGTGAAGAAAGAGAAGCTAGGAAGTCTCTGCCCATCTCTACACAAGGTGAATAAGGGGAGCTGGAGGTCTTAACCTAAGTCGGATGAGAAAGGACACTCATTTACCAGGGCACAAAAGGGAGGTGCCTTCTTAACCTCCACTGTTCTTCTGGAGCACAGGTCCCAACTCAAGTTCAACTTTGTCAATATTATATAAATATTACTGCGTTGACTGTTCTGCTCTGCCAACTTACAATTTTTCCCCCAAGGCAATTTTAACTATGTGTGAAAACTAAGAACTTCCGAATCTACTTTCTGTTCAAGATGTCTGTCTTATAATTACTATTTCTATACATTGTTTGCAAATTTCCTTGTTGATATTCCAAATTCTTTAAGAGAATGCCATTTTATATAACTTGGTAAAAGACAAAACCATACTGTTTCTTCCTCATTGATTCCCTTCTGGACAAAGATTGTCACCGAGTCCAGAGGCCTGTTAGTTGTTTGCATTTCTCAATATTCACTACAGTGACAAGGCAACCGTTTACCCCTTTTTGTGGTATGAAAACTCAAAAGAAACTGAGAACCTGCTAGGGTCCTTGTCTATGCCTTTGAACCTGGTTTGTAGCAGATGCTTAATTCATAATTGTTGGCTGAATAAAAGTATCTTGAATATTAAAATTATTGTTGCAACTAAAGAAAGGCCTATCACTTCATGTCTTCCACTGTGGATTGTTTTGGTCAAGCCATTCACTGTAATTTAAGTTTGTAAAAGCTGTAATGAGTATCTTGAGAATTCACATTACAGTATTCTTCAGTCTATGTAAGTTGAATATTACAACTAATCAATAATAATATCTAATACTTATTAACTGTTCATCATATGTTAGGTATATGTTATATGTTAAGTACTTTAGATAATTTTTTTTGTTTTCAAAGCAATTTTAAGGATAAACTGTGAGTTGGATTTGAATTGTTTGGGATAATTTATAAGCAACTACAAATTAGGATAGTGAAACTATCTAAACTGCTACTATAATGAATAGACCTGGATCATAAAAATGTATTTTGAGCTGGGCATGGTGTTAAGCACCCTGTAATCCCAGCAGCTTTGGAGGCTGAGGCATGATGATCATGAGTTCACACTCAGCCTGGGCAATGTAATAAGACGCCATCTCAAAAATGAAGTGTTATGGCATTGGTATCTTCATTTCTTGTAGTTAATTTGCATATTATTGCTGAAAAATATAAATTATGAAAATATAGCATGGTAAAAGGAATTTGGACAATAATCGTTGTTTACTTTGTCCCACAGCTGTAACAGTTTATAATGGGCTTTCCTTTGGTTGTGAAAATAAATATTTTTGTGGATAAAAAATATAGACGAGGAAGTCATTTGCATTAGATGGAATTTACATAGCATAAAGTCACCTCCATAAGTCAAAGAACATGGCGACTGAAAGTGATGTAAGCTAGAAGTATTAACTGTAAACCAGGAACCCCTCATTTGGAATGAGTCTTCGGTAGCAAACCCCAGGGAAGATAAGCAGAGGTACCACAGGGCACAGCACTGCTTCTTCCATTGGCTTCTTTCCAATAAGCTCGGCTTCCATTCCCGCTTATTTCCTCACAACACTAGCCAGTTGGGTAGATAAAGTAACAAAGATGGAGCTACTCCATGCTCCACAGACTTCCTCCTCCTCCAAAGTCATTGGTCTCTAAAATCGGCTTGGACCTGTTGGGTCCTGAGGGCTGAGGAGGGACAAGCAAGTTCTTCCTTCTGCCAGTGAACCTTCTTTGCGCTTCCTCCTGTCTTCCCCTTCTGCCTTCCTGATGCCTTTGTGTGCCAGATCCACGTGGAGCTCGGGGAAGGATGAAGGAAGAACCCAATGGAAAAGAACCTCTCCTGGCCTTTGTTCTTTGCCCTCTATTGTCCCAAAGGCAGAGGCTTGATTATAGTTTTGAAATGCAAAGCCAACTCATTTAGACTGGTGGAAAGGAATGGCTGTTTTTAGAATAAGTGCAACTGCAATCATTCTTGAATCATATCCAGAATATAATTTGCATTTTATCTTCTTGTTTCAAAATTTGTTTAATATAAGATAATGTGGGCCATCGGGATGAACTCAGATAACTTATTAGAAGCTTTAGTTTTAAACTAGTTCTATACACTAGCCATGGTTCAGGGTGTGTGAAATACCTGAGTGAAAACAACAAAAAGTCCTTATGTTTTCTGGAGTCTAATTCTAATGTTAAATATAATAAAAGCATAATACAATTTTGAAGAGCCTTAAGTGCTCTGTCAGGAAACAAAGCAAGATAAAGCATAAAAATTATGATAGATAATCAATAAAAGCATAATACGATTTCAAGTACCTTTAAGTGCATGGAACAGAAGGAAAACAAAATTAAATATAAAAATTTATGTGTGAGTGCATGAAGGTGTGTGTACATGTGTGTTTGTTTATGTGTGTGTGTTTGTTTGTGTGTATGCATGTTTATATGTGTGTGTATGAGCCCCTTCTTATCAGGTGATGTTAGAGGAGAGACTTCTATGAAATGAGAGAGCAAGATGAGCGACACTTTGGGGAAGGGCTGCAAAGAGTAATAGATCAAGTACAAAACTTTGACAGGAGCTGACCTGACAGGAAGCCAGTGTGGCTAAAGCAGAGCTGGGCTATGAAAAAGGGAGAGCTATTGTAGAAGAATAACATACACATTTGTAAAAGAAGCTTACTGGCAGAAAAAAAAAAAGAACTGGATAAAATTTTCATCACATGATAAGAGGGAAACTAGAAATGCTAGCTATGTGGAAAAATGAAAAACCCTTGGTTAAATGACACACTCCTATAATTCCAGCATTGGAAAAGCTGAGGCAAGAGGATTGTGAGTTCAAGTCCAGCCTGAGCTAGATGAAGGGGCTCTGTCTCAAAAAATTAGATTAGATCAAACAAAATAAAACTTTTTTTCAAAACTAAATAAAATAATCTACCCCAAACAAAATCTTTATTTTTTTTGTTTTCTTCTATATATTGACACAATGTCTGACTGTTAAAAGCAATTATAATAGCTATATATTGTAGGGCATATGGCATATACAGAAATAAAATGGATATCAAGTATGGCATGCAGACAGGGAGAAAAGAAGCGTAAGTATATTACATTATCAGAACATATGTGGTGACAAGATAGTAAAATATTTGAAGTGATAATTTATAGATACATGTTATAAAACATAAGCCACTAGTAAAGTAAAGCAAAACCTTATGGCTGATAAATCAACCAAGGAGATTAAAATGGAACCAAAAAAACTTAGTAAATACAAAAGAAGAGAGAGAAAGAAGAAGGGAGTAAATAGTCGAGGGAGAAATTGAAAACAACAGTGTGATCAGTTTAAAACCAGCCACATCAAGAGCCGTTAAATGTAATGGTTTGATTATCCAAGTTAAAAAGCAGAGATCTGCTGGGCAGTAGTGGTGCATGCCTTTAATCCCAGTGCTCGGGAGACAGAGCCAGGCTGATCTCTGTGAGTTCGAGGCCAGCCTGGTCTACAGAGTGAGTTCCAGGAAAGGCACCAAAACTACATGGAGAAACGCTGTCTCGAAAATCAAAAACAAACAAACAAACAAAAAAAACAAAAAACAAAAACAAAAAAAAAAAAGAAGAAGCAGAGATCTACACAGTAGAAGAAAAATAAAAAGACCTCATTATCTTTGCCTTATAAAACAATGTCACATCTAAAGACACAGAGAGATTTGAAGGAAAGTTGTGAGAAAAGAGAGGACACAGTAGCACTAATTAAAAGAAGTTAGATTTGGCTATGTTGCTTCAGATAGAGTAGATTTGGGGCAAAAAACATTAAAAGACACAGAGGTGAGAATAATGCAGAGTTATCACATGTTTTTGAGACAGGATCCTGTGTCATCTCAGGATGGCCTCGAACTCACTACACAGCTGAATTTGTTGTATGAAATGTACTATTTAGGACTAGAGAGACAGGTCATTGGTAAGAACACTTGCTTCTCTTGCAGAAGACCCAAGTTCTGTTCCTAGCACCCACATGGTGGCTCACACTGTCCCTTACTCCAGTTCCAGGAAATATGGATATGACACCCTCTTCTGGCCTTCATAGGTGCCAGGCATGCACATGGCACACACACACCACACACACACACACACACACACACACACACACACACACACACACAGGCAAAACACTGATGCACACAAAATAAATATAAAAATATATTATCATTTTATAGGTTGTTCAATACTTTAGCTACATTTTGCTAATAATATTTCCACTTATGTTCATGATGGATAATACTGGTGTACAATTTTTATCTCTTAATGGTCTGATTTTGGTATCGGACACTAATCATCTCAGAACATAAGAATAATTTCTTCCTGAGCAATTTTCTGAAAGAGCCAGTAAATAAAATAAATCGAGAGTATCTTTTCTTGTGAAAAGTTGCAAACTGCAAGTTCTTTTCTGAAATGAAATTGTAGGACCCTGGATTATCATTATCATGAACTTCTGATCACCTGCCTGCACCTCTAGAATTCTGGGATTACAGGCGTGTGCCATCACGCTCCTTTATCCTGTGCTGGAAATTGAATATAGGGATCTGTACATGCTGGGCAAGTACTTTACCAACTGAGCCACATCCTGGCGCCCAATGTGGGGCAAGACCATTCATCTGCAACATCCCTAGTCTCCAAGTATATTTTATGATGTCAATAGCATTAATTAAATTAATAATAGAAAGATATATGGGAAATTCTTAAATATTTGAAAACTGAGTAACACTCCCCTAAACAGGTAGGAGGAGGAGAAGGGAGTGGAGGAGGAGGGGGGAAGGAGAGATAGGGAGGAGGAGTGGGAAAAAGAGGAGGAAGAAATGTTATGCGTTCTGAATTGAATAAAAATTATGGTAGGCACTAATGTGATTTACAGGGATATGTCTAGCACAAGTTTTTATGTTAGATAAGAAAAAAGGCTGGAAGCAATGACTTCAAAAATAAATAAAAGACAAAGTAAGTTTTTTTAAATGGGAAGAATAAATGAGTTAAAAATTATAAAAATTATCAGTGAAAACCACTGTAATCCAAAGCACGTCTTTGAAATAAAACAAAATAAAACACCTGATACTCTTCAATCCACAGTCATTAAGAAAATCCACAGTCATTAAGAAAAAAATAAAGGAAATAGCACATACACACACACACAGCAGTAGCATGAGTTAAAGGAGTTGTATCTGCAGATTTAAACTTATGTTAATACAGTTGACCATTTAATTGAGATGTTCAAATTCCTTAAAAGATCCCAACAATACAGATTAGCCAGGAAAATACAGATAGCTTGAGCTTATAGAAATTAATTTTAGAGAAGAATTTGTAGTTTGTAACTTTCTCGAGGAAAATTCCATTCCAAGATGTTTTCATTAATAAATTTTACCATACACTTAAGAAAATAGTCATGCAATTTTTTCATTAGCTCTTCTAGAAAGTAGCTTAAGAAGGAATTATTGTTTTATTCTCTGAGATGCTTTTTCATTTGGTGCCAAAATTAGCCATAAAAGAAGAAAATTACAGACCAATATTATCCATCATGAAAATATTCTTAGCAAAATTTTAACTCATACTCAACTTTTAAAAATGATAACATATCACGCCCGTATAATATTTATCTTCTAAAAATATAAATATATTATTGGTAAATATATGTAGTAAATACGTATTAATATTATATATAAATAATTATATCAATCTTATCACCTACAAAGAGAAAAAAGCATTTTTTCAGTGTTTTGGTCCATTGGGTTTGCTGTAACAAAATGCCATGGACTGGATACTTAAGAGAAGAGAAATGTATTTCTGATAGTCCTATATGCTGAGAAGTCCAAGGTCAAATTCTGGTGGGATTTAGGTTTCTGGTAAGAGTGTGTTACTTATTTATTTACTTGTTTTAAGAGTTTAGAAAGACAATATTGCACATATGGTTGTATGAGCAGAACACTGGTGGAAAGATGGATGTCCAAGGCATTGTGCTGAGTTCTCAGGTGGAGAGAAGGTGGTTCTCACAACAACAGCAAAGAACTTGGAGCAGTTCTATTCTCATTCTAGTGCTATGTGGAAGGCAAGACCATCAAGAGATGGAATTAGGTATTTAGTAGAGCAAAGTCCTCAGGCAGTTGTGGGCTGTAGCAGGAGCTTGCCTTACTGTAGAGTTCAACCCTTCATAACTATCCTCTCTTTCAGCAAACGTCCAATACTGCTCAGAAGTGTCTCACCGGTATATGTTTCTATCAGGACAACAAGATACGACTTTAAATTTTGAATTGATTCGGGTGTGTCCCACTCACAGCCCAGATGCACAGGCAGCCAAGGATAGCTATGCACTCAGCCGAACACAAAAGGTCATTTGGGGGTATCTTGTTCATTAGTCACCACCGTATTTTTTGAGGCAGGGTATCTCACTGAGTTGGGAGCTCACTGATTCAGCAACACTGGCTGGCCAGCAGGCTTCAGGGATCTTTCTGTCTCCCACTCCCTGAAGCTTGCTGGCCAGCCAGCTTGCTGCCACACCCTGCTTTTGACTTGGGTGCTGAATATTTGAACTCATGAACTCCTGTTTGCACATTGAACACTTTACTGTTTAAAAACCCCTTTTCAACAGCACAAAATTCCACAAAATAAAGAACTGGCCACCATCTTTAAGTAAATACTTTTTCCAAGTAAGATATATGAATGGCCTACAGGTTATGAAAAACAGCATATTAATCATCAGGAAATTTCAAATACAAACCACAATGGCATATCACTTCATTCCCCAGTAAGAATTATAATATCAAAATGGCAACAGATAAGTCCTAGCAAAGACAGAGAAGAGAGAACTTTTCCTCACTGTTGGTGAAGATGTACATGATTGCAGCCATTTTGGAAAACTTTATAAGTTCCTTAAAAATTTAAGATAGGGTGAGGATGTAGCCAGTGGTAGCGTGCTTTTGTAGTATCCACAAGGACCTGAGTTTGAGTTTCAGTATTATAAAACAAAACATAAATACATACAGAACTACAAGTGATGGGCTGGTGTGATGGCTCGGTAGGTAAGAATGCTTGATCAAAAGCTGTACAGTCCAATTTTACTCCCGAGGATGCACATGCTGAAAGGAGGACCACCTCCACAAGCTGTCCTCTAAGCTCCATGCATGTGTTGTGGCATGTGAGTACACACAGGCATACACAGACACACACAGACACACAGACACACAGACACACACACAGACACACACACACACACACTTCATAATGCTACTAATCTAACATGTAGTGGACATTGTGGAAGAAGGAGCAGGAAGTATATAAGAGCTGGGAGAACTGCTATTACATGCCATCCTTTAGGCAGGGCACTATTGCAGGCATAAACTCCCAGCAGCCGAGGTCACTGCACAAACAGGCCCTGCCAACAATTAGTCATTGTTGTGGGAGGGACTCATAGGCCTCTACCTCTGGATGAGGAAATGTTGGCTATTAGATTCTGGGAAAGGGTGAGTGGTTTTCTTCAGTTGTACGCATATTGATGAACCCACCAGTCTCCAAGGGATACCTCCAAACCTACGGTTGCACAGATAGCTCTGGTTAAATGTACTAGGTCACAAAACAAAAAAGAGATAGGAATGATAGGAACATATTTGTAGGGAAGGGAGGACAAAGTAGACAGAAGTTGAAAGGAATTAAGAGGGTCTAGGAGATGAATGTAATTAACATGCATTATATACACTTATGAAATTGTCAAAGAAAAATAAAATAATTTCAAAGTAAAAATTTTTAGAAAAACTACCTGTAATTCAGCAGTTCTACCTATAGATATAAATCAAAAGGAAGTGAAACCAGTGTGTCACATAAAGACCACATGTTTATTGTAGCTTTATCCATAATAGCTCCCAAATGGAAACAGTCCAAGTTTCTATCAATTGATTGATTGATTATGAAAAAAATGATACACGCACACACACACACACACACACACACACACACACACACACACACACACACGACTATAATGCAGTCATTAAAAGGATTCAATCCTATCACGTATAACAACATGAATAGATGATAGGTCACCATGTTAAGTGAAATAAGCCACATAGACATGGTTGCACTCGTATGTGGACTCAAAAATGTTGGTCTCATGGAAAATGAAAGTGGGAGAGTTGCTCAAAGCTGGGAGAAAGGAGAAGTTTGGGGGAAAGGCTAGAGAATATGTTAGGACACAGAAGTTCTGGTGTGCTACTGTATAATAAAGTGACCATAGTAGACAATGCATTGTTTATTTTTGAAGCTAGAAGAAAGGATTTTGGATGTTTCACCATAGGGAAAAGATACATACTTGAGGAGATAAATAGGTTTGCCATATTCTGAACATTATACACTGCATAAATGTATTTCAGCATCACATTGTACCTCATAAATATGTTAAGTTTTGAGTTCCAAGGTGTGTCCAATCTTTTGTCATTGAGAAATAACATTCTTATCTACAAAGTTCATGGTCAAGAATGTTGACCATGCACATGGTCAACTGTGCAATGCAATTGAGTTAATAATAATCATGAGAGCTTCATATTGTTTTGGTGTTAGGCCGAGTTCACGAAATCATCTGCTGCCTGTGACCCTGGGCTGTGAATTGGACACGCCTGAATCAGTTCAAAAATTAAAATCTTATCTTGTTGTCCTGATGAGAACTCAGCACAATGCCTTGGATATCCATATTCCCACCGATATTCTGCTCATAAGGCTGTGAATATAATCTCTTTCTAAACTCTAAGCAAGACCACCTTTAATATCTGTATATCAACAGCATCATTATGGCACCATCAGCTTTTTTTCTAGACTGTGTCTCAGAACTCCTAGCCTTTAACATGTACCTCTGAGTGCCTAGCTTCTAACCATGGACCTCAGAACTTCTGTCCTATACGCATGAACCTCGATGCCTAGGCTAAGAATTACCCAGCTGCAGAGCTACCTTTGTGTTTCCACGTTTGTTACAATGTTCCACTTCAGGTTACAAAAATCTGTCACTTGAGGCTACAAACCACCATAGACTTGTGCCTCTGCATTATTAAACATATTCATTTTCTCATAATTCTGTAGACTGGAAGGTCCAAGGTGAAGACTGTGGTAAGTTTGGTGTCTAGTGACAACTCTTGTTTCTGGCTTGTGGATGGCTGCCTTCTTGCTACCTGGGAGAGAGGTGGGTAGATACTGAGAGAATTCTTATATGGACACTAATCATATTAAAACAGGGCTCTCGCCACCCAGCTCCCAAATAAATCACACACAGAGGCTTATTCCTAATTATAAATGCCTTCACTTGGCTTATTGTTAGCCAGATTTTCTTAAATTATCCTTTCTACCTTTTGCCTCTGGGCTTTTACCTTTTTCTATTTCTGTATATCATTCTTTCTTATCTGTGACTGGCTATGGGGCTGTGTGGCTGTGTGGCTGGCCCCTAGCATTCTCCTCTCCTTGTTCTCTTGCTCTTTCTTATTTCCTCCCAAATTTCTCCTTTTATATATTCTTTCTGCTTGCCAGCCCTGCCTATTTCTCTCTCCTGCCTTGCTATTGGTTGTTCAGCTCTTTATTTGACCATCAGTTGTTTTAGACATGTACAATAACACAGCTTCACAGAGTTAAACAAATGCAACATAAACAAAAGTAACACACCTTAAAATAATAGTCTACAACAGACCTCTTTAAACTCTGACTTTATATATTGTGCCTTCAAATACTGCCATACTGGGATTAAAGCTTCAGCATGTATGTTTTGGACAGGACACAGTTCAGGGTACAGCAGGCCCAAGGCAGGCAAGTCATAAGAACTATAGAGGAACACCAAGCTGTTTGTGTGGCACAGGTGTGGAATGATTGAGGTGCAAACACTGGGAGACAAGGTCAGAGAAGGACAGAGGACAGATCTTTTGGGACTTTGTTACTCATTATACAGAATGACAAATTGAATAAGTTTTAATGAAAAGAGGTTAGTTTTGGCTCACCATGCTGGAGGGTTAAGGTCAAGGAGCCAAGACTGGTGGCAGGCTTCCCTTTCTGCAGTCCTAGGTTGGCATAAGCCATCTCCTGGTGAGACAGGTAATGCCCGTGTATGGAAGATTGAACCAATCATGTACACTAGACAAATGTTCTATCATCAAGATTCACCTAGGCCTCTGCTTCCTATAAGGCCACTAAGAATTAGTTATGGGTCCCCACCCTGATGACTCCAGCTAATTTCAGCCACCTCCTAGAACACCACCTCTCAATGCCATAATAAGATTACATTTCCAGCCTTTTAATTCTTCCCACAGGGTATCAGGCTCAGACAGCCATTTTAGAGGATGCTAACCATGTTCAAAGCCCAGCACCTTGATGAAGCTGTATGCCCCATGTTCTTTTTAGAAACAGATGTGTTTTTCATAAGTAATACATCTGATCAATTGTGGAATACAAGAACAAAGTGGACACTCCTAGCCTGGATGGTAGCTTATGTAACCACAGCTCTCTTGTTCTGTAGATGCAGGAGGATTGCTCTTAGTTAAAAGGCAGATTAGAATATATATTGAAACCTAATCTCAAACAGAACAAAAACGAGGGGCTTTTCTTGTCTTTTAGAAAAAAAAAATCAAGAACTATATTTGTAAAATGATTGTTTCAGTACATTTAGATTGATAAAGTTTAGACATCAATTCATCTCTGTAAAGTAAAAAGTTCATAAAGACTTTGTGATTTTCTGTAGCACACTTAGTACATCTGACTGCTTAGTTTGCTTTGTCTGCTTGTTTCTTGTTTGTTTTTCCTTAAAATTCAATGAGAATATTGGTTGAGGCAGCAGGCTAGTTGATAAGCTTGCTAAAGACATGACTGGCTGCTTGCTGTTATTTCTTTTCATGCAAGACACCAGACAGACAAGTCCTCCTATTTTACTCCTGTAGAAAAGAAGGCAGAAGTCATTACTTCATTTTTTTTTTGAGACAGGGTTTCTCCATGTAGCTTTGGTGCCTATCTTGGATCTTGCTCTGTAGACCAGGATGGCCTTGAACTCCACAGAG
Organism: Peromyscus maniculatus bairdii; assembly: GCF_049852395.1. Classification (NCBI taxonomy): domain Eukaryota; kingdom Metazoa; phylum Chordata; class Mammalia; order Rodentia; family Cricetidae; genus Peromyscus; species Peromyscus maniculatus. Next base: position 23,589,650 of record NC_134867.1, read on the forward strand.
GTCCACCTGGCTCTGCCTCCTGAGTGCTCTGTTTAAAGGCATGTGTTACCATCACCCTGCAAAGTCATTACTTCAAATTAACTCCTTGCATAGTAAGGTTTCTCAAACATGAAAACAAAGCAAAGTTTGAGTTAAGATTGACTGGGTGTGCCCTCTTGAAGTAAGGAGGGAAACAAAATTTCCTCGTCACCAACCAAGAGCCCAAAGAAGGTTCTATAAGCTTAATTTCTAAGGGTCTAGGGAACTTTTGGTCCTTGGGCCTGAATCACTGGAGACAGATGTTTTATTTTCCCCTGTCTAGTGCAACCTAAATCACAATGTAGAATGGAATAGATGTGATGGCTTATATGAAATGATAGATGTGTGCATGTGACCCTTAAGTCTCCACAACTTGCCTTACAGCCTTGGCTAGGTCATCCTTGAGTGTACAGAGCTGGGACAGTGTGTAAGGAAGAGGTTATGTAGATTTGATTGATTTGAGTTGGGTAGAGCAAAATGGTTCCTCAGAAGGAACAAAAAGTCTAAATCTAGGGAAGATGAAAAAGGAAAAAGCAGAGATTCAGAAACGGCTAATTTTCAGGGGAAGTTTTTATAGGACTTTTAGGGCCAGATGAACAGGTGAGCTTCATATACCCAGAGGACCATTAAGAAATATGTGGTAGGCAACTCCCAGCTGTGCCCTGTATCATAGATGTAATGATATAGGCTCCTTAAGAATTCATTTAACACTTTAATTGATTCCACTTACTTTTAGAGGTTGAATCTTTTGAATGATGTGTTGGCTGTTCTTGGTTGTCAACTTGACTTCACCTAGAATCAATTAAAACCCAAGCTGCAGGATACATGTGTGAGGGAATTTTCTTGATGGATTATTGCATGTAGGAAGACCCAACCTAAATTCAAATCTTTTGAGGTGGGAAGATCCACCTCAAATCTTGGCCACGCCTTCTAGTGGAAGCCTATATAAAGGGCTTAGATCATAGAAGAAGGAAGCTCTTGCTCTTGCCTACTTGCCCGTGTTCTTGCTGGCAAGTACATTCCTTCACTGGTGTTTCTGGTATACATCAAAGACCATCTGAGACATCCAGCCTTGTGGAACGACCAACTATTAAACTTATGGGCTTTTCTGTCAGGAGACAACCATTGTTGGAAAAGTTGGGTCACGACCTGTGAGCCACTCTAAGAAATCACACACACACACACACACACACACACACACACACACACACACACACACACACACACTCAATCAGCTCTGTTTCTCTAGAGGAACCCTGACTAATACAAATAGGATACTATATAAAACTTTCCTTAAGTAAAGCAAGATGGCAAATGCCCTAGCCTTATTCCAATTAGTCACTGTCTTGTTCTGGTGGTATTGAATGCCTCCACTTTGGAGCTGGTCAATGTATCTCTCCATACCAATGTCCCTTAAATGTGAGGGGCCGAGGTGGGTATGTGGGCTGAGGCAGAAAGAAAAGATGAAAGACTCAGCCTTTACTTATCCACCTTTCTTACTCTCTGAGCTGCCTCTTTATCATATCCTTGATTCCCACGTGTACTGGAAGCAAGAATCTAATGTTTCTGCCTGATTAACTGCTGATAGGGGAGGTGGTTCTTCTGTCAGAGAAATACTCAGACCAGAAGAGAAAAGCAGGTTGAGGGGCCAGAACAAAGGAGGGCTGGGGAATGGGACACAGTTGACCCTTGTCTGCTCCTTACTCCATTCATCTGTGTATTTGATTGGGACAAAGGCGAAAACAAGGCTCCTGATGTCTTGTAGTCTGGCCTGATGCTGTGAGAGGCATTCCTCCTTGACGTTAGGGTCCTGTTTCATATTTCCTTCCCAAGGAAAGTTTTACCTTGGTCTAGTTCTGGATTTATTTATCTAGTTCTGCTCACATTTTTTTTTTGGCCAATTGCTTACATTCTTATAGCCTTTGAAGATCATTCACATTTTTTTTTTTAAATTTGCTTTACATTATCCACTATGGCTAATACTCCTTAGGATTTTGGGTGTACCATTTGAAAATGGAGAGCTGAGAATGTCTAGTTCCTAGCATCACTCCTTTAATTTGTACTATTGCAAAGCTCAGGACCCACATTTTGACTAGTTTTTCCTTCCAGAGCTAAGAACTTACCCATTCTGTAGGCTAGGGAGACATGGTGCCCAAGTCCCTGCCCAGCAACTGTCTCTTCCAGTGAACATTATTGTAGCCTCTCATTTATCTAATAAATAATTGGATCTATCTATCTAATAAATGCTGGTCTGAAGGCACCATCTATAAAACACCCAGTGACCTGACAGAAATGCTCCTTGGGTGGGTTCTAATGATCCCCCAACAGTGCCTGTCTCTGGAGAAACTGAATGGAAAAATTGAATGTCTACCTAGATGGAGAGAGGGATTTGGAACACATGAATACAAAAGAGGGAAGCAGAAGCCATGAATCAATGGAGGGAATTGGTATAAAGGGAGGAGGCAGAGGATGAGAAAAGGGAGGCTTGAGAGACCCAGTAAGGCTAATAATATCAAGATTGCTAGGCAGGGAGCTGCTGTCTTTGTAGGGGTTGGTTGCTTTTTCATCTAAGAGGCTTACATTGTAGCTGTTGAGAGAGAAGTGATCAGGTGTATCTCCTTTTCCTTGGCAGTCAAAAAGGCCTAAAAAATAATCATAATATCTAATGTAATCTTGATAATGCCACAAAGCTATTCCCATTTTATAAAGGATGAGACCAAAGTTCAGAGAAATGACCTGACTTGACCACGGACTCACAAAAACCTTCAACAGTTGCTGCTAATGAGCAGAAATAAGCACGTGCTTTGAAGCTCATAATTCAGGTAGAACCATATGGAATTGTTTCTATCATACGTATTTTCCCATTCATATTCCAAAATGACTATCATACTTTTCTGTCCTTCTGTAAATTCACCACCCCTGACATTAACTGACGATGCATTCAGATTATGGATTACTTCATCGACATTTCACAGATTTGTCTTGCTAAACCTCGGCTCAGATATTCTTTGTTTACACCATTTACAAAAGAAAACAGCTTGGTGGTCTGTCAGGGCGACACACTTGATGCTGGTTGGGAGTATGCAGGGGTGTACTTTGGGCTCAGAATAAATAAATTCTTCCCCGGGCAGTGGTGGCACATGCCTTCAATCCCAGCACTTGGGAGGCAGAGGCAGGCAGATCTCTGTGAATCTGAGGCCAGCCCGGTCTACAGAGTGAGATCCAGGACAGCCAGGACTACACAGAGAAACCCTATCTTGAAAAACAAAAACAAACAAACAAACAAACAAAAATTCTTCAATATACTGTGTTGGGTTAATTTGGGTTCAATATAGTCAGTTGTAATTCCTGGGAATTTTTTCCTTTTATGTTCAAGGAATTAGAAAAGGAAAGAAATTATTTGAGAAATTGTAGTATGAGAACAATGCCTTATTTATTATTATCTCAAGAGAAAGCAAGATGTATGTTTATCTGTATGTATGTGGTCAGTTCCTCCTTCCTTCCTTCCTTCCCTCTTTTTCCTCCCTGCTTTTTCCCTTCCCCCTCCCTTTCTCCCTAATTCCCCTTCGTCTTTCTACATTCTATCTTTTTATTCGTCATTCCCTTTCTTTGTCGTCCATGTTTCTCGTTCTGTGACTAAAGGCCAGTTCTGACATGTTGCCGTCGTCTTTGTTTCTTTCTGATTTCCACCCACTCCTCACCATTGACAGAGTTTGAGTTCATCTCATGGCTTTTGCCTTCGTGACTGGTTTAGTACAAGGATCTTATTTCTTTGCCAGCGACAACTTCTAGACTCTCTGTTCAAGGTCCTGGGGGGCTTGTGCTGAGTTTCATTTTGCTCACACTTGTTCTGTGTTGAGCAGTGTAACCTAAATACGTGCATTTTTCTGTGTGCTCAGACACTAGCCTAAGGCCTCTTGGCCTAAGGCTTTGGTGACTTGTCTGGTCATATGATGTTCTGGTAACCCACATCATTACTGCAATTTTGACTGAGTGATTCAGTTGGAAAATACTGACATCTTAGCATGGACTGTCCAGTTCTGTCCTAATGTGTCTTTCAATGCCACCAGATGGACTGTCCTTGAGGAAACATGGCCATCCCAGTCAGCCATTTCCAGCCTGTCCTCCCTTTCACATATGGCAAGGAGGATTTAACTGTGTGAGTTTGTAGTTAAGGCTGTGTGTGGGTAGAGAAAGACTTCACAGCATATAATTTTTCAATCCTCTGTCTCCTCTTTACATTTCGTAATGTCTCATTTATGAGGCAGAACTACAGAATCACTAGCACATAGAAAAATGAGCAGCCACAGCCACAGCCTAGACTTTGGCTCCTGACACACTACTCTTCAATGCATTTTTCCAAGTAATTTTTTGTGTACGTATGTTTGTTTATGTATATATGTGTATGTGTAGAATGCATGTGCATGCAGGCAAAAGGTCAATACCACCAGAAGAATTTATTTGTATTTATATGTCTGTGTTTGTATGAATGTAGGACTTGTGTGTATGTATAGGTGGCCTCACAGGCCAGTCAAAATTCCCCTAAAGGTGGAGTTACAGGCTGTGAATTGTCTGATATGAGTCCTGGGAAGCCTAAGTTCCTCTGGAAGAGCAGGAAGGGCTCTTGACCTTTAAACCCCATGTCCTCCCTCATGCACGGCACCCGGCTTTTATATGGGTGCTGGGAATCCACACTCAGATCCTCACGTTTGTGCCGAAAGAACATTACCTATTAATCCATCTCTCCAGGCCCTCTAACGTGTTTTTAGAAAATATCCTTAAAAGTGACTATTTGGCTCTTATGGAGCAGAAACGATGTGGATATGATCATAGCAAATTATGTGCGTGTATGAGAATACCATGATGAAACCTACTGTTTTGCACAACTTTTAAATTTTAATTAAGTAGATAATGAAGGAGGAATTTTCCATTCATATCTAGAAGAGGGTCCTAAGACTTCAAGGATTTATCAGAGAGAAACAGCATGCTAGGCTTCTCTCTCTGTATAGATAAAGGCTCTTAGGGCCTTGGGGAGCTTCCTCTTGAGTTCAGCATCCAAAGCTTACAGGATTGTCTAACTTCTTACTTGGAGTGGCATTTCTAAACTCTTGTGGAATGGAATATTTGTTTAACTAAGTAAAGATGTGTTACATTTGTTTTGTTGCAGAATAATTGCTTAACTATGTAAAGATGTATTGCTGTTTCACCTTGCCTGCCTAAGGCACCTGATTGGTCTAATAATTAGGCAGAGGAGTGATAGGTGGATCTGGCTGTCAGAGAGAAAAGGGGAACCAGCCAGCCTGGGCCCAGCCCATCAGGGGCCAGACAGACAGACAGACATGGAGGAAGCAGCAAAGCAAAGTGGACAGTACATAGAAGAGGTAAACGAGCCGTGGGGTAGGTAGCACATAGATTAATAGAAATGGGTTAGTTTAGGTCAAAGAAAAAAGCTGGCTAAAATAAGCCTAAGCTAAGGGTGAGCATTCATAATTGATCATAAGTCTCCATGTCTTTATTTGGGAGCTGGTTTGTGGTCCAAAGAACATTCCAACTAACGCACTCAGGTCAGCAGGCTTTCCAGGCTTGTGTCCTGTGCTGTCACATAGGGCCTCATTCCCTCTTCTGCTGCCACCATTGTGAAATTCCTGCTGTTATTAAAGGATGGGCCTACCTTCTCGTTTTCTGCAGCTTGTGACACCAGTCCCGTACCCCAGATGTTTGCCTGAGAATGACTTGGTGCACTAATGCATATTGGATTTCTGTTGCATTAGATCCTGAGGGCTAGCCCTGTGAAGCAGCATTTGAAAAACCATGCCATTAGTTCTCACACCGTTTGCAGAACTTGAGAACCCTGGGATGGAGCGCTACAATATCCAATGTTTTGACATCTTTCTTTGATGAAAGATTTAAAACAGAAATCTTGGCTTTGGTCTCAAGTATGTGTGTAGAGAAGGTGGGAAGAGTCACTAAGAATGCTTTATGTGGAATACATTAGGACTTTCCTTACTGCCAAGGTAAATATTTAGAAATAAGCTTAAATTGTTCAGCTGAGGATTCTCACACTTTTTGTTCCTAGCTTGCTTTACTTACATCTTTATTTATATTTACTTGGTTTACCGCAAAGCAAAGCAAGTGTCACCTCTCTGTTAACTTTGAGACCTGTTAAAAGGCAAAGTGGTTCTGAAAAGAGTTCCACAGCCTAGAAAGTCAGAAAAGATGATTAGTGCATTCCTGTAAGTATTTAAGAATGGTCCTTGACGGTCCTTCATGTAGACACAGTGTTTTGGTTTTATTCCAAACTAGAGCCTAGACAGGAAAGACCACCCATGTCTAGGTGGCTTCATCACAGTTATGAGCCTGGCTCTGGGAGGCCATAAAGTCAAGCAAGTATCTGTTCTGGATGTCCTTGCTGGACAGTGTGTGTGTGTGTGTGTGTGTGTGTGTGTGTGTGTGTGTGTTTCTGTGAAAATAAACTAGTATTAGCTGCTCTAAGATTGTAGCATTAAATGTTTATTATGAGCAAGTCATGATAGTGCATCAGGAGGACCCAGTTTTCACACAGTGAACATCACATTTTCACTAGCTCCACAGGAGCAAGGATGTACATCTGGACCAGAAAGCCCTCCACCTGCCTGGCTAGGCCTCTCTTTGATGTCAAGGCTTGAAGTGTCCTTTTTCTTTGAAAAAATTCGGGCTGTGACCACTACCCATTTTTAAACCTGTTTTCATATTTCTTTGTTCAATACACTGTTTTACATGGTTTTCTGCTTTTTTTGTATACCTAAAAATAATGTTTATGTATTTCTTCCTTCTGAAATTCAAGGTGGAGGGAAAGCCTGTACGATTGGACAAAGACACATCTTTTTCTGACTCTTAGTGAATAGTTGTCTTCATTGAATTTAAATATACAGATAGTTTCTTGGAAGTTAATTAGCAGTGCTGCAGCTCAGAAAATTTGCTTCTGTCGATTTCCTTTCATTACACGAGTCTCGGTTTAAAATTAAAATATTTTGAGATGAAATTTGGGTTTTTATTAAATAAGCTTTTTTAATCTGAAAATTCGATTGCATTTGATAACTAAATAAAATTAGTAAGTTTTTAGAGAGTGATGAGAAACAACTAAGTCTGACTCAACAGATAAACAATCTAACTTCCTGAAAGCTGCTTCTCGTCCCTCTGCGTTCCCCTCCTGGTTCCTTTGCCTCCAGGCTTCCGGGGATAATTCAGCTGCTCAGGTCTGGTGTAGCTAATCAGCTTGAGCCTGAACTTAACCCAGCCTCTCCGAGAGTGCGCTTCCGGCAAATGTTCTGCTTTGGGCTAATAAACGAAGCTGTAGTAATCTCCTTAATTGTTAAATTTCAGTGGCACCAAAAGGGGTGTAAAAGATATAAAAGAAGCCAAACCTCACCAATGTCTAGGTCATGCTTTTCATTTGTTTCCAGTGTCGCTGAACAGTCGTCATAAAATGGTGTGTGCATATACTCATTCCTAATTTAGTTTATGTCTTATTCTCTATAAAACATCTGTTGGATGATTATAGAGTCCATTTGACATTCCCTGTAAACAGATTTGATGTTGTTAGTAATGATTTGGTGAAAAAATGTCATCGTGCGTTGGGTCTGAAGAGGTGTCTGCCCAACCACAGGCACTCGAGTGTTGTTCAGGACAGTGAGAAAGAGGACTGGCAGATCCATCCATGGTTGACAGGATCAAGGGAACATGATGTCAACCCTCCCCACCAACTCACACATTTGGTTGTTTTTGAGATATGATCTGATGTAGTCCAATCTGGCCTTAGACCTCCTCTGCTGGGGATGATAGGCTTGCGCCACCACAGTAGGCTCCATGCAATGGAATAATATTCAGCTTTAAAGAGGCTACATGGTGCAATATGAGTAAACTTTAGGACATGGTATTAAATGACGTGAAAACCAAATGCCGTAGAGTTCCACTCAGGTGAGATGTACTCATGAAATAGAAGGTAGAATGGTAGTTTTCAGGGATGGGCGGGGGGGTGGGCTCAGAAAAGGGAATGGTTGTTCATTAGGTACATAGCAGGATGAGGAAGGTTCTACAGGGCTGTGATAGAGCAACGAAAGTATAGTTGATGCTTCTAAACTGTATACCTAAAGACGGTTGAGGTGCTAGGGGTAATGCTTATACTTTTCACTATAATTCAACAATTAAAAAGCAAATACTATATGATTAGTGTTTACTTAGCTTATTTAGCTTGTTGATTGAGAGAAGCCAATGAAAGTGAAGTCCCAGGCTGAGGAGGTAACTCAGGAGGTAAAGCGCTTGCTGCATAAGCATGAGAACCCAAGTACAGGCAGATGCTGTAGCACACATTCGCAACCCAGCATTCCCATGGCAAAGATGGGAGACAGTGATAGGAGAATCCTTGAAGCTTGTATCCCAGCTGGCCTGGTACACATAGCCAACACAGAGGCCCCCTTTTAAACAATATGGAAGTCAAGATTGTCCTTTGTCTTCAACATAACTCATGTGTATGTATGGAGGAGAGAGAGAGAGAGAGAGAGAGAGAGAGAGAGAGAGAGAGAGAGAGAGAGAGAGAGAGAGCCAACTTCAATTTTAACATAACAGCTTACTATCAATTGTCTTTCTTTAAGCCTCTTTGTTTCCCTCTGTGACATGTTCTGTTACTTCATCCCTTAGGCTGGCCAGTTCTCCCCTTGTCCAGTGTTTCATGACACTGTGGACTGTGCTGAGAGTGTAGCCAGCATGTGCTTACAAAGGACAACTCACTTTTACTAAAGCACACACAATTATTGCTTCATGGCACAGAAGCACAACTATTCAATCATTTTAAGAAAACATCAGATAACAAATACCCCATTCTCCTTTCATGCTTGTTTTCAAAGTTTCAAGATAATTTTTCATTTTAAAGAAATGCATTGCATTTATAAACACCAATGCAATGTAATTAAAAGAGAATTTTAGGTGTAACTAAATATTTTGCTTTAAATGGGCATTAGTTTTTAGAGGGTAAAGTTCATCAATAGACTGCCCATTTTACAATTACTGGTTCTTTTTCTATTACCAGGGATTACACTATAATTAGGAGATTATATGTGTAGGCTTTCTGTTTGTGAATCTGGTAGAGCTCTTGTAAACACTAGAAAGAGGTATTAGGTTAAATGTTTAGAAATTTTTCTCCGTGACTAATTCTTGCCTGTTGTAAAAAAGAGAATGGTTTGGATCCAAGCTTGAAACAGTCCAGTTGTAGAAGTGCCTTGGCGAAAAAGTACCAACCTCAAGATGGTATATACTTAACAGCATGCCAGGTCCTATTGGTGTGCTCCTATTATTTTGTACCAGTGTTACTCTGACTAATCTTTTGCCCAGTTGAAGTAGCCACATGTAATTTATGGAATGAAACATTAAAAATATATTGAGCAAATTTATCTCTTGGTGAGATGTCCAGTTTCATTTCTTTTGTAGGCAAAATTAATCTGCAGTTTATTACATTATATTGTCAATGAATTCTTGGGAAAGTTTCACCCGAATTTTTTTTCCCTCTGATTCAGATCATTGTTTTCACAGAGGAATGTGGTTCCCTAGGAACCCAACAACAGACATGGAGGAAATACAAAGCAGTTTTTTTTCCCTTTAAAAACATATCACCATGTAGCATACTACAGTGACCTCAGTTGTATACCATCTATCTTGAATCTGGGCTACATTACTGCCATATCTAAATCATTCTGTCTTTTATTTTACTCTTCCTTTTTACATAACCAAAGTTCAATTAAAGGAGAATTAAGCAAAGGAAAAGGTTAAGAGAAAAAGGACAAGTGGAAGTGTGTTGTAATGCAAGTCTTTCTTAAAAACTTGGGCACTGTGTTGGTTATGCTGTACTGCCTTCGGTAGTGGCGCACGCCTTTAATACCAGCACTCGAAAGGCAGAGCCAGGTGGATCTCTGTGAGTTCGAGGCCAGCCTGGGCTACCAAGTGAGTCCCAGGAAAGGCGCAAAGCTACACAGAGAAACCCTGTCTCGAAAAACCAAAAATAAAATAAAATAAAATAATAAAAATAAATAAATAAAATAAAATAAAAATAAAAAATAAAAATAAAAATAAAAACCAAATAGATAGTTTTCTTGTTCACAGTCTTGGGTCTGTCTTCCATCTGTAGTATTTTAAAAGAATCCCATTGTCTTGGAAAATCATGCCATTTATGGTAAAAGAAAACTCAAGCGAGATATGTGAGATGTGAGTCTGAGTATTGTGTACCACTCGTCAGCCTCTGTGTCTGGGACCTCTGTCCTCTCAGTTTACTCCTCTGAGTAAATGCATGTAAGTATGTCAAGGAAAGACACATACCCCATAGACTCCATGGACTTCAGTCCTTTCTGCCCACTACTCTGTTTTTCTAACTCATTTAAACTGGAAATCCTGCCAAGGAGACTTTCTCTGCCCAACTTCATCATCTGAAACTTAATGCCATCTGCTGTCATCACATAACTTGTTAGGTTGAAATGACAAAAATCATTGTTTTGGGCTAAGATTCACCATTAGACCCCAGATGACCAAGCTAAACATTAAAACAGAGCTAACTCTGCTAAAGTCCACCAGCCTATTGACCTGAGCTGAGATATCAACTGCTGAGAGCTAGAAGCAACCAGCCGTCTTGTTTTAATTGATACAACGAGGATTCCGTGCAAGCATTAATCCTTACACAGAAAAGGTAACCTGAAATCTGTGCTGACTGCTAAGTTATGTCTCTATTGCCTTGTCTGTTTCTCCATGTCCCTGAGAGAGTAATTGTTCTTTTTATGACAGGGTTACATTGCACGTACTGCTGTTCTGGCTTTTCTCAAACTCCCGACCTCAAGTGGTCTTCCCCACTCAGCTTCCCAGGTGACTGAGACTCTAAATGTGTGCCACTACGTGCTTGGCGCACGTTGAAGTGACCAATTGTGTTTTGCTTTTGTTTCCACTTTCTTGAAGCCTTCAATTGTCTGCACTATCATTGGAGCTCTTCTTTACACACACTCTCTCTCCCTTATCTATCTTTCTCTCACTTTGTCTATCTCTCTTTCTAATCTCCTTGAGATACAGGGTCTGGCTATGCAGCTCAGGCTGTTCTGGAAATCAGGCTCCCTCTGCCTCCTCAGCTTTCTCAGGGCTGGGATTACAGCCATGCATTGCCATCCCCAGCTGAAAGGCTCTCATTCTACACTACGGACTGAAATCTATAACCATCATACTTTTGTTCTTTAGCACAGTAAAATCTTTTCTCAAACCATTAAGGTCATCTAGGCTAAGTAAGATAGTTTTCAGCTTTTGTTCTTCGGGCATTTTCTCCATGTGTGGCATTATTGACCATTTTGTCTAGGAAACATTGTTGCCTGTATTTCACTGGGTAAGCTTTGTGGATGTCAGAGTGTTTGGCTCATTCCTCCTTCCCCTGTCTTCTGAATGATTGGCAGTCTGTACTAAACCCTCTACTTGCAATGTTCAACTTCCTGTGAACGGCCTAATTTATTTTGATGGCTTCAGGTGAGCCCTGCATGCCTGCACAACTCAAATGTACATTTAAATCTCAGCTGCGCCTCCCAGGCTGCCCATGACTACATCTCAGGCATGTCAGGCCCATCTTGCCCAAGATTGGAGTCTTCAGTGATCCTGACCATCTTCTGTGTGCTCTCCAGTTCAATGTACATGTCAGTCCTGAACTTCCCTTTCTCCTTTCACATTTGGTCCAGTCAATGCCTGGTCCTGACTCCTTATATCTTTAATAACTTCTCAATTCATTCCTTTCTCTTGTCATTGGCTCAATTATCAGCAGTCACTCTATTACTGTTTTGACCAGACCTGATCTCCTAACACATTCTTCACCTTAAAAGGTAATAATTGGGGCTGAAGAGAGAGCTTAGTAAGTTAAGTCCTGGCCTTGAAAGTGTGAGGACCTGAGTTTGCTCCCCAGAACTTATGTAGAGAAGATGGTTGTGGGGACCTACACTTGTAATCCCAGAACTGGAAAGGCAGAGACAGGTGGATCCTTAAAACTTGCTGGCCAGTCAGTCTCCCTGTTTGGCCAACTGTAGGCTGGTGAGAGATCCTGCCTCAAAATTCAACATAGAGGGCACCTGAGAAATGACACCTGTGATGGACCTCTGGCCTCTACATGGACCAGCACACAGAAAGACATATATGCTCCTCTTTCCCTATACTGTCTTATCTCATTCCTGTTGCTGTGATAAAATACCATGATAAAAAGTCACTTAGTGGACAGAGGAGTTTACTACGTAAGCATACAATTCCAGGCTGTAGCTCATCATCACGAAGATGCCAAGGCAAGAGTTTCTGCAGGTAATCATTCCAGAACCACAATTAAGACCAGAGTGAAATAAATGTATAGATGCTCACTTAGTTGCCTATGCTCAGCTCGATTTCTCCAGCTTTATATAGTCCAGGAACCCTTGCTAGGGAATGGTGCTGCCCACAATGGGCTTATCTTCCACTTCAAAGCAATCAAGACAACCCTACAGGCCAAGCCAGACATTCTCTCATGAAGACACTCTCCCCAGGTGACTCTAGATTATGTTAATGTTGACATTTAAAGCTAACCATCACACATGCACCCCACATCCTGAACACACACACACACACACACACACACACACACACACACATGAATTCATAATTTTTCTAAAATACTTTTCAAGCAATGCTGTTAAGTTTCCAGTGTACACTGTCAATAGTTCTTCATTATCTTTTAAGATAAACCTTAACATGGGGCTGGAGAGATGACTTAGCAGCAGTTCAGAGCACTTGTTGCTCTTGAGGGGGACTTGCATTAAGTTTCCAGCACCCACATCATAAGTCAGAACCACCCATAACTCCAGTTCCAGAGAATCAGACACCTCTTTACTTCTTTGGGCACTAGATACACATGTAGTGCATATACATACATGCAGATAAACTATTCATACACATAATACAAAAAAGGAATCTAAAAAGGAGGAAACAAACCTACTCTTAGTCATTTGGTATTCAGGAAAAGTTCATAGAGTTGCACTCCACTCTTACTGTATTCTGGCAATTTTTTCCTTGAAGACTTCACTCAAACTGCATTAAAACAGTGGGGCTAGTGGAAGGGTCAGTCCTGACCTCCCTCTGTGTCTTTGCACATTCTGTTCACTACCTGGTGGTGCGTCTGTGCCTCCTGCAGATCTTAGCCTGGCCATGAGCTCCTTAGGGAAATATCCGCGTTGGTTTGTTGTTGTTCTTATGAGTTTATTTTAAAACCTGGGCTTAGTGTGCAGTGCTTTTCATTTTTTGTTGAAAGGATTTCCTTCCTTCCAACCCCTAGAGCACAGAGACCTTTATCTCCGATTCCTGTGACTGGAAACACAATAACTGATAGGGGGGTTGCTGCTCAATAAATGGAAAAAAGAATAAATAGAGACGGTGAGAAAATTAGCTGTTGTGTTGGAGTCAAAGAAAGAACTCTGACATCCCATTCTCCTCATATTGTGAGTTAGTAAAGCATTCAATTTTGTTAGCCAGGAGACAGAATCAATTGTGAAAATGATTTGTATGTTCCCTCCTGGCAGGTATTGAAAGTAGAGTTTCCTCAGTACAGAATTTTAGGATCAGAAGACTTTATAAATTAAGGCTATATTTGTCCGCCACACGCATTTCAGATTTTATAATGCCTACCATGTGAGCCTGTCAACATCATTAACAGATGTGATGTAAAAGCTGATCGTTACTCATGAAGCAATATTGCTTATGAATGCATTTTCAGGGAGTAGTGTATCTAAATGTTGACTCTTTGCAGTGAATCTTTTGACTTTTATTCAGATTGATTCATATTATTTTAGGCATATGAGTGTTTACCCTGAAAGCATGAAGGTGCACCCATACATGCAGGGACCAAGGAGGTCAGAAGAGGCCATCCAATTCCTTTGAACTGGGTTACAGATGATCATGAGCCACCACGTGAGGCTAGAGACAAACCCAGTTCCTCTCCCTCTACAAGAGCAGTGTGCACTCTTTGGGACTGGGCCATTTCTCCAGCCCTTCTCCACAGGAATTTCTGGAAATCCTCACAGATATACTCACAAACAAGACTCAGCAATTGCCAAGTCAGTTCCTCCTCCATTTCCTGGCCCCTCCCCTGCCCCATCATCCTTCCTAGCTCAAACTTGCACCCCAGATTTGTGCTGTCTGAGGCAGTGTGAGGAAATAGACCCTCTAGTGTGTTACAGAAATCAGTTAAAAAACAGTCAAAGCATCACTGTTTCATGCACTAATGTCTAAAGTTATTTTAGGGCAGATGGTTTATAAGGCATTGCTGCTGGCCTTTAGCCCCAATTTAATATTGGAAGGTTTCCCTATGCATTCATAACTTAATTTTTAAGTTTACTTTAATTCATGTCTATGAGTGTTTTGCCTGCATGTATTATGTGCAACACGTATGTACCTGGTCCCCACAGAGGTGAGAGGAAGACATCAGATCCAATGGAACTAGAGTTAATGATAGTAGTGAGCCATCATGTGAGTTCTGGGGACTGAACCTGGGTCCTCTGCAACAGCAAAAAAAAGTACCTTTAACTTCTGAGCCACTTTAATACAGCTCACACATTCTTGAATAGAAAAAAATCACATCTTCTATGAGTGTTTGGTAATGTGGTTCCTCTTTGCTTAAGAAAATTCTCTCATTTATCCACAAAGCACAGTGGGTATGGTTTTGAAGATATGCCTCCATTCAGCAATTCTGGAAAAGCCGGATGTGGACTTATGAAAGAAACAAATGAGAGACGGGAAGGGGTGTGTGTGTGTGTGTGTGTGTGTGTGTGTGTGTGTGTGTGTGTGTGTTATGTGTGTCCTCTCTCCAACATAACCATTATGTTTCCAGTAATAAGCAGCTTGAAGTATTTCAGCTTGACTGCTGATTACTTCACTGTTTTAATATTAAGCTTTTGCAATCTGAGTACCTATATGGTTTGATTTATGCTCGTAACAATTAATGAGGTAATGCTTCATGAGTATGGCAAGCTTAGGCATCACCGTACACCATTGGTAGATGCTTCAGCCATCGCCTCTTTAGTGGAGGCAAATCTTGCCTGGTCAGATGAACACTTACGCTGTTTCTGAAATTAGGCCATCTGTTTCCTGTTTCTCCGAGTTGCTCTTCCTCTCTAAGCAACTGCTGTAGTCATGACCATTCAGTGAGTCACACTTCCTTGAGGGTGAGCATGCACAGTCAGCCTGTCAGGTACGTGTGGGTGTGAGCAGACCCAGGGGACTCTCCGCCACCTAGCCTGCTTTCCCCAGCCTCCTTCCCCTCTCCCTGTTCCTCTGCTCCTGGCTCTAGATCAGCAGACACCCCATGGTTTCTCCAGTTTCTTTCTTAGAAACCACGATGGGTTTCAGGCACAGCGTTTATTTTTAAAACATGATAGTTTTTAATCATTCATTTATTTATTTCTCATTCCATTCTTTCTAAGTGGAGAGAGGGCCCCCTGAGCCTCCAAATGTTGCTTCCACGCCATCACTCCTACTCGTGAAAAAATCCTGTTCCTTTGAGGCTGACCCTTGCCTTCTAATCTAATAACCTCGGCTAGCATTTATTGAACACTTCTGCTGAGCCAGGCAATGTGCTAATCATTTTTAACAGGCTGTTTCTTTGAAAATTCTCAATAACCCTGTAAGACAGTATCTATTATTATCACACCCTTATGAGGTTTACGGAGGCCAAGAAACTTGTTTTTATCTGTGTAACATGAACAGAAGAGAGCGTAGCTACTTGAGTTGTTGTGAGCTATTGGTACACGGGAAGTGCTTACTAAACACGCCTGAGTGTTTACTGTTGCTGTTGCTCCCGATAGCCTTGTACAAAGGTAGGAACTTCGGATTTAAAGCCTGGAGGTCTGGCTGTGGAATGCCTACCTTTAGTCACGAAGCATGGCCAGACGACATTCCTCTGATATCAGATAAGAGGTCTCTGATTCACAGCCCAGAAATGAACTCAACTCTTAAGTTCCTCTGAATGATTCTGTTCTACAGCGTCTCTTGCTCTTTCTTCATCCCATTCTTTGCAACTTTTTCCTTTTATGCTGTTAGCTCACTACCCCTAAAATTTCAGAGTCCCATCTCACTCTCAAAGTGCAGCCTAACACTCTTTGCCACGATCATCATCTTCACTGAGATGCTGGCTCCATCAATGCCATCACCATTTTATTATTATACCAGCTCACATGCTGGCAGTTTGCGTTTATATTCAAGCCACACTCTTATCCTTGTAAACACTCGTGGCTCCTTTATTCACCCCTCCAATGTTGTCTTACCCTCCCCCATTGGAACTAGCTAGCTCTCTTGGAGCTGGCCTGAAACTGGACAATGGTGGATGGATGGAGGAAAGCTGAAACCCAGACTGTTTAATTGTTACATCAAATAAATTGATCACCCTATTTAATGTTCTTCAAGATTCTTGGCATTGCCTGACAGTGTTTCCCTTACTAAACTCAACCATTCTCAAGAGAACTATTTGATATTTCCTCTCTCCACTCTTGTCTTGTATACTCTTGCTGATGACCTTGTTTGTTGTATCATTAAGAAAATGCAAACACACCAGTTAGATGGGGACTCCATCTCTCCACTGTTGGGCCGACAGAGCTACTCTCTATTTGCTCCTGCCCCTCCCCTGATTGCTGCTCCTGTGGAGGAACTGTTTGTTTTGTCAAAGTTGACCCTTGCTTTCTGTCTCTGAAGAGGAAGTGCCCCTTTTCACATTAAAGCCAGGCTTTGCTTGTGATCTGGATGTGAGTCCTCACCGCCCCAAGGCCTCTTGTGCATGTCCAACACTCCTTTTCAATGAGGTTCTTCCTTCAGCATTGGGCAGGGCTCTTGGATAGTCCATCATCAAACTGGCCGAGCCCCTGCCTCTGAGGCCACCCATTCCAATTCCAAGAACCTTGGATCTGAAACGGTCAGCTTGCTTCTGTTCCCCACTTCTTCCCTCCACATTACTCTGTCCCCCACATCAACAACCCATTCTTATTTGGCTTCTCTGTCACTACTCCACTAAACTGCTTTTGTTGCTAAAGTAGCTGATGTTCCCTGTTCTGCCTCTCCCAAAGGATGCTATCCAGGCTCCAGTGTGATGGCTGTACCTTCTCACGCAGCATCATGTTGCTTTGCAGAGACCGTCCTTCTGACTCAATCTAAGCAGCTCCTCCCTTCCCTGACAGTGGCTCTATGACATTACTTGGATCTGTTTCATTCATAGGGTCTGTTGTGTGAATCTATCTTGTTCATGCATTCGCTCACTTACTGTCTCAATAAGGATCGGTTGACTGTCAGGGCCATGGCTATATTTAGAATAATCTCCTCTTTTACAACTAGGCTTTTGTTAACTGGATGATGTTCATCTGCCTGCCTCTCCCTAACATCAGGAGGAGCTTGCTCTCTCAAAGCTCCCCCCGCTTCTTATAAAGGAGACATCCGGGTGTGCTCATGATTGCCTAGGCCCAGATCTCATGTCAGACCAACCACAGTTTTGGTTTGAGGTTCCTCTCCTGTTATCCTGCTCCCACACCTAAGCCATTAAGGCCATGCATTTCAAGAGTTTGAGTTATAGAACCCTCCTAAATGCTAATTGCAGGCTGCTGGCTTGATGGTGATTGGTACACACTTCCACTAGCAGCTCAAGTAGCAGCTTTACGGTTGCTCTCTGGTCTGCACAAACATCCTTGCTGTGGGGCCAACTGGCCAAGCTCCAGAGCTTGTCTCCTGTCTCTGAGATCTGGGTCAAAGTTACTTGTAGCCCTGACTTCTGTTATCTAGCCACTAAACTACCCTCATTACCCCGTGAACCACACTGACAGTGGAAATTAGGAGAGTCTCTGTAAGAAGTCCAACCTGCAGGACTTTCTGAGGTCCGTTTGGCCAGTCTGGCAGGGCCAGGCAGCTTCAGAGCCAAAAGGAATATCCAATTTCAGCAGTCACTAGCACAGCCACACAGCATCTTCTTCTATCTTACTATTGGTAAACAAGCATAACAATGAGAAAAGCCCAGAAAGGCACAATGGAAGAAAGGAGTCTGAATTATATTTTAAGAGGCTCTCTTTAAGCAGTCATATATTTCTTTTAACTATGATTGAGTGATAATGAAAATATTCCAGTACACACAGAGGCATACACGCCTCCTTGAGACTTGGATTAGTCACGTCTATACCCAAGAAATCTAATAGAGAGGAAAGGTCCTGAGGGGTAATTAAGTATTGCTGGATGTCCAGTTTTAGGCCCTAGTCTGCCCGTGTTCACTACCATATCTGGGTGATGGAGTAATTTATCATTGCAACAGGGGCACTATCAGTAATTATGCCCGGATACTGTGAGTAAGCCGGGGCCATTCCGAGTAAAGGGAAGCATGTGGTCATTCTAACCAGAATGTGGCTGATAAGTGGGAACACATCACCTTCTTCAGGGAAAAAAAAATAAAAAAGGCCTGCCTTTTGTCTTAGTTAGGATTTCTGTTGCTCTGATAAAGTACCATGGCCATAAGCAAGGTGGGAAGGAAAGGGTTTATTTCCTTCTTTCACTTCCACATCACAATCCGTCACTGAGGGAAGTCAGGATAGGAACTCACGCAGAACAGGAGCTGATGCACAGGGCATGGATAAGTGCTGTTTACTGGCTTGCTCCTTGTGGCTTACTCAGCCTGCTTTCTATAGCACCCATGGTCACCAGTGGAACCACCCTCAATGGGATGGGCCCTCCCACCTCAATCATAAATGAAGGCCTACATACAGGACAATTTGGTGGGAACAATTTCCCAAGTGGGGTTCCCTCTTCTCAAATGACTCTAACTGTGTCAAGCTGACGTAAAAAACTAGCCAGCACACCTCTGGTGCACAGGCTTAATTAACAGTGACCAGATGAAATTATTAGCCACCAAATAAGATTTACCCAATTTCTGAAAAATATATTTTAGCCATCTTCTCACAAGTGTGTGACTACAGGACCGTGTAATTTGGGATGTTTTCCATCCCACTGTTCACACATTGAAGTAGACACTTAATAAGCCACTCTTACTAGGAACTGAGAGAGACTTGCGTGAGCATAGTTCTCTTTAGTCAGTCCAACCACAGTTCAATTCAACCCACAGTCTGCACTTGCAAGTAATAATCAAGTCACCCTCAGAGGACACTTTGCTCGAAATGTATTTGTAGTTTCTATGAGAAGAATGTAAGTTTGTGCACCCCATAGTGGGGTGCATAGAGTGGAAAAGAAATTGGGTTGAAAGTAGAGCTAAAAGTATATTCTCTGCTCTGTGATATGTATCTCATGCACGCTAACCATACATTCTCACATCTATGTATCTCATCTATCATCTATCAATCTATCTGTCTTTCATCTATAGCAGATACACAACGGAAGGAACATATGAACCAATACATTTATAAGAGGAAGGTTAAGCAGACCCATAATCAATCTGGTAATCTTTCTATTCGGATATGGGATTTTTGCTTTTTTTTTTTGTTACCATGTATCAGTTGTGCAAAATAATGGGTTTCATTGTGGTATTTTCATATGTTTATAACACATTATACTCACTCCCTTATTTCTGATAAGATTTTTTTTTTTTTTTAAAGAGCAGGACAGCAGGTGACTCTCACTTCTTTGGGGCAGATTCTGTGAGTTGACCCTGATTATGACCTTTCCAGTGCAATCCTGAGGCTGGCCCTGGGCTGGAATGTCAGTATTACTTTCTGTAATGGCTTTAAGTTGTGAGCAGTCAACTGTGAGAAAAAAAGCTATGAATACTGACAGTTTGAGGATGCTTGGAAGAAATCTCATTTCTGAGGTGGCTCATGAAACGTATCTCATCATTTCAAAACTGCTCATACATGTAAGAAGGACTGGCATCCACAGGCAAGATGGGCTTTGAAAGTTAAGGCTCTCCACGGCCTTCCTCCTGGCACCTTCACTGAGGACCACCTGTTTTTGAGCATCTCCATCATTAGTAAAATTGTCTCCTGTCTCTGGAGAGCTTTCTGACTCCTGCCTTCTTCAATTGCCCTGAAATCTGTCATAACAAGTGACCACTCTGCTTTGCCCAGGACTGTTCTGTTTTTAACAGTAAAATATCTGCATCCTGGGGCGAATCTGAGCCCAGAGCAAGTCAGTGCAGTTTATCACTGATTGCAATTGTGTTCTCTGGCCTTACTTTCCATCCTGGGTTACACAAAGATATGCTATTTTTGTCTTCCAAATGGCACCCATATTGACACACTTAAGGCACATTCCTCTTGCTCCATGACATAGCCTTGGAACGCTTATTTCCACAAATGGGCCTTTCTATTTCTTTCTCATGGAAAGATGATAGGTTTGAGCACTTTGCTTCCAATCCACACTTCTTTTTCTGGAAAGAAAAGTTACAGCTGACCAAGTGGTTGGGAATCCAACAACCTTTGGGTGAAAGTTCTCACAGTGGCAGGGGCCATTGATTTCAAAGGTAATGAACAGCTATGCCCCATCCTTTTCATTGCCAGCCTTGCCTCATGGGCATACACAAAGGACATGGTTACTTTCTTCTTCCTTTCTGCTTCAGGGCAGCAAGCACATCCCAGGCAGGGAAAAGCCTAGGTTCTGGAGGGACCCGCTTCTAGAGACAGTTCCATGCTTTGATTATCTTCAGTTTCAAATTGCTGTGCTTCATGAAGAATGGAATAGATCAGCCTTGTCTTGAAAGCCTGCCTGTTTTAAATTAGAAGTGGTGGCAATGGATAACCAATGGGGGGGGGCGTCTTCCTTAGAGAAGACTATTTCTCCTGTTCTCAGATGCCTGTATGTAGCAAGAGTTTTCCTGCCTTGCCCACAGTCAGGACAAATTTCTGTCACCCACCAGTCCCACAGCTGCTCAGACCCAACCAAGTAAACACAGAGACTTATATTGCTTACAAACTGTATGGCCGTGGCAGGCTTCTTGTTAACTGTTCTTATAGATTAAATTAATCCATTTCCATAAATCTATACCTTGCCACGTGGCTTGTGGCTTACCGGTATCTTCACATGCTGCTTGTCCTGGTGGCGGCTGGCAGTGACTCCTTCTGCCTTCCTGTTCTTTCTTTTCTCCTCTCTGTTAGTCCCGCCTATACTTCCTGCCTAGCCATTGGCCAATCAGAGCAATTTGACACAGACCATCCCACAGCACCTGTAGTTCTTTGTCTAAGGTCATAAGAGGTCAGTTCTGAAATCATATGCATAAAAGTAACATTATGCAGGCTGAGCAGGTCATACTTATATGTATAGGAATGTGGGGTGTGTGTGTGTGTGTGTGTATGTGTGCACGCACATGCATGTGCACGTGCGTGCGTGCACATCAAGTAAAGAAAAAGAGGCCATGAATTTGAGAAAGAGCAAGGGGAAGGGTATGTGAGAGGGGTGAAAGGAGCAAAGAGAAGAGAAAAATGGTGTAACTGTAATGATATTTTAATTTTAAAAAGTAAAAAAAATTAAAATTACAAAAATGTAGGTGGCAAGGATATTCCACCACGTTCTTCAGTTTTCACAGAGCCCAACACATTGATGGTAAAGTTGTTATAAAAATACCACTGATTCTTTGATTCCCTATTTATCTTAAGATTTCCAGTAGTCGTCGTCGTCCTCGTTGTCGTTGTTCTTTACACCAGTGAGGGAAAATGAACTCAATTTTTAAAGGCCAGTAAGCTATTCTTTGAGGTACTGTACCCCAGTACTGAGTTCAGTAATGACAATGTAATAATTTCTACTTTTCAAGCTGTAATCTACAATGACACTTATTTTCCTGACTCATTTTCTAGATGTCTAGGTTCTGTATCAATAATTAAAAACCTGCTAAGATGCAGATGCCCCATTTCTGCATTGCTTGTTTGTACCAACGCATTCCCCAAGCCTTGGCAATTTTCTTATCTGCCATGTACCACTTAACTTACAACTATGGGCTCCTAGTTCCAAGTATCCCAATGTAGTCTTTATCATTCCTGGGGATTTTTTAATCAATCATGATTTCCATCCCTTTTTTTCAACCAGCATCTTTATCTGTCATTTGTGGACAGTTCTTAGGTCTATGTCCATATCCTAGCCCTCTCTTACAGGCACCATATTAATATAACCCATTTGTCTACAGCATAGCTCTATCCATAAATCCTGCTTGTATCTCAAATTAATCATGGCCAAGTTTGACTTCTCATATAAATTAAAGATTCTGATTTTAACCCTATTCCCTATTTTACATACTGGTAACACCGCTCACGCATCATCCTAAGCTAGAAATTTGCTCCTGATGCTGTTCTTGTTCTGGTAATTCCACCCTTCGCCTCTCATCGCACCCTTGTTCCCATTATCCCAGCTTACCCTGTCTTTTCTCATTGGTATTGCTTTAAGAGCTTCAACTCTTTTCTCCCTGCTTCCTGTTCAGCCAGCTGCACTGTCCACATGCTTTCTAAAGTAACCTTTGAACTAGGTGAATCATATGAAGGTATGACCCTGTTTTGCGATCCTTGGATAAGCTTGTCTGTTCTTGAGAATACAAATCAGATGTCTTTAGGACTTATTCCTCTATGTCTCAGGCCCTTCTCCTGCTGTCTTTACCCCATCTCCCTCATTGCCCTCCTATCAACAACAGAAAGTTGCTTCTCCATTAATTAATCCTTGTGTCGTTTCCACACACTATCCCTCTGCCTGGGACACCATTTGTCTCTTTATCCCAGAAGCTCCAACTTGAGTGACTTCAGGATGTGAGGATTCCTTCTCTCCTGGTGTCTCCCTGTCTCATGCTTCAACCCTATCATCAGCCAGGCTTATTTATGGTTCTTCTAAAACTTAAAACTCAATGGATGGCTGCTAAAAAAACCGTATACTGAGATGATATATGAGTGAGGTGTAGAATTTTCTATAGATCACTGTATATCTGGGCTATGAACAACAACAGAAGAATTATCAATATCTCAGAACTTTATATTACGGAATGGTGCATGTGCGAACGTGTGTGTGCGCGCGCACACACACACACACATACACACACACACACACGGTGACCCACATATTGTTTTTAAGGAAAAAGTTGCTCTCTGCTTGTCATAGTCACAGTGAGTCCTTTGTACTTTTTTTTTTTTTCAAGAAAAACCTGGCTTGGTGAAATTGACCAGCAGAACTTCCAAGTAAAATTCCCAAGGTCTTAAGCACCCACAAAAATGGTTTATTAAATATATTAAATACAATGATTAAACACAGACCAACTGAACTAGACACAAGCTGAAAAAATAATGACTTTTTATCTTTAGAAAGACTGGTTTTAACCCATTCTTCCTAATGCCGAAATGGCCGAACTAATTCCTTGTCTATTTCTGCCATTAGTTCATGGCAATAAAACTACCATCTATACATGGCAGGGAAAGTTTTTCTTTTATAGGAGAATATGCTTTCAGATGTCCTAGCATGGTTTTACTTCATTAATGCATATGTATAAGAGACGTTTAAAGTGTGGCTCAGCCTTTTAGAAAACTTTATAATTATTTCAATTCTCATGGTGATGTTAAAGGGATGGTGTTGTACGGGAATTTCCAGCTTGGGGACGTGCCACTTAATGGATGACCCCTGGCCACAGAGGTAAAGGCCAAGGAAAAGTAGTCAAAACAGAATGACTATGGTTAATGCTTTTCCTTTTGTCATGAAGGATGTTTTTGCAAGAGGGTGAGAGTTTAACAGTGAAATAGGCAAAAGCTCTATTCATGCCTTTTAACTTAACATTCATAGGAGAAAGTGCTCACAAGGGTTGTATAAAAATGTGACTGTAATTCTTAAAAAATAAAGGTCTATTTCTCTTTAAGAATGAGGTCAATCCTTCATGCCCAGTCTGCTAGAATCACACCTAGACTTAATGAATACCAATTAATACGTTTCAAGAACTGAGAATCATTAATGAGAAAAACAGAACGTATATTAAGCACGGTTTGTAAAACCGAGAAAGATGAGTCTCACAGGTGCTGGTTGGGTACTAGACTTATACAAACTTGACCAGATTCACACCAGACGTAACTTTGTCTCTAGGCTGCACAATCGTGTTTAATGTTTAAGTTAATAAATGTGAGAAAAACTGTCAAAATATTTAAGAAAATTCTTACTAAAATGTATTTCATAGAAACATAAAATATTGAAGTGAAAAAATTGTAAAAGCATAAATATTTCTATCTTAATTTTAAAAGAAGCACAGTCCTATAAAATTTTGGAGAAAGGTTTATAAAGATAGATAGTTGTTTACTTTGAAGAGTGCAAGTGAGGGGGGAAATGGTTCATACCATTTGAAAATGTTTCAAAATCCACCCTAAGAGGACAGGAAGAAGCTGTGTGTAATCTCTCCATGTGGGGCTCCTAGGGATGGCTACCAGAATGAACATTTTCTCAATCTTCTCTCATGGGTGGATCAGTTTCTGCTTTTGGTTACATGTGAGGAGGAATTTTCTGTATTTATTGACTCTACTGGTCTTGGGAGACTGGCAGCAAGCGACCGGCCCTCAGCTACACCGACCCTGGCAGAGCATGGTACCCGTGGGGGATGAGTTCTCACGGCATTGTTTTCTAATTGCACTTTGATTGTCTGTCTTCTCCCCAGTACAGTTTGCTCATTATTTGCAGATGGGTGTGTATCTGGGGAAAGCGGCTCTCTGGGTTTCTATGTGGAAATCCCCAGGGCAAAAGCACGTGCCATTTTCACTGGAGGGAGGGATGAGGACCAATTTGGGGAGAGGGTGAATATTTTTTTTCCCCTGCTGCTGTCTTTGTCACATGGCATTTGGGCATATGGAAGGAAGGGTGGCCCTTCTCAGCATCACTGTGGCTAGGACAGGAATCTCTCTTTGTGTGTGCGTAGAGACTTGATCTCTGTGTAGACTTGGTTTCATGGGTGCTCTCAGAGGTCTGAGTAAATAAATTGTAATGATTTGGTTCAGGATCAAATGGCTTAAACATAATAGGTAACAAAGGCAGGCTGCTTTGTCCCTGGAGGTGGAGCTAATGATGGATCCGTTTAAGCCTCTGTGAACATCCAAAAATCAGGCAGCATAGGGAGCCCCATGGGTCCAGAGCTAGCCCTTCAGGGTTCTGAGTGAGTGAAAGAGGAGAACTGAGCAAGCATCCAGCTAACATTGGGGCACATTCTTGCAAACAGGCCTCAGGTAAGAAAATTGCACTGTTCTAGTCTATTACCATTTTCAGACTTGGACAAAGGGGAAATGTTGGGAAGCATCCACTCAGCTGGTGGAAAGTTATTTCTGAATCTGACATGGCCCAGTACTTATTGCCCTCAGAACAGCACTGAAGCTTTGCCTCAGTTTACCTTCATGGAGGAGCTGAAGTTTTCTTTTTGATAGAAACACATTTTGAAGCCAAATTTCTCTTTTCTTCTTTAATGTTTCTAGAAAAGACTTTAAAAGGTTAAACATTTCCTGTCAGATCTGACATCAAAAGGCATGACATTGTTTAGAGTAAATAAGAGGGGTTTATTTATGAAAACACCACAAGTCGCATACAGTGGTTTGTACACCAATCAAATTGTCTGCTTTCAAAACATAATTGATATTCTTTGCTGGGATGGTGGCTTGGACCTCTCAATGTTCTGAATGGACTAATGCCAGCCTGTATGGGGCAATGATTAAATTAAGGGACAGACACCAGCCGAAGAGTACAAATCATCCATATTAGAATACCGGCACAAACTTGAATTCGGGAATGATTTATAACCTTGATTGACAAGGAATGGCCTGGGAGCACACGTGAGCACATACAAATGGTTCATCTCTACATCTAACAGAAACTTTGCTTTTCAGATGTCTGGGGAAATGGCACTTCTTAGGTGGAATTGTGAATCTCTGTCAGGAAGATTATGATAATTTTCCTGGTCTCAGAAATCGTATGAATAAAAAGAGCACAGTTTATGAATGGGGGCCCTCCTTCCATTCTTTCACTTTTTCTAAGCGTACATATTTTAAAGGGTACTACTTCAGAAGCAAAGTGGACACAATTTATGGATAGAGCATGTTGAGGGAGAATCCTTCCTTTTGCATTTACAGGTCCTGTGGGAAGGAATGCAAAATTCTTTTAGCCATTCAAAAGCATTGGAGTGTGTTGGCAGAGCTTAAATAATGTCCTGCTTTTAGTCAGGGAGGGGGTTAGCTATGTCTCTTATGTACCGCAGTGAAAACAAATGCAAGTATGCACATGGCATTGAGCTGTCTTTCTCTAAATGCTTTTGTTTTGTGAGTGGTGTGAAAGAGAAAAAAACCGAACTCTATAACTCATATAAAATCATATTTCTCCATTTCATTTCAAGTACGAGTTTTGTTCCAGAGATATATTCAAAGTGGAGAATAGGACAGAATATATTTTATATCCTCACTCATCTTCTCGATAGCCTTTTAGCACTGTTAACTTGCAACTGGACAATCACTTGGCACATAACCCATGAGGCAGGAACCTTGACAGAACATCTCCAAGGCTGGAGTGGTTTATGAATAATTCGCTGGGAGTTTTAGACACTAATCCACCTTTGTTTGGCTATTTCCCATGCTCAGAAACCTTCCAGCTCTGACACTCTCTGATGTCGTAAGTGCTTTCTCCTGTTTCCTGCTCTACTTCCACAATTATCCTTTGCCCATGACTCAGATCTGCAAGGCAGAAGTTGGGAGTCTTCATGCACATGAAATGCAGCTCTCTTCGGGGCATTTTTCTCAGAGCGCTTGTGCAGCATTAGCAATAACCTACATAAGTCTTCAAATGTCATAAACTCCACAGAGAGATAAAAATTCTTCATTTAGCTCACTTCTCTGTTCTTGCTTAGAACAAAAACTTCTTTGAACACAGATCAGAGACACTAAAGAGTAGCATTTTTTTTCCCCCGCCCAAACTCTAGATCCTACACATGCTTAAGATAGTAAAGTGAGTGACTTGCCCACTTGGACAAAGTGTTGATTGTCTTTCTGAGGCCTAAAAGTCCTGGCACAAACCATCTACAGACAGACAGACAGACAGAGGGAGAGAGGAGAGAGAGAAAGAAGAGACAAGACAGACAGACAGATAGGCAGGCAGGCAGGCAGGCAGAGAGTAGTTGATGATGGTCCTATACCTGAAGAGTACAAACATTCAGTCCTTGAATCTCCCTCAGAATCATGGTGTCCTTATGTGCTCCCACTTAGTCTTCTTCCTATGGAAATGGAGACATGGATTATCATAGTCTTTCCCTGTAGACTTGTGTCAAGGGACAATTTGGTCTGGATATCCTCAGCTCTCTTTTTGAGTTTTTCCTGTTCACAGTCTTTAGGACCTGAGCATCAGCGCTCATGTTTCTTCTCAGCGTTGGCCTTGGAACATTTAAAGTCGGCCTACTTTCCTGCCTGCTCAGGTAGAAGGTGACTGCCTCTTTGATTAGCACTCCTGTCTCCCCCCTTGCAAGGCTTCAGGTCTCACTCCTCATTGCTCCTCAAGCAACACCTAGCTAACTGCTGCTACACCAATAACCGCCACATCTTCAGGAGACCTTGGCAGGTCAGAGATCTAGGAAGGGAGGCTGTGGGGGAAATCAATGGCCATGAGCATCTGTGAGCTACACATGGAATCCCAGCAGTTTGTATGAGCCTAACAAGAAAAATTTAGAGGGGACAGTGTCCGAAGACCCGCTTGAAGGCCTTTCCCTCTCACCCCATGAAATTAGAACTCTCCATGATGATATCCATGCACTGACCTTTCACCCACTCCTCCATGTGTCTGTGGCTTCAGCATCCCTGCTGATAATATGTGTAAGACTGGTGATCTAAGGTCATACCCTTGACCCTCGCTGACCTCCTCTGGGCTTAGTCACCTGATTATCAACTCTAAAGCTCTCTGATGTTAAGAGTTGAGAGCGGAGCTCAGGTAAACTGTTCAATGGAGATGTGCAGATAGGTCAGGCTGCATGCCGCATCCTCTAGAGATTTACAAAGTGCCCCCACCATGCCATGCTCTCTTGAGTCCTATATTCGTGGAGTCCAGGAGATAGGCAAAGAAGCACAAAAAATGCCCACAGGTTGCCATGAAAGTGGGGATTCGGGCAGCATGTGCCATTGTTACCGAGGATTTGACTTTTAGCATTCTATTTCTTCCAAGATGAAGCAACAAAACTTGTTGCTTTTGGCAATGTTATAACAAGCTGTAATCTTTTGTATTTACTGGGAAAATTTCAACATAAACACTGACAATGTAACCATTGCCTGATAGTTTGGGCTTTAAAAAAAAATCTAGCAACTGTTGTTACATAGTGTACATAGAAATGGAATCCACTCATTTTTGCAGCATGGGAACCAAAAAGAATCCATTATCGCCTCCCTAAGCATTATCACTAATAACAGTTTTAACCGAGGTAAAATGTGCTTAATTGTGTCATCTAAGCTTTCAGATTGATTTGCTTGGGAAAAACCTTTCAGAAAAGTATTCTTTGGAAGCTTCTGGTTGATTCAAAACTTGTTTTAACTCCTAAAGGTATTACCTTAGTAAGACCACATCTGATTAGTATTCCTCCTCCCATACTCTGTAGTCAATGTTAGTTTCTAGCTTTTGTTTTATTTTGTGGTGTTGGGGACTGGACACATGCATGCTAGGCAAGCACCGTGCCTTTGAACTGTTTCTTCCTTCTAACGGGAGCTGTTTCAATGTCAAACCCATAGCTACACCCAGTTCTTTTGCTTGTGTCTGTGAGCAATATTGAATGAGAAGGCAAGTTACCTATTGATGTAATTGATGAAGGACAGCCTCCTCCACAAAGGGCTGACTCAGTATTGCATTATAACTCGTGCTCTGGTGTTAGCTTTTCTCAAATCATTTCTTAATATGGTGTACCACACCCATGCTGATCTGTTAAAGATTCAGGAACACACTAATGTATGAGTGATTCCATACTAATTTCTAGTAATTAATTTCCCACATTCAGGGACTGTGCAAAGCCCTTAGGGATGAAGCAGTGAACAAAGAGAAAAACTTGCTCTCATGAATGTAAAAATGACAGACCGAGAAGGATCAAAGCTGAGTCTCAAAGCAAACTCTTTTGGCTTGCTCCAAATATTTTTGTACACCCTACCCCCATGAATTGCCAGTTCCCAATCTAAACATTCCCCTCCGCACCACCATTTGGGAACCACACCCTGCTTCATGCTTTTCCAGTCTCTGCTGTAGGCATCTGGATCTTTGCACATCAGCACTGTTGACTTTGCTCCACCTTTCATCACTTGTCTCTCCTTCCATCGTCACTTTGGGTTTGGACTGCTTCCCAGTGACCTCAACCACAAGTGGTCTGCTTGTTTCTCTCATTCATTTAAAAAAAAAAAAAGATTTGTTTTGTTTGTTTTAAAAGTATGTTTACATGTGTATGGGAGGCGTGTGTGCGTGCATGCATGCTGGTGCCCTTGGAGAACAGAAAATCATTTTGGATTCCCCTGGAGGCTAGAGTTGCAAGCGATTGTGATCTGGGAACCAAATTCAGGTCCTCTTAACTGCTAAATCGTCTCCCCAGCCTTACCTACCAGTTTCTACCTTCTGGCTCCCTGACAGGTATAGAGACGCCTGGAAATTCATGGTGCTATCTGTGCAGATGCGGAGATGGTTTCGTTGACCACAGAGTCTGCTTGGATTTGATACAACTGTGGTTACCTTCCTGATCTCAAGGTAAGAATGACCTGGAATAATTGTTGAGGGAGAGGATGCGAACCTTGATTTTAAGATTTATTCAAACATGATGAGATAATAATCCAAGATAACAACAAATTGGAAGAAGGACACTGGAGAAATATTTGATTTGCTTTCATGACAGTGGGAGCTGCCACTTTTAACCCAGTTCCAATGAATGTAGGCCACGGAATTGCTGAAGTGAAAGTCACATTTGTCAGTATATTCAAGGCCAGGGAAAAGAACACTGACTCCTAGGAAGAGGTAGATTTCTCAGTATCTTAATTCTTAAAGCCAATATTCCACAAAAGATATAAGAAGCAGAGGTGGCTCACAAACAAACAAACAAACAAATCCCAAACCTAAAGAGACAAGAAGGATGTTCTGGCATGCTGGAGAGTGACTTCCTAATGAGGGAGAAAAGGTAGTCATCTAATCAAACAGTGAGCTCTCCAGTGAAACCTCATTTTAAAGGATGCACTCCAACACAGGAACCTTCAGAAAACAAGCGTGGCCATGGAATCTGGAACGTGACAAGGGTGTGTAGGTGTTTAACTCAGTCTTGTCCTGTTTCCCTCACTTGCCTCTAGTGCTTGCTCTATTTGTGATCTTCTGCTTACAAATTCCCTTATGTGTCTGGCTCCCTCCTACCCTGGCTTTTCTCTGGCTGGATTCCAACCTATTTCAGTCCACATTTGCAGGTGGTTTAGTTATTTTCCCATACATACCTCATTTATTTCTTCTTCCTACTCTCTAACTGTGCATCCCAGTTACAATGGCCAGAGAGCCTGTGCTCCAGTAGAGGCCCTGGTTAAAATCCCCAGTGTGATCTGTAGTGATGCCTCCTTCCCTTACTCCTGTTTCCTCACATTAGCAGAGCCCTTAGCTGAAAATTGCAATAAAATCTCAAGGGTGAGTTCATTCACATTATGAAGGACAGAGGGATTTGTTCCTTTAAGTAGCATCTTCTCAAGTGTTTGTTTATAGTTCATTAAATATTTAACTTACTGAGTAACTAGAAGCTGAAGTGTTCCAAACCACTGTTGATGAAATAACAATTGGGAATTAAGATAAGGCAACTCTAAAATGAAAATAAAATAAAATCCAAGTGTTCCTGTATCAGGTAAGTAGTTAAATACTCATCTCTGTGGTTCAACAGGGGACGGTCAACAACCTTGGGTCTTGCCTTCTCCAGCAACTGAGACCCCGTGCTCAGATTTTGAGTCCTGCTGATACCTGTCTTGCTTCTTCTGTTTGGACTGCACAAGGACAGGACAGGACAGCCTAGCTTTCTCTGTTCTTCTGTACTTTCACTGCTTTTCTGTGGGCTGGGATACAAGACTGAAGAGGGGCTTGTTAGCCGGGCTGGGGATATTATAGTGGAGAGAGATGGAAACAGAAACTCTAAACCTCAAAATGCTTACAGTAAGTGGAAAGGACAAGGTGAGGATAAGACTTGATGGAGCAGCGGCAAATATCGTCTATGACAGAAAACAACCACCCAGCTTTGGATTCACCTGGTATTTCCATCAGGAAGAATGATCTTCAAATGACCAAGTGCAACACACAGTGAAGAAGGCACAGGAACCCAGGTAGAGAAATCATAATGAGAAAACACCAAGCTGTCCCTAGAGTTGGTTAAAACTTGGGCAAACTGTATTCTAGAAGGATCTTAGCACTTGGCAGTATCATAGGCAAGCTACTTTGGGCTTTGGAGGATTTATGAAGAGAGATGCAGCAAGCCTGGGACAGGCAAATGTCCCAGTTAATAGTCAGGAGAGAAAGTATATTTCAGAGGTATACATTTGAAGATAAGATTTTGAAAGGGAAATGACATCTGCACTACTATAGATTTAGGTAACCAACAGCTATCTAATCAAACTTAATACCAGCCTGGTGCTGTAAATCTAGCTAACTCCCCATGGCTGGTGAGGCCATGGGACCTTGAGGAGAACCCACCATTGCCACTTTCCCAAACCATTATAATCTCTAATTCTGTTCTCAGTACTCATGATTATACTCACAAATGCATGTATCTTTTGTAGCTAATCAAAGAAGCTTCCTTTTGCAATTGATACAAACCAGTAGAGAAAGCTACCACTGATCAAAATACAGAAGACAATTGACTTTGGTGTGCCTAGCCCCAGTTGATAAATCTAAACACGACCCCTATACCTAAGGCTTGGAAAACATCATGGGGGGAGTGTCAGAAAGACTGTAAGAGCCAGAGGACCAAGATATCTTCTGTGAGATTGTCCCTTCTATATATGGTGGGGAACTTGCATCCATGAACTCTCAAGAATATTATTGAGAAATATGAAAAATGAGAATACTAACATGGATAGGGGAAGGCTCACTGGGCCTCACTTCTAGATCAAGAGTTATAGGCAACTAATGATGGTAAAGAGAGGGGCAATTGGTCTTCTCCAGGCATGAACCTCCTAAACTGATTGTCTAATACCAAGTGGGCAATCCTAAGAGCATATACATATGAGTGACACTAAATGAACCCAGGAGGTTGTATTTACATCTCAAAGGGGAGAGGAGAAGGCAAATATTTGCAAGCATGTAAGAAAGGTGAATGCAGTGGAAAAGGAGCTGTAGTAGAACATTATTTTGAGGTGTGTTACTTTTGTTTATGTTGCATTTGTTTAACTCTGTGAAGCTGTGTTACTGTGCCTATCTAAAACATCTGATGGTCTAATAAAGAACTGAACAGCCAATAGCAAAACAGCAGAAAAGATAAGGCTGGCAGGCAGAGAGAAAATGTAGAGAAAGAAATCTGAGAGAAAATGTCTAGTAGCCAGAGAAGGAGGAGGACTCCAGGGGCCAGCCACCCAGCTACACAGCAAGCCATGGAATAAGAGTAAGATTTACAGAAGTAAGAGAACAGGAAAATCCCAGAGGCAAATGATAGGATAATTTAATTTAAGAAAAGCTGGCTAGAAACTAAGCCAATAATTAAAAATAAGCCTCTGTGTATGATTTATTGGGGAGCTTGGTGGCAGGCCTCTCAAAAGAGTAAAATCCCCCAACAACAAGGAGCAGTACTGTGGCTTTAAGTATGTTCCCACTTTTGGCAAAGACATCTGATTTGATGGCAGTACTTATCTTGCTGCCCTTGTAGAAGAAGGACACCCCGAGGACGTATGAAGTGGCTTTGAAGCAAGTTGTCTCCTAGGAGCACTTTTTAGGCATGTGCCAGGGGCTTCTGAGCAAATTTGAATCAACCTGTGGCAAAGCTTACAAAGCACACTCATCAAACCTGAGGGTGACATGGAGCTGGGGGCAATGACTAATTAATTGGATGAGAGACTCAGGACTCAAAGAGACGCTGACAAGGCTGGATTGATTGTCCTCCCCCAAACAAGATGATATTTAATACATAAAAACATAACCTCTGGCACCTAAGATTAGGAAAGACAACTGTACCAGAAGGAGAGTTCAGTGTTCCAAGATAGTAGTGCATGTTGAGGTAACAGTCTTATTAAATAAGAAATACAGAGCCAAATGCAGAGTTAAAAGCCCAAGAGGTCAGAGCAGCAGCTAAGAGCTGATACTAAAAACCCTTTCTTACCCTTCCTGCCGCTGCCGTCCTTCCCCTCAGAAAGAGGCCTACTTCCTGTGTGTCTGTCTTTTTATTGACTTTCTGTTCTGCCTTCTCATTGGTTGTAAACCCAACCACATAACCTCCTTGTCACTGCCTGTCTATACAGACCTCTTGGTCTCTATGGTTGGTATTGAGATTAAAGGTGTGTGTCTCCATGCTGGCTGTATCCTTGAACATACAGAGATCTGCTTGTCATGTGATCGGGATTAAAGGTGTGCACCACCACTGCCTGGCTTCTGCTATGGCTTGCTATTAGCTCTGACCCACAGGCAACTTTATTTCTTAACATACAAATAGAATCACATTTCAGCACAGATATCATCATAAGTGTACACAGCTTGGAGCTGTATTTGCTCAAGGTTGCCTGAGGTACCTCTAAATAGTTGCTCAATGTCAAAACTCCTTCCGTGTTCATCATAGTACTTGCCTCCTTGTACCTGACCTCTGGTAACAGGCCTTTGCCTCTTGTCTTGTACCTTGGCTTTTGACTTAGTGTTTTTGTCTCTGTGTACCTAGAAGCAAGGTCATACTCAGCAAAGTCCATTCTTGGCTTGCATGTGAGTGCCTTGATGGTCTAACACTCAGCACCTGATGATGCCTGGCCTCAGAGGGGTCCCCACCACACCTCTCTGGGACTTAATGTCTTGCCTGTCTGTGAAATACCTTGACTGTCACTTCCATCCTGCACAAAAATTAATTCAAAATGGGTCACAGACGTTATGCTTCCTTATGGCATTCTCATGCATAAAAGCCAATGGACTATGATCTATCTCTCAGACCTGCTGCCCCTCACCCTTTTGCCCAGATTTTCTTTTGCTGGTCTCATTTCTTGCCCCCAGAAGAGCCCCCTTCAACTTTGATGTCACATGCATTCCATTGCCTTCTCTTTCCTATAACTCTTCTCTTCTCTTTGTCTGTTTTCATGATCTCCTTTCTTATTCTCTCTCTCTCTCTCTCTCTCTCTCTCTCTCTCTCTCTCTCTCTCTCTCTCACACACACACACACACACACACACACACACACACACGCACACACACACAGACATTTTTATATTTCAGATACAGTTGAAAGAATGAGATATCTGTCTTTCAGGGTCTGGATTATTTTACTTAACATAATGATCCATCACATCTATTCTTCTGTAAATGTTATGATATAATTGTCCTTCACAGTTGATTAATATTGCATTGTCTAGATGTTCCTTTATCCATTCCTCTGTTTATGGACATCTGGGCTGCTTCTGTTTCTTAGCTATTGTGAAGAATGCAACAATGAACATAAATGTACAATATTCCTGATATGTTGGCTTAAGAGTCCTTGGGGTATATTTCCAGATGTGGGGTAGCTGGCTTATAGAGAGCTCTAGTTTTAGTTTTTGTGGAATCTCTATGCTCACTTCCCTAGTGGCTATGTTTGTTTACATTCCCACCAACACTCTGTAAGAGTTTACCTTTTCCCTCTGTAGTCCTTATTTCCTTGACACTTGACATTAGCCATTTTGACTGGGGTGAATTGAGATTTCAAGGAATCATTAGTTTGAACATAATTTTAGATATTTTTGGCCACTTACATTTATTCTTTTGAGAACTGTCTATTCAGTTCATCAGGTCATTCACTATTTGGATGATTTAGAATTCTTTGGTGCTTAATTTTGTAGTTCTTTATATATCTTAGGTATTAGTCCTCTGTCTAAGATGTGGTGGGCAAAGACTTATTCACAGTCTGTAGACTGTCTCTTTAGTCTGGTGAATGCTACCTTTGCTGTATAGAAATGCTTCAAGGTCATCCTATTGGTCAACTCCTGGGATTATTGCCTGGGTTATGGGAGTCTTTTTCACAAAGCCCTTGAATATGGCTGTATCTCAAAGTATTTTCCACCAGTAGTTTTGAAGTTTCTGGTCTTACATTAAATTCTTTGATCTATTTTGAACTAAGTTTTGTGCAGGATGAAAGTGATGTTTCTCATTTTATTCTTCTTTGGGTACCAGTTTCCCTGATACCTGTAGGAAATTCCCTTTGGTGATACCATGCACTGAAGAGGATTTTCCTCCCAGAATGTGTTTTAGGCACTTTTTGTGGCTATGTGGGTTTTTTCTGGGTCTTTATTCTATTCAGTTGACCCAAATGCTCTATTTTGGACTAATATCATATAGCTTTTCTTACTATGGATCTGTTGTATGACTTGAAATCAGGCATTGTGACTTCCAGCATCACTCTTTCTGCTTAGGCTGTTTCAGAACTTCTGTGCTTCATATAAATTTTGGAGTTTATTTTCTATTTCTTATGAGGAATGCCATTGGAATATACATGAGACTGCACTGAATTTGTAAATCTCTCTTGGTAATGCAGTCATCTTAACAATATTAATTCTGTCAACCCAGGTGCATGGAGGTCTTACCACCTTCTGGTGTCTTCTTCAGTTTCTCTTTTCAGTGTTTTTAAGTTTTCATGATAGAGCCCTTTCATCTCCTTGGTTGGGTTTATTCCTAGGCACTTTATTATTTATTTGAAGGTAATGTGAGTGAGGATTTCCTTTTTATTTTATTCTCAGCAAGATCATCTTTGTTATATAGAAACAAACCTGCTCTTTCACATGTTGGTTTCGTATTCTACTACTTAGCTGAACAGGCTTGTAAGATGTAAGAATTTTCTGGTGAAGTCATTTGTGGTCTTTCAAGGATAGGATCATGCCACCTGCAAAAGAGAGGTACTTTGATTTCTCCCCTTCTGATTTCTATCCCCTTTGGTTCTTTCTCTTATTTATGCATCTGATCTTGGGAACTAAGCAGCTAGCATTCAGGGGGGAGGCCCCTCTGATTTGTTGTTCATTGTTAGATCTGACTCAGTGTGGCGGGAATGAATCACTGTAGATCTCACTTGACAGAAGTTTCACTTTAGACAGGTGAGAGCTCCAGTTTCACCTTCTACGCACTTGCTCACAAAACTCAAACCTTGCACTCACATTGCCTTGTGAGATTATGAGTATGTTCAGGTTTTTTTTTTTTCTTGTTTGTTTAAATTTGACCATGATGCTATAGTTAGGCTTTCGATTTTCTGTTTTACAACTGGGGAAATGGAAGTTCAGGGTGGCGAAATAATAGGCCTCATACTCCACACAGCTGTTACTGGTAAAACCGAGATGAAATTTCAGGCCTTCTGATACTGGCTGCATACCTCACACCTGTTTGTTAACCCTCTTGTACAAGAACTCAAGTTTTCTCTCACACATGGGCTTCTCTCAAAGACACATATTGAGAGTATGAGGTAGAGAAATGTTCCTTTGATTTACAGGGCTGCACAGCCCTTAAAAACTAAATCCATTTGTCCCTGACCTGTTCATGCCAGTATGCAATGTTTCTTGGTATTTTCATTCCCCCATTACCATTTCTCATCCCCAAACACTTTTGTTAACCACTTCTTCTTATCAATAGGTCCCCTTCCACAGATTTTAATGTTTTAAAATTTAAAATTGTGGCCCACTGAGTTCATCTTAACATGGGTGGGTAGTAGGTATTTATGGGAGCATGTTGACATGACATTGCAAAAGGAAGCGACTCTCCACTCCCTAGCAAAGCATTGAATTCTGTATCTCCTCACGAGAGGTGGGACCTTATGAGCCCTTCCAACCACGGTGGAAAGTTGATAGCCCCATCTTGTACAGGTCTTGCTGTTGGTAGAACCCAGTATAAACCCTGTACAGATGGTGAGTTTGTTAGGTGTGACCCATCAGTTTTTTATTATTACACATCAACAAACACATCACTGGTTAAACAGGTTATTATTATCTTAAGGAAATATCAGAAATGGAGCTCATTCCAGTGTTGATTCACCCTTCCTGCTTCTACGATCTTTGTGTGCGCTCATCCTGGACCATGCTTGAGTTTCTATATCAGTGGCTTGCTGGTGCACCTGCTTCATTTTGTCTCCAGCTCTCACTCCATCCTGTATCACACTATGAAGTGACTCAATATCACTTTTATTATTGCTACACTTTGGATCAAAGGCTTTTATTGGCTTCTCCTTGCCCGTAGCATTAAAGCTTAAACACCATGTCTCTGTCTCAGTGCCCTTCAGAGATTGACTATACTTATCTGGCCAAGTGATTCCTTAGCACAGAGCCGTGTTCTCCTTCTATTTTATCCATACTGCTTAGTCCGAGTTCCCTGAACTCCCCAGATTGCATCAGCTTTACACAATTTTATTTTCTGCTATAGGCAGCACACTCTGCTCAGGCTTGCATATTTGCGTGAATCGCGTTAAACCGGTGGATTTAGCTAGGGAGGGCCTTTGCCACTTGTAGGAGTCAACTTTTCATCACTAGAATGGTACTGTGAGGATATGTTATAGAGACGAGGTTCATCAGTTCACAGTTTCAGAGGCTGAAAGCAATAGATACAGCAGTCCCGGTGGCTTGGCCTCTGCTTGTGGTGGATGGCAAGCACTGGCAGAAGCTAGTACAGGTGGAAGAGATGCCATTCAGAAATAGGAGGCTAGAAATAAATTGTAGGGCCCAGCTTGCTCTTATATCATGAGAACTCATCAATTTGTTCCATTAGAAGCATCTCAATTCCTGTCAAATGCAGAGACCTTCATGATCTAAGGAATTTCAGCTAGGTTCCACATCTTAAAGGTCCATACCACTTCCTGATACTACCTCATGAGGGACCAGACTTCCAACTCATGAACCCCTGGAGTAGCCACTAAAAGCATCCTATTTACTTACAGCTAGTAATGTTGCTGCCAAGGCAATGTCTTAAGCCTGAACTGACAAAGATTCCTTGAAAAGACCACAGTTTGGGAGAATAAGACAACTTTAATAATAATAATCAGAAAGGGTATTGATTAAAATTTATTAAGATATAATTTTAGGGGTTGAGCAATAACACAGAAGGTAAAATGGCTTGCTGTAAAAGCAGGCAGATGAGTTGGATCTTCTGCATTCACATAAAAAGCTAGGCACAGTGGCATGTGCTTATAATCCCAGAGCTGGAGAGATAGAGAGAGATGGACCTTGGGGCTCATTGATGAGCCTGCCTAGCCTGAGTCAGCAAGCCTGGGGGAGGGGAGAGAGAGAGAGAGAGAGAGAGAGAGAGAGGGAGAGAGAGAGAGAGAGAGAGAGAGAGAGAGAGAGAGAGAGAGAGAGAGAGAGAGAGAAAAGAAGAAGAAGAAGAAGAAGAAGAAGAAGAAGAAGAAGAAGAAGAAGAAGAAGAAGAAGAAGAAGAAGAAGAAGAAGAAAAGGGAAGAGAAGAGAAGAGGAGGGAGAGAGGGAAAGGAGAAGGAGATAAGTAGATATTAAATAGATGCATTTCAAAAAAAAAATAATGTCATACTGAAGAATGAAACCTAAATTATCTCTTGGTCTCTGAAGTCATAATTTTAATAAACTTCAAATAATACTCTTTCTGCATCAGCTTATTATTATTAAAGTTGGCCTATGCAAGTATGTGCACATACGTCCACATGTGTAACAAATGTGCACCCACCCAAAAACATGCATACACACATAACCAGATCCCCACTTCACATACAATTGAAATCTTACTGTGTCTTTATTCCACATGTGAAAGGGACAGAGATGACTTGCGTGAAAGCAAACTGGGGACTCAGCTGATAATTGTACGGAAAGACAGAATCCTAAGAGCAGAAACCCTGCACTGTCTGAAACCTGAAGGCCATTGATTAGGAAAATGGGGAGTTCAAAATAGAAATAGAGTTATGGAAAAACAAAGGGATCTGAGAACAACTCCGAGTGTTTAGGCCAGTACTTGGGAATTAAACACAGGGATACACACTCCATCTTTTGTGCCTGAGGGAACATATCTTCACTCTAGAACCTGCCTGCGTGCCCTAGTTTATCTGTGGAAGGGTTTTTGCAGATGTTGTTAGGTTAAGGATCCTAACCCAACTCTGGTGAGGATGTCAATATGGATTATTGATTCAATGACAGGTATCTACAGGAGGGGCAGACATGGGAGATACGCAGTGAAGGGGGGGCACACATCAGAGGGGTGCAGGTCAAGGACTGCTGGGACTTTCAGGAAGTGAGAAGCATGGCCTCTATGTGAACCCTAGAGGGACTGTGGGCCTGCATGATGTCTTGATCCCAGCCTTGTGGTCCCAGAACTGCGGGGAGATGAATGTGTTTCTTACAGAGGGCAGGAAACTAATGCAGTGCTCAAATCTGTCTAGAGAGCCGCCTCTCAGAAGAGCTCGAAGTGAATCTGTGTACATCCTGAACTTCCGTTTCCTCTTTCCTGTGTCTTGCCCCTCCCTCCCCTGGGACAGTGATTGTTCTTTCCTCCTCTAAAGACTGGTCCAGAATGAGAGGATTTTGATATAAGAGGAGATATTTGAGATATGTTCGTTTGTTTTCATATGAGGAAATGAAGGTCCTCTGTTGGGAGTTGACCAAGTCCTGGCCACCAGGTGACCGTTAGGTCCTGTGCTTCCAGGTAGTGGTCCTTCCACCCCATCCTGCCTTCCAACAAGAACCATACAAGGGCGTCACACAGTGCTGTTTCATTTATTCACCAACCAGTTAGGCATTGACCTTAAACTCTGAGTAAGCTTCTTGGTACTAAGGTTATTAAAATTTAAAAAATTTATAGTTATTTTTATGTCTATGCATGGGAACAGCAAGAAGAGTAGGAGAAAGCACATAAAATTGTTTTTTTCATGGGTGATGAAGTCATCTCACCCTCAGGCGAAGCTACCATTTAGAGGAAATCTCAGATGTTTGTCGATATTTGTTGTTTAAATGCTTTCCTTCTGCACCAAGAGTTCCAAGGAAAAGGCAAGGTCATTTCCGTTCTAGGAAGCCGTCTCCTGCAGTTCCAGCTACTGGCATTTCCTTAGTGGACGGTGGTTTTCTAGGAATGATCTCTTTAACAACTATTTATATTATATTTTAAAAAGTGTGGCATTGGCATATTGAAGCCCAGAGACAGATGTATTCTTATGAGGCTCATCCATTATATCAACAGTGATAAATCCAAGCATGGAGATCTTATCATATATATGTCTGGGGAATAATCTTCACCAGACTGAAAATCAATCATCAGTGTTCTGAATCATATGTTCCTAGGGATTGTGCTTAATTTTAAGTTTTTCTTTAACGTGGTAAATATTCTCAAATGTTTGATATCATAGACATTCTATTTGTTTATTTATTTATTTATTTATTTATTGACTTGTTTATTTAGTGTGTGTGTGGTGGCACACATGTCACATTACATACATGGAAATCAGAGAACAATGTTCGAGAATTGATTCTCTTTTTCTCCCATGTAGGTTCCTGGGATCGAACTCTGGTTGTCAGGCTTGGCAGCAAGTGCCTTTACCCTCTGAGCCATCTTGCCAGTCCTGCCTTGGACAAGCTTTTATTCTGCTGGCAATTTTGCTAACCTGAGAGAAGACTTTTCAGTTTCCTTAGCACTGCTTCTAGCGAGGTTGTCCATTAACTCACTCACACTTGCCATTAACACGCTTTACAAGTTTCTTTAAAAAGTCACAGAAATGGTTTTCCTAATAGCGTTAAGAGATCCCTGTTTACCTTATTAAAGGCTGTTACAATTATGCAGACGAGGAAGCTGGTTGTGTTCATTATGCAGACAAGTCATGAGACGCCAGGAAGACCTCACGCACATGGATGCAGGTTGTGAGACACAACTCCCAACGCCTAAATGAACATTGAATATCAAGTCAGTTTCCAACTGCCCCCATGCTTGCTAGCTTTTGGGCAAGGGCACTCTTAATGGAATTTTTAAAATGCTCTGTTAGAAAAACTGTCTATTTCACAGATTGTGAGCACCCAGAGGATGAGTCATTGGTTTTTATCTGCATGACTTCAGTAAGTTACTTAATTTCTTTGTATCTGCCTTTCCTAATCTATGAAAGTATGATGACAAAACCACAAATTCCAGAGGCACCGGTGACGCGTGCCGGATGGAAGCACACAGAGGAAGGGCACTAACAGCCCTTCTTTGGGCCTTAACTCATATGCCTGCTACCTTCTCAGATCAGAATGCAAGAGAGTTCAATAATATTGGTAAATTATTACCGACAGTGAGAGATGTAGAAACAGGCTCCTAGGGAGACACCACAGAAGATGACTTACGTATAGTTAATACAAATGTTCCATTTAATATGAATGCAACCGATCTGCTTTCTTCCTTTCCCACCATCTGGTTTTTTTAGACTCTGGGTGTTTTAGGGGCAGAAGCAGAAGAGCTTTGTAAGTGAATCTTGTGTTTTTCCTTTCACTCTGAGGGCTAATGAGTAAAGGAAATTGAGTGTGTTTGGGCACCCCCTGACCTGGATCTGCTGGTGCATCTGTACCTGTCACTACTAGAGTGTCATTGGTCTGGGATGGAAATGGAAACAGCTCTAACATTTATTGAGTGTGCATAATGTGTCAGACACTGTGCTAAGTGTTTACCTGCTTTGTCTCATTTAACATCTACAACAAACAAAGGAGGAAAACACTATTATTTTGACTTCTGCTAACCTTCAAGTTTGACTTGTTCAAGTTCATAAAATCAGACATGGGTCCCAGATGATCTCTTATGCTTTGGTCATTAAACTCCATATTCTTCTTTATTGGATGTCACATACAAGGATGGTAGCTCATGGTCATACACTCAAAAAGGAAAAAATATAATAATAATAATAATAATAATAATAATAATAATAATAATAGATTTCACCTTACTCATCCCTGATGTTTGAAGAGTGAGGAGCTGGTTCTAAGTTCTTGGAGTCTCAGGGGTGGCTGTGAATAGACTTAGATCACCATCCCTATTTCAAAGAGTGTGACTGCATACTTCTGCTTTTGAAAGAATAAAATAAGATGCACAAGTCTCTGGGGGGAGTTTTGTGCTTAATGGCTTTATTTTGTGTGTGTGATTAAAATATGCTTATCACAATTTAGATGACAGACTATCCGAAGTTCACAGAAGTATTATCCACAGCAAGCGGAAATGTAAATCTAAGCCTTAAAATTCCCTGAGCGCAGCATCTCAGCTCCTTCTTCTTCCGTCTCTGCAAGATGAGTAGGTACAATCTTTGGAGAAAAGGAAGGCACAGGAGCTGGCTGGGCTTTATTGATTGGACAGCGATGGGGCCAGTGATAATACCAACATATCAGAAGTTGCAGGAAATAGAACCAGCACTGAGGTTAAATATCCAGGAAAACTTGAAGCAAACAAATGCTTCTGATGAGTGCAGCCATGAGCACAGCCCTGTAAAATATGTAAGTGGGCAGTTGTAAGGCACTGAGTAGTTGTTTAGTAATCAAGGTTTGCAGATTAGATCACAGCGGGAAGATATGATATGGGGATTGAGCTAAACATTAGGAACTGGAAAGGTGACAGCTAACAGCTAATGAAGCCATCAGAACTTTAGACATCTGTGTAATAAGACGGTGAATAAAATCCTGGGATTCTGTGTTACTATGGCAGCCAGAGCTTGGAAATTCAGGACTTCAGAAGTCAGTGAGGTGCAAAGAAGTGAGCCAAACTTTAAAAACATTAGCTTATTATGACATGCAAGTCAAGAGCCCAAGAATAAAAGCAAAAAAAAAAAAAATCCCTGAAAGAAGTTTTATGTGACTTTATGTGCTGGAGAGATAAAAGATTGGGGTTCTAGGCTTAGTAACAAAGGTCCTGAGAAACAATGCTAGGTTTGAGGCTCATTGATGCAGTTTCAAAGAACTGAGATAAATATATTCAATAAAAATAAATGAGGAAACAGAAAAATTTATCCGAGGATTGAAATTATTAAAGATCAAATGGAAAACCCAGATAAGGACATATAATAACAAAAGACTATAGTTAATAACTTGAAAGTAACAGGGTATTGAATAAAGCAAAAGAGAGGCCTGATAAGCTAGAAGATGATCAAAAAGAAAGTATTTAGAACGGAAGGTTAATAGTAAAAACTATATAAAATTTTAGGAAATAATGTGAGAGATTTATGAATCATGATGTAAAATCTACATAGAGACCTAGAAGGGTAGAGTAGACATGATATCAACTCTAATAGGTGTTCAATGTTAACTTTATAGAAGACCATTGTTCAGAGACCAATAAAATATATCAACTCATACAATCAGAAATGGATTTTCAACCCAAAGCAGGGTATATGCAAAGAAACCACAGATACATTATTGAAAAACAGCCTCCCAAATACTAGTATACAGCGGGAAACAGGTTTACATTTTCAAAGGAGTAAAATCAGGACTACTACCTGGTTTCTTGGCAGAAGTGATGGGAGCAGAGACTATCTGCTGATTTAGAATTCTATAATTAACAGAGCTAGCCTTCCTACGTGAAGATGAAATAAAGGTTTTCTAGACAAAGAGAAGCACAACAGAAAAATAAACCAAACTAAGCATTTCATAACTACAGAGAATGTTTCAGGCAAAAGGTATCTCAGTGGAAACAAAACAAACACAAAACCAGAAAAGGAAGAACAGAACACAGCTCCCTGAGTCTACATTCCTAAGAACAAAGTTGGCAAATTCACAAAGAGGGAACAAAGCCTTGGAGCAAAATGTGTGTAAGTGCACAACACGCAAAATGTCATTGTTGACACAAAATACGTAGACATAAACCTAATAAAAAACTGCATTAAGCACAGTTTTGCACATGAAGTGGTTAAAACTCCACAAAAATCAACAGTAAATGTGGCACTTTACCTTGCAAAAGGTCTGATCTTTTATAAATGTAAGTCAGTCTGAGGAGAGTTGCAGTCTCTATGTTATTATAAGGTAGAGGCAGAAATTGGACAGAAAGTTACAACGTTAGATGCCTATTCATGTGGCTGGGGTTACATATGTGCACTGGCAGGTGTTTGAACTAAATCCGTGTGTGCATTCATCTTCCTAGTATGTTTAGTTAATGGGAACACAGATTCTTTTGTATTTACCTGTGTTTCTCTAAGTAAAATTGAGTAATAGGAAATGAAAACTTATATTATTATATTATTTTCATTTCTAAGTATTAAATCCACGATTTAAATGAGCATTAAATAATTGAATATAAGAAAATCTAAATGAGG
Organism: Peromyscus maniculatus bairdii; assembly: GCF_049852395.1. Taxonomy (NCBI): domain Eukaryota; kingdom Metazoa; phylum Chordata; class Mammalia; order Rodentia; family Cricetidae; genus Peromyscus; species Peromyscus maniculatus. Next base: position 23,634,042 of record NC_134867.1, read on the forward strand.
TCAGGTGTTATGGCACCCATGCTTTTTATCCCAGCACTTGATAGGCAGAGGCAGGTAGATCTTTGTAAGTTCAAGGCCAACCTGGTCTATGTAGAGAGTTCTATGACTCTATAAAGAGATCCTGTCTCAACATTCCCTTTCCAAAAAGTAGAAAATCTAAGTGAATATTGAATATACAAAAATAAAATATATAAAAATTGTGACAATTACGTCATAAGAGATCAGAAGAAGAAATAATGCTAAATTTTTGTGATCCTATTTTGCTCTAGGAAGTGGAAATAGTAGCAATTTATTGTAGTTGATAATTCAAGGTATCAGCTGAGATCTTTACAATATAAGAAATGATGTTTAAATCGTTAACAGAAAGCAGTAAATGGATATAAAGAAAGTACTGTTTAAATGCAAAGGTAAGCAAGAATCAAAACACAAGAAAATGTGGAATAAATTTAAAAACAAACACTAAAGCAACACTTACAAACAATTATATTACTAATTGTAATTACAGAAAGAACTTGGCATATTGTAAGACGAATTGCTCAATGGCCTTATTAATAAAAAAAAAAAAACAACCAGATATTGGGGTGAATGCTGAAAGATCAGAGAGACAGAACATGCCACAGCAAACCTCACCTCGCCAACTTCTCAGCCGATCCTGTTTCCTCAAACTGGAAACCTCTGAGTCCTCATCTGAATGGATCTCAGCTGAACTGCTACTAATAGCCTAAAAGCTTAAAAAGCCTCTAGGTTCTGGTTTTCACGCCTAATATACCTTTCTGCTTCCTGCCATCACTTCCTGGGATTAAAGGTGTGTGTTACCATGCCTGGCTGTTTCCCGTGTGGCCTTGAACTTACAGAGATCCGGATGGATCTCTGCCTCCAGAATGTTAGGATTAAAGGCGTGTGCAACCACTGCCTAACCTCTATGTTTAATACAGTGGCTGTTCTGTTCTCTGACCCCCAGATAAATTTATTGGGGTGCACAATATATCAACTACATTTCCCCTTTTCTTGTTTAAAATAAAAAGTTATAACTAATATAAGAAAAACTATATACAATATATATAGTCAAGAATTATATTAACAATGTCTACTCCATTAACATTTGACAGATTCAGACAAAAACTCCATTATATAAATTAACAATGTCCAGTCCATTAACATTTGACAAATTCACACAAAAATTTCATTATTCATCCTATTTTGGTGAGCTCAAAATGTACCTAATTCACTTTCTATCCTAACTTATATTACCAACAGAAAACTATCTTATAATGTCTTTCCATCTTATACACCTAACACCTCTTAATGAGTTTCTTAACAAGGAAAACTGTAACTATAACTATCTAATCTTCAACTCCCTCAGAGACCCGAGAAGGAAATAATATTACCTAGTAAAACAGGAAGTACAAACAAGCGACTTCTAAAAAATGAGTTATGACAGAAACATCCAGCTGCCTGGACAGTCAGCCGAGGTTTCTCTGCACGTCGGGGCATCATCTTCAGCCTACAGGCTTCGTGTATCTGACAGACTCATTTGTGAAGTAGGATGTACACAAGGCCTGCCACTCGACCTCATGTTCAGTGCTTGTATTCTATGTACTAGATAAACTTGAATTCTGCCAGTGTCCTGTCATGATTCAGGATTTTAAATTCTGGAAATTGCTGGTGTTTTTTGGAATTTGGCTGCCATTCTTCTTAACTTGTGTGTGGCTTCATCTCAGCATTCCATTCTTCTCGGCTTGTGGGTGGCTTCATCTCCTTTATTAAATGCCAGTCTGCCATTGAGAGGTTAGACTCCATCAGCCTTGTTACTCCTTCAAGAATAACTGTTCCAGCTACTGTTCCACTACACACCAGAAGCCATTAGTCCACTGCCTGTTCAGCTGCCTTTGAAGAAAGGGGAACTGTATCTTTTCCAGATTGCAAAGCCATTTTCAACGATGGTGCTATATTGTTCTGGCCTCAGAGGACCCCTGTTGCCAAAGCTGCAACCACACTTGTCTTGGTAAGGATCTGTAGTTCTTTATTTTGTGTCCTGTTTGTCGATTTTGGATAGCATACTGTCAGCAGTCGATACAAGGGCACTTTGTTGCCCAGTAGCTAACTTTTGCCACAAAGAAAGCAAACTCCATGATGAGTTTCTTCAATGCCCATTATATTCTTTAAAGTAGATTGGTGCTGCCAGGATTAGACATGTCACAATGTCCAGAAAGTCAAAGTTCTTAAAACATTTTAAATGCCATATTCTGTAGGTCTTTGAAGTGTTTGAAGATTACCTACCTAATTGAAATATATCTATGTATATATAGAAAACTAACATGACTACAAGTTTGATTATCATAGAAGACTAATTATTAATTTGTACTTTTTAATTATCCATTACAATTTAAATGAGTTATATAAACACAATACCTTAAATGAGAGTATATATATATATATATATATATATATATACAATATAACAAAATTAACTCTAAATTTGTATCAATAAACTAAAATCCATAGCAATGCAAAACATTTTTAAACAAGTTGTTCTTTAAAAGTAGATTCAATAATCTACCCTTTCATCCTATCATATCTACACCAACATACTCCAATCAAGAGACAGAGTTTACTGTACAGTGCTGTAAAAATTCTCCATGTTATGAGAAACAAAACTTAGGAATAAGAATGTAAAGATACTGAAAATGAAATGTACTCAGCAACGTAATCAATGTGTGTTTGCTGTTTTGCCTTTGATGATCAAAATGCTTTCAAACAGCACACACAAATATACTCTCATAGTATTTTATGCAAGAAACACAAAATTAATTAAAATTTATGTAGTCTTTGAAAATTTCATGCACACATGGAGTGTATCTTGACCACATCTACCTCTCTATCCCCAACTCCAACTCTCTCCAGGACCTTCCATCACATCTCCCCAACTTCATGTCTTCCTTTTATAGTTGTTTATTTATTAAACCCACTGAGCTCAATCAATGCTAGCCATATGTGTGTATGCATGGGGATCCATTTCTAAAGGAAGGTGCCTCTTCCTTTTCCGGCAGCCATCCACTGCCAATAGCTCCTCACCCGGGAATGGGGCCTTGAGAATTCCTCCTTCCTCCAAGCTGGAAGTTTTTAAGTGGCTGGATCTTGTGCAGGTCTTGCAGAGGTAGCCACAACTGTGTGAGTTCATCTGTACAATATTCATGTCATATCCAGAGGACAGCATTTCATAACACTCTTCCCCATCCTCCAGCTCCCACTTCCTTCTGCCTTTCATTGATATTCTCTCAGCCATCTGTAGGTTGATGGTGGGGTTCTGAGGAGGGTCCCTGCAGGCTTTATAGTTGGCAGGGAAACAATGTGTGAATATGTGAGATGAAACTTGGTTCAGCCTGATTTTGGTACCCATGCTGGTCCAGAACTTCTGGGGTCTGACATCAACTCATATATTTTTGCCATAATTAAGCATAGCACCATTTTGGGAAAAATGCTTTCAGGTAACAGTTAAGTCAGCCTCATGAGTAGAACAAAGCTTAAGACATGCTTACACTGAAGGTCTTTACAAAGTACTCATGGCTTCATTCAGAAGATGGGTTCTTGTTGGCTTTGAAACAACGCTCAAGGGTGTAGGGAGAATGACTGAGGTAAACATGGGTTTGGCCTGGCCCTAAGATAACATAGAAGTCACTTAGGCTGCTGTAAAGTACAAATGGCCTCTCTCACAAGGATGAGTTTTATGGCCTGGAAGTAATGTTCAAGAATTTAGGGTGAAAGGGTCTGGGATAAGTAAAACACAAATTCTGGAAGATACAGGCAGAGCCTGGCTCATCAGATAGCAAAGGATCACCAGGTTGTAAACTATATCAATTCTCAACATTCCAGGAGGAAAAGAGGTTAAACATCACTTTCCTTTGAAGGATGATTGCTAGTTTAACTTTCCTGGCTCCCCCAGTGCTTTTTTGTGTGCACAAGCACTTTTCCCCCTCTACAGGGGTGATACAGATGTTCCACCTACAACTGAGCACTCACAGATGTGTTTCTCAGCATTTTGAACAGTTATGTGTTTATGCATTAAACTCTACCCACTGGTATAAGAAGCATCTCTCACCAAGGTTGGTAGCAGCACAGAAATAAATAAGCATAAATATTTAGAAGGCAGTTTGACAACATGACCATTAGAAAAATAATACCAACAGGTTCTCCACCAGAGCCCGTGACTTCTCTAGATGTGTTTTGACCATGTTGACAGCACAAGGCATGACTTTCTTTTGTGGAGCAGGCTGCAAATCCAATGAAGACAGCAGTTAATTATCACCATAAACAGCCTTGCCACTAGGTGAAAGGTGAAAAAAAAATGATGCCCAGAGGATAGCATTTCATAATACCCATTTCCATCCTACACCTCCCACATTCTTTCTGCCTCCTTTTCATTGAGGTTCTCTGAGCCATCTGTAGGTTGTGGCTGGGGTTATGTGGAGGGTACCTGTAGGCTCTACAGTAATCAGGGCAACAATATGTTACAAGATGAAAATTAGTTTGGCTTTTCATCTTGCCTGTCAGGTCAGTAGCGGAGTATGCAGGGCCCAGTGAGAAAGTCCACATATCTAACCCCTACTTCCCCCAATATCCTGCCTAGCACCTTTCAGCACTATGAAAGCTAGTGATCAGAAAGATTGTTCTGATCTGGTCTGGTCAGTACAAGAGGATGATTTCTCTAAGTTCTGAATTTCAAGTGTGTAGTGTTTTCATCAATAGAGTCTGTAACAGTTTGAATGTATTTGGTATCCATAATCTCATGGGGAGTAACACTATTAGGAAGTGTGTCACTGTGGGTATGGGCTTTGAGGTTTCCTATGCTCAGGATACTGTCCAGTGTCTCAGTTACCTTCCTGTTGCCTGCAAGATGTAGAACTCTCAACTACTCCTTCAGTGTCCATGTCTGCCTGCATGCCGCCATGTTCCCTGCCATGATAATAATGAACTGAACTTCTGAAACTGTAAGCAAGCTCCCTCAACTAAATGTCTTCCTTGTAAGAGTTGCTGTAGTCATGGTGTCTCTTCACAGCAATAGAAAACCCTAACTAAAACAGGGTCTTACCACATATTTATTGTGTGTGACCAAGAACAATATAAATAGCTAGCATTGTTTTGGGTGCCTCTGGAGCCTCCTTGACCAATGACTTGTAAAGAGGTAACCTGTGTCTGGCACACTAATTTTCACTTAGTAACCCATGTCTTCTGAAAGCCACATTGTTCACTAGAGTGAGGTACTTCTGTTCAAACCTTTAAAAATGTATGTCTAATTAGTTTAAAACTTTGTGAGGATTCATAAGTCTTCTTTATATGTCCTTAGTGCTGATGAACCCACCATCTACCTACCCCTAGTTCATGCTCCTGTCTCCACCTTCACTTAAATCTTAGCTCCCAGTAATCTCCTCCTGTTCTTTCCTATCACTTAGGTTCTAGTAGATTCTTATTTTTTACTGATTGCTAATCATAGGTTCTCAGGTAGCTTCTTCATGTGCACTTCATTTTGGTGAACCCTTACGCTATAGACCAGTGGTTCTCAACTTTCCTAATGCTGTGACCCTTTAATACAGTTCTGCTGTCATTGTTTTTCTCTGCTGAGTAGTACTCCATTGTGTAGATGTATCACATTTTCTTAATCCATTCTTCAGTTGACAGACATCTAGGTTGTTTCCAGGTTCTGGCTATTACAAATAGTGCTGCTATGAACATAGTTGAGCATGTATCTTTGTGGTATGATTGAGCATTCCTTGGGTATATGCCCAAGAGTGGTATGGCTGGGTCTTGAGGTAGATCGATTCCCAATTTTCTGAGAAACCACCATACTGATTTCCAAAGTGGTTGTATAAGCTTACATTCCCACCAACAGTGGAGGTGTGTTCCCTTTGCTCCACATCCTCGCCAACATTGACTGTTATTAGTGTTTTTGATCATAGCCATTCTGACAGGTGTAAGGTAGTATCTTAGAGTTGTTTTGATTTGCATTTCTGTGATGATTAAGGATGTTGAGCATTTTTGTAAACATCTTTCAGCCATTTGTGATTCTTCTTTTGAGAATTCTCTGTTTAGCTCTTCAGCCAACAATGAGAGCATGAAATTTGCAAGCAAATGGATGGAACTAGAAAGAAATCATCCTGATTGAGGTAACCCAAACCCAGAAGGACAAACATGGTATATAATCACTCATAAGTGGATCCTAGATATAAAGCAAAGAACAATCAGACTGCAACCCACAGAACCAGGGGGCTATATAGCAGGGGGGACCCTAGGATGACTGTGGCTTACAGTAAGTTTTGGTTTTACTTAATTACTGGGGAAGCCTCAGTGAAACATTTCACAATTAGGGTAAGAATTTATACTGTATCAAGCTGATAATAGAAAAATAAATTTAAAAAAAATGTGAAGGAAAAAAAGAATGCAACACATCTTTGCATCACTATAACAAATGTAAAAAAATAAAAACAATAAAAAATACAGTTCTGCATGTTGTAGTGACCTTCAGTCATAAAATTATTTTCATTGTTACTTTACAACTGTAATTTTGCTACTGTTATGAATCGTAATCTAAATAACTGTGTTTTCTGATGGTCTTAGGGAACCCCGGTGAAAAGGTCATTTGACCCTCAAAGGGGTCATGGCCCATAGGTTGAGAAACACTGCTGTGGACCCCCCACTTCCCTTCCCTTTCCACTCTACTGTCCTCTTGAACCCTTCTTCCCCTGGAATTCCCTTTTTCTATTTTCATCTCACCTATTGTCTACTACCTACTCCATGAATTTCTCCCCCTCACCCATGACCTGTTCCTAGCTTTCTAGTTCCACATGCAGTTAATATTAAGGACACAAAGCAAAAAACTTGAAGCTAGGATCCACATATGAAAGAGAACATGTGGCATCTGTCTTTTGGTGTCTAGGTGATTTAATTCATCCCCCCCCCCAGTTTTGTCCATTTACCTAAAAATTTTATGATTTGAATTTTCTATTCAGCTACGTAATATTCCATTATGTATGCATGCCACATTGTTATCATGCACTTGTCAATTCATGGACATCTAGGCTGGGTCCGTTTCCTAACTATTGTGGATGCAGCAGTAATTAGCTCGAATGTGTAAGTGTCTCCGTTGTGTGACAGAAGTCCTTTTGGCATATGCCCTGGAGTGGTCTAGCTGGTTTTTCCAGTGACCTCTAGACTGAATTTCAGAGTGTCTGCCTTAGTTTACATTCCCACCAATAACATATAAGGGTTCCCCTTTCTTCACATTCTTGCCAGCATTCGTTGTCGTTTGTTTTTGATGATGGTCATTGGCACTGGGATGAGTTGGAATATTAATATAGTTTTAATCTGTGTTTCTCTGATGACTAAGGATATTGAACACTTTTAAAGTACTTACCAGCCATTTATATTTCTTCTTTTGAGAACTTTCTGTTCAGTAATGTAGCCCATTTTTAAATTGGGTTCTTTGTTTTCTTGGTGCTTAGTTTTTTGAGCTCTTAATATATTCTAGACATGAATTCTTGGTCAGATGTATAGGTAGTAAACATTTTCTTCCATTCTGTAGTTTTAGTCTTCACTCAATTAACTGTTTAGTTTGCTGTAAGAAGCTTTTTAGTTTTGTGGATTGCACTTACAATTGTTGCTCATATTTCCCGGGCTACCCAAGCCCTATTTAGAAAGGCCTTACTTGTGCGTCTAAGTTGTTGTATGCACCCTGCCTTTTCCTCTAGCAGCTTCAGGGTATCAGGTTGTGTTGAGATCCTTGATCTATCTGGAACTGAGTTTTGTGAAGGGTGAGAGGCAAAGATCTAGTTCATTTTTCTGCTTCTTAAAATCTAGTTTCCTAGTGCTGTTGGCAGAAGATGATGCCTTTTCTCCATTGCATAGTTTTATGTCTTTGTAAAAAATCAGGTACTTCTAGTTTTATGGAATTATATCTGGGTTATTTTTAAAGTATTTAACTACCTTTCTTTAAGTGTATAGGTATTTTGGCTATGTGTATATCTGTGCATTATGTGTGTACAGTGTCCATAAAGCCAGAAACTGTGTTGGATTCCCTGAAACTTATAGACAATTTTGAGTCACCATGTAGGTACTGGAACTTGAACCATTGTTCTCTGGAAAGCAGCCAAGGCTCCCAACTGCTGAGCCCTCTCTTCAAACCTGTGAATCCTTCATTCTAGTCCATTGATCTATATGTCCATGTTTATATTGTTTGTGTTGTTGTTGCCAATACCACACTGTTTTTATTACTATGTAATGTAATTTGAAATCAAGTATGATGATGCCTTCTGTTGTATTTTTTTCATTCAGGATTGGTTTTCTAGCACTGTGTGTGTGTGTGTGTGTGTGTGTGTGTGTGTGTGTGTGTGTGTGTGTTGGGTGTGTGTGTGTGTATGTATGTATGCAATTTTATGAACTAAAATAGAAGTGTCCATAGAGTTTCTTCTGGGCATTCATAGAGATAATTTTTTTCCCTTGCCTTTGCACTTTTAGAGGCTTCCAGCATTCCTTGGTTGATGGTCTCATTAGCAATCCTATTATTCCCATCTCTCCTTCTTTCATGCTTCATTTTCTAACACTCCCACTCACCATTGTAGCTGGAGAGCTTCTCTTTGGGTCTGCCGAGCCCCGGCAGTCTGACAGCCCACTTATAAAATAAACACACAGATGCTTATATTATTTACAAACTGCATGGCCATGGCAGGCTTCTTGCTAACTGTTCTTATATCTTATATTAACCCATTTCTATAAATCTATATCTTGCCACATGGCTCGTGGCTTACCGGCATCTTCACATGCTGCTTCTCATGGCGGAGGTTGGCAGTGTCTCCCTCACTCAGCCTTCTACTTCCCAGAATTCTCCTCTCCTTGTCCTGCCTACTTCCTGCCTGGCCACTGGCCAATCAGTGTTTTATTTATACAGAACGATATCCACAGCACACCGTAGATGGGATGATGCTCACAACAATGGTGTCATACACACTAGTTTTAAATGCATATGAAACACTTATGGAAACTGAGCATGTAAAGTGATTTAAAGGAAATCTCTACATATTTCCAAGAATTGTAGTCACCGAGAGCACAAGGGTTGGTCACCCTGTAATTCGATGTGAAGTCAATATTGAAGCTACTGTTAAGAAATTTCTTAAATGTTAGAAATAGCCCAGAGACTTGATAACAGTGCCAATTAGAACTATTTCAAACTGAATGAAATTGAAATATGCCAACAGTGAAATTATGGGATGTAAAAATGTGTGTTGAGGGCAGCTTTATTTCTTAAGTGCTTCATTACAGGAGAAGAAAAACTGAAAGTCAGTTATAAGCACTCATTGTAAAAATAACAAGCAATAGGTATGAAGTAAAAATAGTAAAATAAAGGCAAGATTATAGATTTTTTTCTTTTCTTTTCTTTTATTTTATAATACTGTTCAGTTCTACATAACAGCCACAGATTCCCTTGTTCTCCCCCTTCCTGCCCCCCTCCCCTTTCCCACCTCCTCCAGAGCAAAGCCTCCCCGGAGGACTGAGATCGACCTGATAGATTCAGTCCAGGCAGGTCCAGTCTCTTCCTCCCAGATTTAGCCAAGCATCCCTGCATAAGTCCCAGGTTTCAAACAGCTAACTCATGCAATGAGCCCAGGACCTGGTACCACTGCTTAGATGCCTCCCAAACAGATCAAGGCAATCAACTGTCTCACCTATTCAGAGGGCCTGAACCTACTCAGCAGAGAAAAACAATGACATCATGAGGTTTGCAGGCAAATGGATGGATCTAGAAAAAATCATCCTGAGTGAGGTAACCCAGACTCAGAAAGACAAATATGGTATTTGTCATAGGAGGATACTAGATGTGGAACAAGGATGACTGGACTGCTACTCACATCACCAGTGAGGCTACCTGGAAAACAGGACCCCAAGAAAGACACAAGGATCTCCCAATGATGGAGAAATGGCTGAGATCTACATGAACTACCTGGACATGAGTGGGAGCAATGAAGGGTGAGGGTCGAGGGAAAGAGAACGGGAGATCCTAGCTGGATCAAGAACAGAGAGGGAGAACAAGGAATAGGAGACCATGGTAAATGAAGACCACATGAGAAAAGGAAGAAACAAAGTGCTAAAGAGGCCCACAGAAATCCACAAAGATACCCCCACAAAAGACTACTGGCAATGGTCGAGAGACAGCCGGGACTGACCTACTCTGGTGATGGGATGGCCAAACACCCTAATAGTTGTGCCAGAAACCCCATCCAAGGACTGAGGAATCTGGATGCAGACATCCATGGCTAGGCCCCGGGTGGAGCGCTGAGAGTCTAATTAGCGAGAAAGAGGAGGGTTTATATGAGCAAGAATTGTTGAAAGCACAGGGATAAATAGCCAAATGAATGGAAACACATGAACTATGAACCAAAGGCTGAGGGGTCCCCAACTAGCTTTTTAAAATGTAGAGAAAAATCATCAGGGAGAATGTTTGTCTCTGAAACATTAGTAAAATTGATATTTAAGTTGAAATGTGACCTTGCTGACTGCTGGTGGGAGTACAAGTTAGTACAGCCATAATGGTAGTAAATACAGAGGCTATTCAAAAAAATTACAAACTGGACTACCAGTGATCCAGCTTTACCACTCCTGGGCATATACTCAAAAAGGTGTATTTTCTCCCAGGTAGACACTTGTGTATACATGCTTCTTTCTGATTTACCTATGATAACAAGGAAATGGTATCAGCCTTAATGTCTACCAACACATAAGGAAAATGTGACACACACACACACACACACACACAGAGAGAGAGAGAGAGAGAGAGAGAGAGAGAGAGAGAGAGAGAGAGAGAGAGAAAGAGAGAGAGAGAGAGAGAGAGAGAGAGAGAGAGAGAGAGAGAGAGAGCATTACTCAACTCTAAAGAATAGTATAATATGAAATTGGCTGCAAGAAAATAGATGACTCTGGAAGTACAGTGTTAAGCATTGTGACCTAAACTCAGAAAGGGAAAAGCAGCATGTTCTCCCTAATATGTGGATCCTATCCTTAATACATACACACACACACACACACACACACACACACACACACACACACACACACACACACTTATGCATGTGTGTGAAGTATAAAACTCTAGTAAGGAGATCACAGAGAGTAGTTGTAGCTGGAAGGTTTCTCCAGTCCCACCTGGCCCTACGGTCCCATGTTCCTCCAGTCTCTCCTGGCCCTGTGGTCCCTCATCTGCTTGTAAAATAATAGTTCAGGAGCTTAATATTAATTACCAACTGCATGGCCTATGGCAGGCCTCTTGCTAGCTAGCTCTTATAGTTTAACCCATTTCTATTAATCTATATGTTGCCACATGGCCATGGCATTAACGGTCTGCTGGCATCTTGCTGCTCCTTGGGTGGGGCTGGCATCTCTCCAGCCTCTGCCTTTCTTCTTCCTGTCTCTCTATTGGATTTCCTGCCTAGCTATACTTTGACTTGCCATAGGCCATAGCAGCCTCTTTATTAAGCAATCACAGCAACACATATGCCCAGCATACAGAAAGACCATCCCACAGCAAGTAGTATCAGGTGAGGAGATGTAGAAGGGCAGGGAGAGCACAGAAGGACATGTATGTAGGTCATGGAGGAGGAGAAGGATGTTGGTGGGACAGGCTACAAGCAGGGGACAAGGACAGCAGGGGTGAGGGAGACAAGAAGAAGTCAGGGGAGTTGCAGAGAGGCAGTGGTGAATGGATGTGATCAAAATACATTGTATAAAGACAGGAGAATTTCAAAAAACAAAAGTTGTCAAGACGACCGATGAAGGAAAAGATGACAAATTGTGAAAACTCAGCATGAGAAGATATAACTACTTTTTTTAAATCATAAATACTAAGATATAAGAAAATATGTAAAATGGACTGCATTGTCAATATATTTGAAACTATAGATACATTTGAAATCCATGACCTTGAAGTTACATAAAGAGATGAGAAGAGACAGGTTAATAAGCATCTTCCCAAAGAAAAGTCTCCTCATCCAAGGGGCTTGTCAAAAAAGTTGAGACATTTTTTTTAAAAAAACAAAAATAATGGCAAAACATGTTAGCTTAGTAGATGCAAAAACATATCAGATCATTCAACTCTTGCTTCATGGTTAGCAACAAAACCCGATTCTCAGCAGATGAATATGGGAGAGGAACTTCTTTATCGTGCTAAAAGGTATATGACAAGACACTGGCAGAACTGTCCCACTTTCTGGGAGATTGGAGTGATGCAAATACTGTCATTCAACATTGTAAAAGAGGGCATAGCAGGGGCAATAAAGAAGCAAAAAAAAAGTATTAAGATTGGAAAGATGGTGTATAAATATAAAGCCTATAGGAAACATAAAAGAATCCACAATCAAACTATTTAAATAAACAGAAAAACTTTAAATGAGTATTTAGATTCAAAATAATCGTATATAGACTAAACTTCTTTATATTATCAACAAATAAATTGAAATAAAATATAATTTTTATTGGTACCAGAAAATATCAACTACCTAGAATTAGAGCCAACAAAATGCATAGAGATTTTATCCAGAAATATGCAAAACTATTTTGAGAAAATCAAAAGCAGACTTTCATAAGTAGAGAGTCATTCCAATTTCGTGTTAAAAGATGTTAGTATAACACACTCAGTCTATAAATTCAAGATTTTTTCCCCTCAAAATCAACAAGTTGAACCTTAATTATGAATGAAAAAACAAAGAGCTAAGATAGTTAAAATATGTCAGTTTTCTAATTGAAGAAACAAAAGCCTGGGAGACATACTATCAAACTTTAACACATATTCCAAAACTGAGTATAATCCAGTGTGTTGTAGTGGCTGAGGACAAATAATAAGTGGTAACTTGGTAAGTTCAGAAATGTGTGGCCACCTGATACAAGACAAACTGAACAATGAAAAAGGAGAGTGGTCATTGTCTGGGATGTTTCCATTGGATATGTCTATTGGAAAAAGTAGATTTGACCATTCTGTTATGAGACACAGAACTATCAAGTCCAGGTGGATCATAATATCTGTGCAAACAGTAAAACAATAAAGCAACAGGGCTCCCAGCAGAGAGCACTGGACATCATGACTTTGGATTAGGCAGAAATCGTAAGGAAGAGGACACCAAGGCATTCGCTTGTGAGTGGAGAGATTGATAAATTGGAATTCATTAAAATGAGAACAGTATGCAGTAAGGAGAGTGAAGAGACAGGCCTCTGTGGGAGTGTTCAATTGTGTTTCACAGCCTCACAGCCTCAGTGAAAACCAATTCCCAAATTAATAAGAAAATGATGGACAACACACTTAGAAATGTGTATAGACTTGAACATGCACTTCAAGGGGGGAAAGGGGCTATCCAAACAGCCGATCGTCAACAGAAGAGTTATAAAATGAAGTGTCTGTAGCCATGAGAATACAGGAGTTATTGCTACATGCAATAATACTGCTATATTTCATAAACACAATGTTGCTCAGAAGCAGCCAGATAGAATAGGGGTTATGCATGAGGTCATTCCGAAACATTCTAAACAGATACAGAAAATGCAAAGTGACATCAGAACAAAGGTTCTTTTGTCCAGTTGTCCAGATGAGGAGCAAACGTAGGGCAGGATTCTGAAGTTCCAGCAACACTCATTTCTCGGATTGTTTAGTTGCACACACACACACACACACACACACACACACACACACACGTTCAAATGAGGCATTTGTACTAGAAACATAATAGGTAGTATTTTTCTCTGCATATGTGAATTTTTGATAAAAAGTGAAATTATAAAACCCCAACACAGAGTTGAACCTAGATTTTGAGGACAAATTGGGGGATTTGAATATTATTTTGACACTGGGGGACATTAACATATTTATTCATGCTTTGAGATAGGATGGTTTTGTTGACATCAAGGACAGTGATTTTATTTTTAGCAGAGGGTGACTGGAGTGATTATGAGAAAACTGTCATGATGTTGGCAACATAGTCTCAAAATGACTCAGTGAAACAAAGATGTCCATATAGAAATATGTATTTACTTAGTATAAACACAGATGCAGCAAATACCAGACAGTGCTAACTACTGTGCTTCATTCATACTGCAGTCAGACTTAGAGAGAGGGATTATAGTGTGCTGATCATCCAGTATTACTGTGTGGATAAAAAATATGCGGTACAGGCAAATGGGGCAACTTCTAAAGCATTGCAGTATGTGTTTAGTTTCCCGAGCCTGTTTCCCGGAGCACCGCACAACATGGGCCTTCCATGATGGCTGGAACATCGCTTTGCCTGTCTCCTCGAAGACCTCCTTGGCTCATGCACAGTCCCTGGAGTCAGGAGCCGGGCCCAGGCCAGCTGCTGCCTTACTCAGCCACTGATGCCATTGGCTGCCCTTCGAGGTCTTCTCCTTTGGTACCCTCTCCATTTCTCTTCTCTTTTTAGTCTTTGCCCTCTTTCCCTCCTTACGGCACCAAGCAGTTCAACTCTCTTCTGTTGAGAGAAGATGAAGAGAAACAAGGAAATCAGACAGATTCATCACCTCAATTCACTGGAGGAGGATCTAATTGAACAAAATGAAAACAATTTCTCTGCAACCAGCACCGCAGCAGGAGCTCGTCTTTCTAACGCGTGCCAACAACTCGGTGTGTAAATATTTTCAGATTGCTTCGTTAAAGGGAAGAAGGAAACCATGCCGAGACCTTCCTCGTCCCAGATTCCTGTGGTCAAAATGGTCAGAGCTCTTCCATAAAGGATGGAGGGCAGCGTGAGGCTTCTGTGCATGTGTGACATGGGTATTGATGGGCTTCCCCTGGGACATGAAGGGAACGCTGCGGAGAGCAAGCAGAAAGGCCCCTGCCCCATGCAAAAAGAGGAAGAGACGCGAGGATGGCTTCTGTATAGACATCATAGAGTGTGAGGCTAGAAATCCACTGTGCAAGCACAGCAGCTTCTCCAGTTCCAACTTCCCCTTTGTGTACCACTAAGTATGAACAAAACATTTTGACATGTGTCCCCCATTGTTTTCTTCTCATCTCTCTGTCTCTATCTCTGTCTGTCTCTGTCTCTGTCTGTCTCTCACTCTCTTTGTGACAGTTTCGCCATGTACCTCAGGTCTGCCTAGAACTTACAATCTTGCTATCTGTACCTTCTAGAAGCTGGGACTGCAGGTGTGAAGCATCACAGTCCTGCTGTCGCTGACACGGTTTGAAATATTGAAGGTGGTCTCTGAACCTCAGATACCGTAGGTTTGCACTCCAGTTTCCACCCCCTACTTCTGTCCTCTGACCTCCAGCAGGCCACGTATCCACTACGTCATTCTCCCCTTACCCATGAAACCGGGCTATGGCTGCCACGCACCTTTTGAGCTTTCAACGTGTTACATTAGTTCTATGTACAAAAGGCCTAGGATGATGCCCCGCAGAGCCTAAATACCCCCTCTTTGCAAACTGCTAATGTTACTGTGATGACGAGAAGAGGGAGGCCTCAGAATGAGGAGGACTTCATAGTTACTGTGTCCTCTTTGATGTCTTTTTTTATTTATTGATTTCTTAAACTACTGTTTTCAGCTTTAGAACCCTGACTCTCTGGGTCATTGTCAGTTTCTCATTTCTATTAGGATATCTAGCCTCTAACTGGTTAGTTAACAGTGTTTGTGGATTGGACTTCTTAGGTGTCTAACGTCTCTTATCCTGTTTGATTTTCAAAAGCTTTATTGTGAGTTTGCTTCTTATCTGAAAGCTGGCAAGGGCTTCTTGTTCCTAGGGACCCCCTAGTTCCCCACTCTCTGAAGTCTCCACAGCGCTGTCATCTTGGGTAATGTGCAAACCCCTGCAAACACGTTAGTGGCTGTCTATTGCCTGCCAACTAGCACACAGCCTGGAAGCCAGCTCCAGGAGCCTTGGGAAATCCTGACCTGCATTTCTAGACTTAGCCCTTTTTATTTATTGATATGCACTGAATCCTCAAATTCTGCATCTTACAGGCACTGGAAGCTTGCCAGTTTCAGATAGATCGCTCTATTTTTAGCTATGTTGATGGTTCTGTCCATCAACAGTTCCAGGTTCATTGTTTGCAGAATGTAGACACACAGGCTCTCCTTGTAGGGTTGTGGTGATAACAGGTGTTGATATATGTGGAGAATTTAGTGCTTAGCATGAAGTAAGATCTTAGTAATGCCAGTTATGATGTGTGCAATTGTTTAGACTGCTCTCTTAAATGAAATCTCTCTGTATCTCTTTCCATTTGACAAGAAACAGCCATTCTTCAAACTAGGAATTTACTCAAGCCTTGTCCATCAACAGTCTTTTCTCATTCTACCCAAGCAGATGACTTCTCTTTCTCCTATGAACCCTCATGTGCTTCCCTTGCATCTGTAAATGACACTCCTATATGTCTGCAGTGAAAACATTTTTCCTGCAACCATCTTTGTTTAAAAACTTCTTAAAAATCTTTTTAAAAACATTTATGTATTTAGTGTCTCTTTCTGTGCATGTGTGTATGTATGTATGTATGTATGTATGTATGTATGTATGTATGTGTTATGCCCAGATAGTGGGGACTCCCAAAAGACCATCACGGAGACTGAATCCCATACATAAAAGCAAAGAGTCTTTATTTCAAGTGTGGAGCTTGGTCCCTCTGTTTGTCCGATGCAGTGGTGAGTGCGGAGAGCCTCGAACCTAGGCAGGGTGGGGTTTTTATTATAGTAGATGTTGGGGTGAGGGGATTTCTAGGGTTTAGGACCCTAATTGGCTGACATTTGTCTAGGGGTATAGGTATGGGGGAATGCATTTTTGAATGCTGTGAATATATGTTGCTCTGATTGGTTGATAAATAAAGCCGTTTGACTTATGGCAAAGCAGCTTAGAGACAGGCAAGAAATCCAAACAGATAGACAGGAAGAAAAAGGAGAGGCAGAGGAGACACCAGTGAGCCACCCAAGGAGTAACATGTGATTGGATGCAGGTAAAGTCACAGAACATGTGGCAATACATAGATTAATTGTTATGGGCCAATTTAAGATAAAAGAGCTAGCTAGTGAGAAGCCTGCCATGGCCATAGTTTAAAAATAATATTAGCCTGTGTGTGTTTATTTGGGTTCGAACAGCAGCAGGACCAGCAGGTGAGAGAGATTTGTCCTGACCTTGGGCCAGGTGGGACACAGGAAAACTTCAGCTACAGGTATGTGTGCTGGAAATGTTTGGAATGTCAGGTACTTCCCCTTAGATGCAGGCCTTCCCTGGGTGGGGTCAGTTTGTGGCTTTTCCTGGATCTGGGTGTTGCCTGCCAATAAGCCTGTCATGGAGGCTGTGTCTGGGCCTCTAAGCCTGTCATGGCAGCAGTGTGGTCACGCTGTTTTGCCCACCCCTCCCCCACACATTTGCATGCACAAACAGCAGCACATATGTGGAAGTCAGAGGGCGATTTATGGGAGTCAGTTCTCTCTTCCTGCCATGTTAGTTCTGTAGGTTGAACTCATGTCATCAGGCTTGGTGGCAAGCACCTGTTGAGCCATTTTGTGAGCCCCCCAAATTCTTAAATAGGCAACCCCTGAAGGTATGGACTGCCCCTTCACTCATCTTTGTATTATCTGCTGTGAGGCCATATGGAAATCCCTTAATGTCTCTTTAATTGATAATATAAATTTAATGGATGGATTAATCATTAAGTTTAATTGATAAGTCTATTTTGTTGGTTTAACTGTTATATCTCAGGAATTCTGAGAGTACCACCACAGAATTAGATGTTAGCTACTTCCTACTGTCCACAACTTTCTAGAAAGGACTGTTTTATAGGAATGTCTTTAGGACAACTGTACAAACATGTTGCCAAAAATTTTAGAAAAAGTTTCATATTTGATATGTTACTGTTAAGAGCTTGAGGCCAAAGCAACTATTTCCACTTGTTCACACAAACAAGAGGTAGGGAAACTGAGTCACACAGTAATGTTTTCAGTAGTGAGTGCTGGTAGGTTCTTTTTTTTTTTTTAAATTAATTTATTTTACATCCTGACTACAGTTTCCCCTTCTTCTGCTCTTCCCAGTCCCTCTCCCCACTTCCCCTCACCAGCGCCCTCCCTCCATCCCCTCCTCCATTTCTATTCAGAAAAGGGGAGGCCTTTCACAGATCTCAACAAAACTATCAAGTTGCAGTAAGACTGAGCATCTCCCCTTGTATTATGGACAAGGCAACTCAGTATGAGGAAAAAGGTCCCAAAAGCTGGCAAAAGAGTTAAGAGACACTTTTAGGAGTGTCTGTTAGGAGTCCCATAAGAAGACCAAGCTATACAACTGTAACATACATGCAGGGGGTCTAGGTCAGTCCCATGCAGGTACTTTGGTTGTTAGTTCAGTCTCTGTGAGCCCCCATGAGGCCAGGTTAGTTGATTCTCGGTTTTTTTTTTTTTGATGTCTCTGACCCCTCTGGCACCTACACTCCTTCCTCCTTCCCTTCAGCAGGATTTTCTGGGAGATTCTTAATCTGATCTTCCTTTTCCTCTTCAGCAGCAGGGAACTGTTCTCAAGTTTGCTTTTATTTTCCTTAGTCTGTACCCACCTGTCTTCTACCTCCTTGTGGGGCGCTGGTGGGGAGGTTAAGGAACGCGGAGGATCTTCTCACGGCAAGTCTCTCTCGAGCCTACACTTCCTGATTCCTCTTTCTTAGATGCTCCCTTGTCCAGTAGCCTCCTGCACTCTGCCAGCATGACAGCTGCAGAGAGCTGCTGGCTGCAGGCTCCAGACAAACAGCAACATACTTCTTCAACACAAAGTAGGAATGACACTCATTTCAGATGCAGGGGGCTTGAGAGCTCTCCCTCTCCTAAGGAGGCCAGGTCACCTTAGGCAAGATTCTGAAACCCCAGAAAGGTTAGCTGACAAGGGAAGATTTGTCTCCGAGTTAGATGTTTGCTGCTGTTTTTCTATAGACAGCCTAGCCAAGAACCCATGCCTCAGAACCTGGGTAAGTGAGGACAATTCTAGGCCAGTATAAGGCAGTTATTTTGAATTCAAGGACTAGTTCACAGGAACTTTTTATATCAGAGCCAAGGGTTTGTATATACTTACTGCTACTGCTAAAAGGACAGGTCACGGTGCCTCGTACCTACGTCTGCTTCAGACTTAAGATGGAAAATTGTTGCCCTACACAGGTAATAGAATCACTTTAAAGATCTCTCTCTCTAATGTATTTACTTTCCAGACAGCAAAATGCCAGGCTGCTAACAGATGAGTTGTTTGTACTTTAAAAGTTTACTGTTTCAGTTAGGACATTCTTGATAGCGTTTTATATTCCCTGTGCAGTGCAGCCAACTGATTCATGCTGTATTCTGAAGGTTATGAGTCTCCATGTGATGTTAAGAATGATGCGTCTGAACCGCTAAAGAAGAAGTGTATAAAATGCTCAGTGGAAGTATATGAACCAGAAGTATTTCATTTTAGGCCACGGTTCTCGTTAGGTTTTCAGCTTTGGAGTACTGGCAGTCCTTCCATTTTCTTTCATTTTCGGAGTTATAGCTGCTCTTTCTGTCCAAAAACATAGAGCAAGGCTTTTTCAGATAAGTCCTTTAGATTGATTGGATGCATTTTAAATCCATCTGAAACATGCCACGGCTGACTGAGTTATTGTACATGAGGGTCCCTGCAAACTGTCCAGAGGGCTTGTGATCCCTGGTTGATGGGATCTTCTAAGTGACACCCCTAAAAACCCCCGGAAGAATGTGTTAGAGACGAGCAGAAAAGCACAAGCATAAGGAAGGTCCAAGAAAACAGGAAGGCATGTGTTGGGGAGACCTGAAAGAAATCTAGGAGAAAAATAACTTGAAATATGAACTAAAAGATGAACAGGATCTCAACAGATGAAAAAAAATAATTAGCCCAAATCCCAGGACTTCCAGGGGCAAAAAGAGAAAACCACAAATTCAGTAGAGAGTCAGTGTGACAGGAAGTCATGGCGGGCACTGGGGGCTTATGGAGGAGTAGAAGGATTTCACCCACTTTTATCCATGGCTCTCCTCTCTCGTGAGCATGCTGCTGCCACTGGGAAGTGAGCCTCAATCAAAGACTTTTCTCAGGGAATGTAGGTGGATGGGGAAGGTGTCATTTCCAGCTCTTACTTGAGTTCCATATTGATTACTTAGCTGACCTTGGATGTACCTTTAAAGTCTCATATGGAGTGGATACGGGTTGGATTTAGGATGTTAAGGAACTCAGAGCACTTTTTTTTTTTTTTACCTGCCCCTGAGTGGGTAGGTAAGAAGCCTTTTAGTATGCCAAGCCACTGAGATTTGGCCTTCTTAAGATGGATGGCATTTACCTTAATGAACCTGACAATTAAAAGTAGAAGGTAGATGGGGCTCATGTGTGTGAATGACAGCATGATGTAGGAGGAGAAGGACTCTGGACTGGAAGGCACGGGCCTCATTTATTCATTTATTTGCCTTTTTGCTCATTTGCTCATTCATTCATTTCATATTTACTGAGAGTTTTACACCCTGTCATAGCTTGATCTAAATGCTGGAAATGCTGTGATTAATAATGCATAGATCACGGCCCTATGGAGCTTAGAGCCAGAGGGAGGAGGATGAAACAACACCAGGCTATGCTAATGGATTGGAATGCCTCATTTTCCAAAGTGTGGGCTTCAGATGAGCGGGATGAGCTACACTGGGGAGCATGCTAGAGATATAGTACCTCAGGACCCACTCTCAAATCAATGGAATCATGACAGCTGTAGCAAACCTGAGATGCTACACACAGTAAAGTTTGGGAAGCATGGATAAAGGGAAGGCAATGGTTGGACATTTACCGGGGCTGTGAGTTCCTTCAAAGGAAAGTCATTCAGTCCAGATCCAAGAGGCTGCTGAGATGACATGAGAGCTCCACTGATTTCTGTACAATGAGTTGTACACACATGATCCTGTGAAGGCGAGGCAAGCCACTTGCAATTCTGCTTTGTCTGTAAAAACAGGCATAGCACTCCAAGGTTGTTTCAAACCTTAAGACCTGCTGAGGTTGCTTTGAGCCTTAAATGTGTGTCAAAGTGTCTTGAACGTTCAAAGCTGTACAAGGGTAGAAAATTTTACTTCTCAAGTTGCAGAATGTAGGAAAATGTATTCCTTGGTATAATGATGCATTTTAAATATTCTTTAGCAAGAAAAAGTGATCTAAGAGGGGCTCTTTCTTTTGATTAAACATGAGATCGAAAGAATTTTGCCCTCTTATTGCAGAAGAGTATAACCTCTGAAAAATAAGTCCAGCGTGTTGATGAAGTCTGGCCCCTGGGGTAAGGTCTCCGAAAATGCATTATCCAGGGGTGGGCTCTGGACTTCACTCATCTGTGTCGGAAATGTGTTCATGCAATAGTTCAGTTCCAAAACACAAATAAAGCTGGAGGGGACAGAATGCCTCCTAGCTAAGGACAGGCATTAATTCCTTGCCACCAACAGAAAAATAGAAGTCCGTTTTATTCAGGATGAACAGAACCGTAGAAAATTAATGAAAAGTAAACACAGAATGGTAATTAGTTAGTGATGATAGCAGTCTGCTGATATATTCTCCATGTGCTATTTTTTCTCACTACTAACAAGTGTTTCCCTCACTTCTTGGTTTTCAGATGAGGCTGGTGGCCTATGGCCCAGTCAAAGAAAATGACACATACATTTATGCCTTGATTCTATTGCAAGTATTTTCTTGGAGTGTTATTCTTTTCTCAACCTGCTAAGGTCACTCAAACTATCTAATGGTTGCCTGAAAGAAATCAGGTGTCATGGGTCAGACAGTATGATGCCATTACTGACGAATTCAAACAATTGTGTCACCTCGTCATTAAAACTTCATGTAGGCAGGAAAAGCACCATGCTGTCTTCATCCCTTGATTGCTTAGCTCACATCTGAGACTGTGAGAGCCTGGCCTCTAGGGTGTGGCTTATTCATTTCCTATCCCAGGCACGTGGTACTCTGCCTGACACACACTAGGTCCTCGATAAATGATGAGATGGATATGAGAAAGGTCATCAATGTTAAGAATGAGGAAGGAAATGAAACTTTATAGAAAAGCCCACAGAAGCTTAATTACTTTCTCTGTCTTTCAGAAAGAGAATCTTGCTAGATCATCTTCTAAGAACATGAACAAGAGCCATTCACAGACAGAAGAGGTTCTAACTAAAATGTGTTTAGATATCAATGTGGATATAACATTGTAAATGGTTGAACCACAACAACCTCTTTAAAGAGTAACTCTAAGGATTTTAAGAATGGACACAAAGATAACCATTTTAAGTTTATAATAGCAAGACTTGTACATGAGCAAAGTGGTTAACAGTTGTGGATTACTTAAATTATGGTAGAACTGTGATATAAGGTGTGTTTATTAATGTATAAAAATATTTATGGGATGTCAAATATAAGAAACAGGTTACTAAGTACAATATTTACCAAGCTGTCATTTTATTAAAAAGGAAAAAAAAATAAGATGCATATAAGGGAAGGTCTTGGAAGAGATGTACACTAAAATGATTAGAAATTTTCTTCTGCTTGATGAAATTGTGTGTTATTTGAATTTCTGGTATCTTTGCTTAATGTCTGGTAATTGTGTTTAGTAGTTTCATGCTGAACTATGAAATAAACTTTAAATTGGAACAGGAACAATAAGCATCTTCAAAATAAAACATTCCTTTTAAGACTTCTATAAAGCTTCATAAAATGCATGTGTGTATGTATGTATTTTGTTGCCAATATGTAATAATATGGTTTTCATCATGATATTTTCATACATGTACATTATATACTTTGCTCATACTTACCTCCCCCATTACCATGTTCTCCCTCCTCCTCCCACTTCTCCATTTCTTCCTCCCACATAATCCTCCTCCTATTTTCATGTCTAGATTTATATATGTGAGAGAATGCATGTGATGCATTTATTTCTGAGTCTGACTTATTTTGTGTACTATACTATGCTCAAGTTCCACCCATTTTCCTTCAAATGAGAATTTTGCTGTTATGGTTGATTAAAAGTATGGCTGAATACAACTGTGCATATATACCTCCATTTCTTCATCTGTTAATCTGTTTGTGAGCATCTAGATTATCTTGTTGTTTTTTAAAATTGTGAATTGTGTTACAAGGATCATGAATGTACAGATATCTCTGTTTTATGGTGATTTAAATTTGGGGGATATACACCCAGGAGAGGTATGGCTAGAGCTAGATTATATGGTAAGTTTATATTCAGCTTTTTGAGAATCCTCTAGACTGATTTCTACAGTGGCTGTACTAATTTACATTCCTACCAAGAGTGTATAAAGGCTCCCTTTCTTCCTGTGTCCTCAACAGTGTTTTTTTTTGCTTGTTGTTTTTCTTGATAATAGTCATTCTGACTGGGGTGAGATGGAGTCTCAATGTATTTCTCATTTGCATTTCCCTGTTGGCTAAGGATGCTGAATATTTTTTTTCACATATTTATTGGCCATTTGTAGTTCTTTCGAGAACTGTTTGTTCAATTCACTTGCCACATGCAGGAGAATGAAATTAGACCCTGGTTCAGTGTGGCTTTTCAGCATTCCCAGGATTCTTTTCCCTCCCAAGGTGGAGCCTCAAGAATCTTCCAGGATTATGAAGAGAGAAGATGGAGGTCTAGGAAGCTCAACTCCATCAAAATTACAATTTTAGCTGCTCAATTTAAGCACTAGAAATCTGTGTTAGGCCTGGATGACATGTCTTCTGGGACAGTAAGGTTCACAGAAGAGAAGAGGCTGTGAGCCAAGCTCCAAAGATGTTGGCAAATGAGCATGCATGATGCAGTTCTTAGGTACAGAAGGGAGCAGAGGGAAAGAGGATGGAAGAGCAGAATCCAGTGTTCTGTAGAAGAACACATTTTTGGTTCTTCGTGAGAATGAAGAGCATGCTTCTCAAGACAGCAATGTGGAGCAAGACAGATACCAACTATCAGTCTATGGATTCTGAGATGCACACAATACAGAGAACGAAACATATCCCATGGGAGTACCAGGAGTCTATGAGTCCCAGGGGCAGTTGAGTTTCACTTAGGGGTGGATGTTGTTGATAGCAGATCAAGCAATTATGCATCTCAAGGATAAGTGGAGGTCAGTATTCCAGGTATTGTAGACCTTCATCTTACTTATTCAGTGTTATTCCTGAGGAAAAAGTTCCTAAAATGATAAAGCATAGTTCCTGGCTAGCACAGTTTCAATATCATTTTTTTTTTTTGCATAGGCTCATATTTAAACTCTTGCTCTTCAGTGGGTGATGCTAATTTTAGGTAGCTCTAAAAACTTTAGGATGTGGGGCCCTTGTGGACAGATCAGGTCACTGAATTCATGCTTTGGAAAGTTATTCCTGGTTCTTGTGTATTCCTCTTGACGTGCTTCCTGTACACAGTGAAGATACTGCTTTTTATGTCCCCATAGCTATGATGACAACTTCATGTTCCAGACACTTGGGCCAACTGACCACGGACAGAACCTTGGAAATTGTGGAACCATATACATCTTTCTACATTACATTGGGATAATAAAAAGTCACTGGCTTTAAGTAAGTTATGCCAGTGAGGAACCCAAACCCAGGATATATAAAACAACCTCCCAATATTTAGATGCTAAGCTTTAGCTTTTGTTAGATCCAGTCCAGCCAGCTCTCAGCTTCCCAACTCATCACCCTTGAACACAATTGCTATGCCTAAGTCCTTCATTGTCTCTGCCTGGGACTGAGCCAGCAAACTGCAATTCCATGTCACAAAGACCGTGACACCTATGCTATGAGGATTTAGAGAGGACAGGTTAGAGGCATGAAACAGAAGGCTGGCAGGGGGCTGTTGTGTGAGCGACTGAAGCAGCTCTCTCCAGATGAAAAAGGTACATTTTTCAGACCCTGGGAAGGACGTGAGCAAAGACCCAATGGGGACAATGAGAAGAAGAAGAGTGCAATAATATCTTTTTGTATAACAAATTTATTTCTAATTTTTCCAGTTCTTTCAATTTTCTTGGTTCTGGGGGTCGAATCCAAGAGCTTGCATGTGCTGGGCAAATACTTTGCCACTCATCTACATTCCTAGCCATGCCCGTCCTCCCCCACCCCCACCAGCCCATTGCTTTAAAATTAATTTTATTGAGATCTAATTTACATGAAATGAGACTCAGTCATTTAGGGTGAGACTTGGAGACATTTGTTGTTATGAAGTCGTATGTTCGGTATAAAAATGAAGATGCAGCATATATAAATGTAGCAACAATTAATAAAAAAAGAAGTCATGTATTTGAAATAGAGCAAGGTAGGGTATATGGAACTGTTTGAAGCAAGGAAAAGAAAGGGAGGAATAATGTAATTTTATTTTAATCTCAAAAATAAAATAAAAAGTAATAAAATCAAGATGCAGAACATTATGGTTCAATAGAAATATAATAGAAACCATTTTATACATAAAAATTTTTAATTTTTAAGATCTACATGAAAAATAAAAACAGAGGCAAAGTTTATTATAATAATATATATTATTTAACCTGATATATAGAAATAACGTAATCAAGCTAAATGTAAAAATATTTTACATCTTTTTATATATCTTCAACATCTGGTTTGTCTTTGATCCTTATAGTATATCTCAATTCAGTACTCATATATAACATGTTTAAAAGCAGATGTGTCTAAGGGCTATAATGTTAATTTGTCTTGAGGAAATATTTAAATCACTATATTATATAACATCCTTATGGCTTCAACTAACAGAAAAACAATTTTAACAGAAAGAAATATATTTTTTCAGGTATGAATCTTGGGGTAATTATTCAATTGAAAAACCAGTAGAGACCAAAACAGACTCTCTCCTCTCTCTCTCTCTCTCTCTCTCTCTCTCTCTCTCTCTCTCTCTCTCTCTCTCTTTCTCTCTCTCTCAGACTTCAATACTCTGTGTTGTTTGCTCTCCTAGGCTAGTTTCATTTCTGATCACAAAACAGCTGTGAAAATCACATTCCATACAGATGTCATGTCAGAGTGAGAAGATGAGGCTGTATCTAGTTTGGAACTGGAATAATTCCAAAGGCCCATGTGTTGGAGGCTTGGTTCCCAGCTTGAGGGATAATGTGGACATGGTGGAATCTTTAGCGGGTGAGGCTAGTTCCCCTGCTGTCAGCCCTTGAAAGTACTGTTGGAAGGCAGTCTTTCTCTCTCTCTTCCTTTCTATCTGTCTGTTAGGTGGGCAGTTGTTCCTTCATGTGCTCCTATCATGAGATGCTGTCTTTCTATCATTTCATGTCATGGGGACAATGGATCATGGTTTGAGCCAAGCTGGCACCCAGGGTTTCCCTTTTCTAGGTTGATTACCTCCAGGATTTTGTTATAGTAATGAAGTTGGCTGATACAGAACTTTGTCTGCATGCTTCTTTTTTCTCCTCCTAATGTCAAGAACACTCTTTCCTAGAAATCTCCCCAACAGATTTTGTTATCTGACTACATACTGCTTAGAGTTCAATCCAATGCCTGGACTTCAGTCAACTGACTGAAGCAACTGATATTTAAAGATAGCTGTAAACCTGGTTGAAACATTCAGAATGTGCCCTTTTGAGGTGAGCCTTGTGCATTCTCCCCTAAAACCCATGATAGTTCAGAGAAAGGTGGGCACTTGAGAGTGGCAGGGTCCTGTGCAGTTGTTCCCTTTGGGGGAGGGGACTGAGTAGGCACAGAATCAACAACACAGACTCTGGGAGAATGTTGAAACAACAAGCTCAGTTTATTCAGGAAGAGGCAAGCCTTAAATACCCTCCACCCAACCCCAGCAGAAGTCTGATGAATATGCATCTGTTGGTGTGACATGGCTGCCTCTCATTGGTCCAGATCATTTCTAGCTCATGTTTCAGCTGCTGGTGCTAAGGCTCTCAGGCAGACCCAGGTTGGCTCTTAGAAAGTGTCTTAAGACACTTTCTGGCCCCCAGGCCTGTTAGGGATGAGTCATTCCACACCTGAGCACAGTGGGGGGTTACCAGGAGGGATGGAGGAAGCCTGCTACATGCTACTTTTCCCATGGTTGCTCCTTGTGGATGCCACTTTCCCAAACACTTTCACATTTACATCCCATTTTCACCCAAAGGTCAGTAACAGCAAAAGAAACCCCAATCTTTTCCTTTAGAATGGAAAAATACAACTTGAACTTATTCCTCCTTCAAGACAGGGTTCTAAATTACCCCCATAGTGCCTTCAACAGCAATCTGCTAATGTGCCCATTCTGTGGAGGGCCTTGCCTCAGAAATAAGCAAGGATAAAAATAACCTTCTTATTTGAACTGTTAGGATACAAAGGAAAGTTATAAGTTAAAGAACCATTGAGGACATGATCAGTGACTCCTCACGACAGGGCAGAACTCTCACAGCAGGATGATAACTAATGGTGGAGTGACAACAGCATTGAAGGATTTCAGAGGAGGGTAGATACCTGGGAGCAGGAACAGGCTGAGAAAGCTTTGGAGAAGAGGAAAGATTCTAGATGGGCTTGACAGGGAGGCTCTGAACAGGCAGACAAGAGTGAGGGAGGGCCTGTGTCATAGCATTCAGGAGTTTCTGGAATAGTGTGTGGGGAGCAGTGTGACATTTGCTTGGATACAGGCTCTAGTGCTCGCTTGCTGTTCAGCTAGGTTTTTAGTCCTACCTGTTGTTGACCAAAATTCCTGTTCTCATAGAGAGTGTGCTCTAGTAGGGGAAGGTAGATGAGCCAATTACAAGTATGAATAACATTCTGATGTCAAATATCATAGAGGAACCTCACAAAAATGGGTGAGACAAAATGATGAGGTGTTGTGATTGCAAGGGGAGAGTTTCAACTTTGGGGTTTGCATGGCTTGTTTTGTGACTGGGGAGGACATGAAGGAGGCATTGACAAGAAAATGCAGGAATCAAAATCCCTTCTCTTCTTGCCAGCTGTGGGGGGAAAGGCTCAGACTCGGTCCAAGCTCCTATAGGAGGGGTAGTGACTTTACTTTTCTGAACTCTAGGAGTAGTTCTATAGGCTAGAACTATAGGCTAGAAATATAGGTTTAGAGCCATGCTGTTAAAGACCTTAATAATGGATCAAGGAGACTAGAGGTGTTTGACTTGTGTTCTCGCCCTCATTTTTCTGTTTTGAGACAGGGTCTTGTGCAGTATTGCAGTTGTTACATAGCTGAACTCTTGATCATTCTGCTTTCACCTTCGGTGTGTTGGGATTGCAGGCATCCACCACTACCCCTGGTAGATAAACACACATCTGCCTACCAGCACGATAGAGACAATCCATGCAGTGTGTATACTTGGTTCTCTTTGAGAACTGTTGTGATGGTCCTGGTGTGTGAAGAAACAGAAGAAAATCCAAAACCAGCGAGTAAATACTGCTTTTCAGAGACATTTACATTAAATAAATTCATGCTTTTGTTGAACAATAACACAATTTTGCTTTTCATAGGATGTTTTAGAGTGATTAAAGATAGTGTCAGATGCATTTTCAGTAGTAGGTTCAAACATGGGACTATTCAGAGCTGTACGGTAAGTGTCTTCTTCCAGTCCTGGCTTACTCTCTGTATGTATATGTAGCCTTATTTAGGGATAATAACCCTCTATTTTGGGCTCACTGACCTCTTGATTTCCTACTGCTTATTGTTGGATATTTTCATTATTCTCTGACCTCTGCTGTTAGTGTCCTTTAAACTTTTTCTTTGTTTAATGACGTCTGACTAGCCCTCTTGCTGTTGTGACCCTGTTTGATCTGTATCCCAGTTTCTTGGTTCTGGCTCCTTGCCTGGTTCCCCTGACCTGCTGCCACTCACAGTCTAGTACGACAGATGGCCATAGGCTAATGGCAAGGGCACTCCATCAAGCCTTGGCACTGCGGTCACATCAGATGCATGGCAGGCAGCAGAGAAGAAACATGAATAGGCGGATGATGTTTTCCACACATCTAAGGTTGGAATCAGTTCTTGGCTTGACCCTTCACTGTCCTCCTAAACAAATGACTATAAATGAAACCATGTGTAAATGGAATTTTTCTTTAGATCAGCGTTTGTATTGTTTCAAAGCAGCACACCATTTTTAAAGGCCAGTTTTACAAAAACCCATGCTGGGTTCTGTGGGGCATATAAAGATGACACATGTGACTCCGTTACTTCCATCACTGAGCTTACCGTCCAAGAAGGGAGATCATATAAGCAGTAAGCCATGAGTTTAGATGGGGCAATGTCCAAGCCTACCTTCAGGAGGTACAGAAAGCCAGGAACTTGACCATGGGATGTGAAGATGGTTTTAGATTGTAGCTCTAGTTTTGGTTCTTCGGATTCTGGGTCTTGAAAACCACAGGTGACCATCAGTTCTGCCCATCACTTTGTATTCTTTAGCAGCCTTGTCCTTTCAGCTTTCCCTCCAAGCACTACAATAAGGAATTTATCTGTTCCATACATGAGATTCAAAAGTGAGTCAGATTTATAGAAGAAAGGCTGACAGCATAAGAAGGGTAAAGAAAAAAATGGCTCATTGTGATAAAATTATGGCTTATATTAATCAATATATGTAAATCTCCAAGGTCAAATGCTATGAAGACCATTTTGCTCATCCCATTATCAGAGACCCACTGTGCCAACTTCAAGATGTATTTGTCATTTCAATATTTAGGCTGTAATTCTTTCACCTGAAAATGAAAATTTCTATCCTTGACTTACATGTGGCCAAGACTGATTAGGAGGAAAAACATCTATTCCAAATGTTTCAAAGCTATGAAAAAACCTTTTTCCATTTGGAAAGATACTATATGAATTACTTGAAGTGTTCCAACTGATTTTACTAATGCTTATTTTATAATACTACATTTTCAAAACAAACCAACTTACCATTTAGATTAAAACCTAAAAAATGACAACTTTCATTTCATCAGAAAAAGACAAGAAGGTTTTCTTTGCGGCATGTAGGTCTTTAGATACCAGATTCTTTGCATTTTCCTTGTAATATTTGTTCAATGAAAGACTATACACAGAAAAACTCATTCATGTATTGAAGCATTGGTATTAATCCTTACATTCCTGGAACTCCCGTATACATGTATGTAGAAAAAAAAAAAACCATGTCATCCTGCTTCATGTTCTTAGCCTCAGTATGAAGTCTAGTGAACCAATCAAGGCATATAGCATCAATGGTTTCATGTTTCTAAAGTGATTTCCATTTCAATCACCTAGCTTAGTTTCTTATCAGCCTATACTTTCTTATGTTCCCTTCAGGGCCATGACTAGAGACTGGAGGTCTCTACTATACTAAGATAATGTAATATAGCTTATCTGGTCCTAAATGCTGTCTTTCTATTCAAAAAGACATAAAAAAAGATCCCCCTTATTCCTGTTCTAAGTTATCCTAAGGAGTCAATTAACATTGTTAAATATTCCAGCATATTAATTTATGATTTCCCTGAAGTTCATTCTTTTAGTTATCTCATCAAGTATTTATCCAGATGTCTGGTATACATGTAATATGTCCATGACACAAGAATGAAATGGATAAATTCAATATGAATTCTATTTTATCTTTAGATACATCTGACAGAGCCATTGGAAGAAGACATAGATATAAATAAACAAAAAAAGATGCTTGATGAATTTTTAAATTTAATTTTTATAACCTTATTTCTTCCAGGCAAGATTTCATGAAGGACCAGAGACCAAACAGTAATATATAAGAGAAACAGATAAAAATAAATCATGTAATAAGTTTATGGAACATTTCTAGAACTGGGTTGCAAATTGAATTTGGACTTTTTTAGTGGCTAAACCAGAGGAAATTACAGTTTGCGGAAAGATTTATACTTTAATGTTACGCTGTTCTGAGATAGAACAATTTGTCCCACACAGTGTCCTTAGAGGGGGGTCCCTGGTAGATGGTCATGTGTGAGACCTTGTGACTTTATGAGCAATGTTTCTAACTCCATCCTAAAAATGACCTACTAAAATTCATGAAAAGAATTCTAAAAGAGGTCACAGCTCGCTCTCCCATTCAGGTACTGGGTTCCCTGTTGGTGTGGGAGCAGGGATTGTACAGGAAGAAGTCAAGTCAGCATTCAATTAAATTGAACACTTCAGTCTGATTGAATTAGGGTTAGAGGTGGGCATGCAATGAGGACACTCCAAGGCACAGTGTTGCTGTTTAGAGGTCCTGCTACTATTAATTGAAGTCTCGTTGCTGACATGGTTTGTGTTTGAAAACACAACCTTCTGACCTTAGAGTTCAGAGCCCAGCAGTTTCAGGACCCAGGGCAAGCAGAGCACAGCACACTCATCACCTGTGTGACTGATGCTGCGGCTTCCAGACAGCGCTATTACCAGTATGCGCCATCTGGTCGCTGCCTATTTTTGCTAGTTATTTTTGCAGCGAGGTGCTGAGCTCCTTGGTTTCTGCGCTGCTGAAAGGGAGTGTATTCTGTAAACAAGTAAATGTCATATATTTTTTAAAGGAAAAGTTTTAAAAATACATTATCATTTGCTTCTAAGTTCTAAATTTTAGTGGTTTGAGACAAGTGTTGAAAAATGTTAGCACCCTGGAGCAACCTCCCAGAGGCATTTTCCCAGATTGAGGAGTATCACTTAAGATGCAGCCTCTTGTTCCTTGTGCACAGGAATATGTAGGTTATCTGTGAATTAAAGTCCTTTCTGGATAGCAATACCAAATGCTTATTTGGGTTCTACATCATCTAGAAGCTTCTTCAGACCCAAACCAACTCATTTGACTTAGGTATAGACTTTAAAAAAGTTAATTTCAGGGTATTTTAATATAAGAAAGTGCAGACACCAATTCTTTATCACTAATTTACCAATCAACATTAATCAAAGGTGACAGTCCATCATGTTTCCAGTTTATTTTGGGGGGATGGGTAGGTTCCGTCTAATTACTTATGTATGAGAAAGAATCCTAACACTAGACAGACAACTGTCCCAGGAGTCCAACATCTTCTCACCTGCCACTTTTTGGTCTTCTTTCTCTCCAGAGATGAGTGCTTTCTAAGCACTTTCTAATTTTTCCTCTACAGTTAGAATTCTGCTTGGTTTGGACTTGTGACAAGTTGGCTCATTTAGTATATAGTCTTCTGGATCTTACTCCTTTCATTCAGATCGGGTTTAGGTCCTGCCATGCTGCTGCACAAGTTATTCTTGTCAATCTCTGAATGGCCTCCCGTGTGGTCGGCTCATTCTCCCTGTTCACATGTGACATTTGCACGGTTTCTATAAGAGCTCGTCTGCAGACTCTTGTACAGGTTTCCTGGTGGAAATGTATTTTGTTTGTGCTGTGTGGGCTGTGGCTGGGTCAGAGGGTAGATGTATATTTAATTTTGCAGGAGAATGCCAACTACTTTCCAAAGTGGCTATAGCATTTCACAGGCTCACAAGCACCATGTGGGAGTTCAAGTTGTTCACATCCTCCTCAACATTTGGTATTGTTAGCATCTTTTCAATTATAGCCATTCTGGCTATAATTTTAATTTGTGTTTTTCTTACGACTAAGGATGTCAAGTACCTTTTCATGTGCTTACAGTGCACTTGTATCTGTCTTTTTCAAAGTGGCTATTTAAGTATTTTGTTCCCTTTTATTGCTGTTTTTGGTTCATCTTTTTCGTACAAAGCTGTGTTCATCCTTTATATTCTGGATAAAAATCTCCTGTCAGGTATGTGTTTTTCAAATTTTTTTCTCAGCCTGTAACTTGAGATTTTTTTCTTTTCGTCTTTATTGATTTGTAAACCAATATTTTTTTTTAAAAAAAACAATATAAAGTTTTAGCCTTTACTTTTAGGTGTATGGGTCACCTTAAATTATGCTTGTCAAATTAACCACAATCCAGAAAGCGATCTTTTCACCCCCTTTTGTCTGAATGTCTAGTGATCCCAGAACCATTTATTGAGACTTTCTGTTACCAATAAGTTGCTTTGGTGTCTTCATTGAAAGTCATTGTACTGTTTAAGTCTGTTCTATTTCCAGTTCCCCATTCTATTATTCTAACCTCTACCTGCCTTTTGCTTACGCCAACAATGTACCACTTCGTCCTGGCTTTTGCAACTTTTGATTAGGTTAAGCCTAAGTGACTTCCTGTGTTTTAGATTGTCTTAGCTCTAGAGGACTATTGTACATCTAAGTAAATTTGAGAACTGATTTGTAAAGATCTATAAGAAATTCTGCTTAGACTATGGCTATGATCATGTTGATACTATAAAGCAGTTAAGGACAACTAAGACTTTGATGATTTTTTTCCATCTACTATCAAGGTAGATAAGTATTTCATCATTTTTTTGTTGTCATAACTATAAAGATTGTCCTGAGTCTATTACAAATAGGAATCTTTAAATCTCTCCATCCATATGTTTACTGCAAATGTATAGAAATACATCTTATTTTTTATATTGACCTTGTATCTCATATTCTTGCTGAATTTGGTTATAGTGGTAGTTTTGTGGATTTTTTTTAGGATTTCCACAAAATAATCATTTCATTTGAAATTAAAGGCCATTTGATAAAATCTTTTAAAAATAGTCATATCTTTTGCTTCTTTCCCTTGTTTTGTTTCATAAATAGGCAGTTTAAGAAATACTTGCTTCTTTTTTTTCTATTCTTTTACCCAGCCCTTACTTTGTCTCCCTTTCTGCAACATCCACATCACTTTCCCCATGTTCTTACTCAAGCTCCAAGACTCCATTTATTCTTAAAATGTTCACATCCTTATTTCTCCTCAGGTTAGTCATATTCTCATTTATAATCAATTAGCACTTTCAAGTGTTCATGTTGATGATGCTCAGTGAAGTGTCCTTTCAGCTATGACTAATAGGACAAAATTAAAATACACACTGGGGGAAGGCTACACCTCACAGCCAGGAAATAACAAAATTCTAAGTGGGTAGAGAATTCTAAAGCAGGAAATTTAGCACAAAATTACTTGAATAAGAGAGTTGTGAATAAATCCAGAAGTGACCATTTATTATTCAGAAATGCCAGGCTATTTCTAAGGGCACCTTGACATCACCTAATTGTGGAGATTTAAAAGTCCTATAAATTACAAATCATTGGCATAATGGTTTATTTGGTTCATTTGAAACGATAAACTGATATGAAATTTTATTCACTGCAACAGATGCTCCTTCCTATTATGGAAATTGTAACGAAATCTTGTCAATTCCAAGTTAAAATTATAAAGCTGATCATTTCATCCAACTTGTTGGCATAATTTTACTTTAAAATTTGTAATTGATCTAATTAATCAATTCATTCCTGAGGCGATATCTCCTCTAAATCGGTGCAGATTTTTTTTTTTTTATAGAAACAAGGCCATCAAGTGGTAAACTGAAATTGTTTTATCAATATGTAGTTCATGCAACAAATAGAAATCACTTTGATGAGAAGAAAATACTGAAAGAATGGTGAAAGGTCATTTTTTATGGGTCTCTCCACCTATTTATTTGAGACAATTTATAGTTAAAATAAAAGTAAGTAGTATTGGTATAAGCATACCAAACCTCAGTTTTTAATCTAATCAATTTAATTTCTTGAAACTAATAGATTACAATGAAAAAAATTGTGACAAGAGGGAATGTACTCTTAAAAAAACCTCATAATTCAGTTTTCAGTTGTCTTGGTATCTGGAAGTGTCGGGAGTATAGCTTGTGCATATGCATCCAGAACATCTATGACAAAGTTTTCTATCACTGAGGCCATATTATACTCATTTGTGATGCTTCTAAGCATCTCAATTTCCTGACAGACCCTTTTGGTTCTCTAGCTTTAATGCATTGATGATTATTTTTTCCTATCCAAATAATATCTCTATGTTAAGGCCGACTGATTAATAAACACACACACACACACACACACACACACCACCACAGAATGTAATGTATGCAGTGTAACCCTATCATATAAGTACATTAGGGATGGGGTGGAGATCATGAGGACCAATTCAGAATCCCTGCCTCTTCACCTCACTGTTGTGGTTTGAATGTGAAATGTCTCAGATAGACCCATGTGTCTAGATACTTGGTTTCCTGATGGTTTAGGGAGGTTGTGGATGGAATTTTGAAGAGACAGAGCCTTGCTGGAGAAAGTGGGGCACAGAGGACAGGCCTGTTCTTATCTGTTTCCTGACTGCCAGGGCAAAGTGATCAGCTGGTCTCCTTCTCATGACGCTGTGCTTTCTCTTAGAGGATGGAATGTATCCTCAGCAACTGTAGGACAGAAGACACCCTTCCTCCCTCAAATTTCTACTTGTTAGATATTTTATCACTGTAGTGTGGAAAGTAACTAATACAGAAACTGGTGCCAAGAAATGAAGCTGTTGCTGTAATAAACCTGAGCATGTGGTTCTTAAGCCTTTGGAACTGGTTTGTGGAAAGGATGGGGAAGAGTTTGTGGAAAGGATCTGAGCTAGAAAAGCCCTGAATACTGCAAGAAGAACTTAATGGTCTGGTCTTGTCTGGTGGGAGTTTCAAAAACAAAATCAGGGAGAAGAATGTTGTCTCTGCAGGCCCAGCTCACGGAGTTTCAGAGGGGACCAAGGACTCCAAAGCAACTGGATGCCATTCATATGAAATTATGGCCATAAGTCTGACTGCATTCTGAGAACGTTAGTTAGGCTGTATTAGAAATTTATGGTCAGTGGAAGGAATTGCAGGGCAGGGTAATGTTCAGGCCGTGTCATGGTTATTACTTACCACTCTTACCCAGATCTACAATGAAAAAAGCAGTAAGCAGTTCAGAAAAATAGAAATATGTTCAGTTTGTTCAGAAATGAGTTGGGCAAGTTTAAAGTTGCAGCCAAGGCATGTGCTTAAAAAAGGTTCTAACTGTTAAAGAAAAAAGTCCTCATGTGCACTGGGAAAATAAAAAATCTGCTCCGAGGGTAAGACCCCACCCATTAAAAGCTTCGATTCTTGAAAACCAAATTTATTTGAAAAGTGAATACATGAACTGAGAATGCAGTTTAAGTGGTTCATGGCTTAAAAACAGTGGCACAGTAAAGTGTCTTCATATATTTAGCAAGCATGGAACACAGATACCTTTGGTCCAAAGGGTCTAGACTCCATCCTAAGATGACAGTAGATCTTGGCAGCATCATTCATGAGAGAATGGTTTTGCAGACATAAATGATGCATCATAAAGGAAGGCAGGGAATCTTTCTCCACCATTTCAGACAATGGCTAAAGTCAGGCAATGTGTTGTGGGATTGGGTTCCCTACAAGAACGTTCTGAGAGGCCACTTTCTGAAGCTGTGAAGATGAAGCCTACATTTCAATGAGAACCCAAGATGATTGGAGATGTCAGGGCCATGGAACATCTGCCAAGGACAAATATGATCTTTGAAACCCAGATGATTCCATAATGAGCCTCAAATGGTAGATATGGAATGTGGAATTTGTTATTTGTCCTGCTGGATTTCAGTCCTGTTTTGGTACGATTTTTTTCTTGCTGTATTTCCATCCGCCCCACCTTACACTGTGAATATTTACCTGTTGTCATTGTATCTTAGAAATACATGATTTGTCTTTTGATAGTTACAAGGGCTGGCAGTGAAGACATTGCTTTGAGTTTCAAAGAGGACTTGAAATTGGGACTATGTGTTTAAACAGTGTTTGGCCTGTTAAAGACTATGGGGGGCTTTGGAAGTTGGAGTGAGTGTGTTTTGCATTATGAGATGGCCATGAGTCTATGTGGGCCGGAAACAGATGTTACGATTGAATGTGAAATGTCCCACATTGGATCATGTTTTTAAACACTTGATTCCCAGCTGGTAGTACCCCTAGGGAAGGGGGTGGGACCTATAGGGGGTGGAGCCTTGTGGGAGTAAGTAGGTCAATGAGGCAAGCCTTCAGATTTTGTAGCCTTGTCCCACTTCCTGTTTGTTGTCTACCACCTGATCTCCAATGCAATGTAACCAGCTGCTCTCCCATTCCTGCCCCCATGACTCCCTAACATTATGGCATATATCTCCTCAAACTATAAAGTAGAATAAACCTTTTTTCCCTTAAATCATTTCTTGTCTGGTATTTTTATGCAAATAATAAGGAAAGTAATTAAAACACATACCATACTCCAGGTCATGTCTTTGTAATAGTGGATGACTTCAACATCAGATTCATGACCTTTCATTAGGTCACAACCCCAAATATTCTGTGGGGACATTGGCTTTTGTGGAGAGACCATTGTTACACACTACCATCCATCATGGTTTGAGTGAGAATGTCTCCCACAGCCTCATATATTTGAAAAACTACTTAATCCCCAGTTGAGGGAACTCTTTGGGAAGGATTACGAGGTGTGGCCTTGTTGGAGGAGGTGCATCACTGAGGGTGGGCTTTGAGGTTTCTGCTCTCTCTGCTACATGCTTGTGTCTCAAGACGTGAACTCTCAGCTACTCCTCCAACACCATGCCTGTCTGCTTGCTGCTGTGTTCCCTGGCATAATGATCATGAAATCTAGAATTCTGAAATCTAAGCTCCAAATAAACTCTTTCTATAAATTGCCTTGGGCATGGTGTCTTTTCACAGATATAGGAAAGTCAGTGTGCAAGTTCCTTGACTTTGTTCAAATAATATTCTCTCCAGACCTTTTTGTCAGCTTTCAGAGATACTGTGTATTTGATAGGCTGGCAAGATGGCTCAAGTGGGTAAAGATATTTGCTACCAAGTCTAAAGACCCAAGTTGATCCCTGGAGCCTTCATGGTAGAAGGAGAAAACTAATTACTGCAAGTTGTCCTATGATCTCTACATGTGCTGCTTAGCACATGTGCATCCCACCACCATCCTTAGGCCCACCCCAAATAAATAGAAGAATGAAAAAAAATTTTTATTTATTGGATTTATTGTTTTTTTTTTTTAAAGATTTATTTATTTATTATGTATACAGTGTTCTGTCTGCACGTATCTCTGCAGGCCAGAAGAGGGCACCAGATCTCATTACAGATGGTTGTGAGCCACCATGTGGTTGCTGGGAACTGAACTCAGGACCTTTGGAAGAGCATTCAGTGCTCTTAACCTCTGAGCCACATCTCCAGCCCTGGATTTATTGTTCATCTAGCATCTGAATGCTGTTTTTACTTTTAAACAACAAATTTCCAAGAATCTTTGGGCTCTAAGCTGCATTGAAGCTACCATAAGACTAGGGTCAAAGAACAGCAGGAAGCTAGAGATGGGCAGAGTCAGGAATAAGGGTGTGGCCTGCCAGAGGTTGGATCGTCATAGTCAGCAGAGAAGCAGCAGGCCATTCACAGTCCTCAAGGATTCAAGGCTTGATCATGGGGCCTGAGAGTTCTGAGTGTCAGCCAGCAGGTGACAGCATAGTGCCTGGGTGGGAGATGACAGTCAGGGTTTATGTTACGCTGTTAGCATTGTCACCAGTCAGCTGGATGTAAGGAAAACCTCCAGTCTCACCTTGGAACTTGCCAAAGTACACTTGGTTAGTAGAACTGGGCAGTCCTGTGGGTGCTTGAAGAGGGTTGCAGATCAGTTAAATGTGGAGGTTTTGCTTTGGTCTTAAGATTATTTTAGATGTCATGTGCTAGAGAGACGATGCTTCCAACTCTCCCAAGCTTGTCGGAAGATCGTAGAGAGCCTATCAGTCCAGGTGCACTCTAAATTAGCATAGCTGTACGTGGCTAGGATTGGCAGGACCAAATTCTATCTCACCAGACTTCCTAGGCCTGGGAACAATGACCAACCCTTTCCTTACATGAGATTTGGGAATAGAATCCTCTTCAGTTGGTCTCACATGAACTGAGTGGTGTATGAGGCCATGGATGCCTCAAACCTGTGGTCATACCAGAGGGGATAATAAGAGGTCCTTGAATGAGTATTGCTCAGTATAAACACAGAAGGAATCCAAACCCAAGGCTTGTCTTACTCTAGTGTCTAATGTTATAGCCAAACACCTGAGTCTGGATGATTGCCAGAGGTTTATCTCTTACAGTTCCTGAGGTCAGTAAGTTCAATAT
Source organism: Peromyscus maniculatus bairdii (assembly GCF_049852395.1). Lineage (NCBI taxonomy): Eukaryota > Metazoa > Chordata > Mammalia > Rodentia > Cricetidae > Peromyscus > Peromyscus maniculatus. The sequence goes on from NC_134867.1 coordinate 23,673,032, forward strand.
CCAAATGTCAGTATCTAGCAATGGACTTCAGGTGATGTCTTGCATGGTGGAAGGCAGAAAAGCAGGAAAAAAAGATGCGCCCTAACTCACTTTTATACTAAGTCCATTCTCAACCAACCAAGCCATTTTCCTGATAATGGCATTACGGTGGTGGTTTGAGTTTGAAATGTCTTGTATAGGATCACATACATAAGCACTTGTTTGCTGACTGGTAGCACTGTTTGGGGGAGGTTCTGACACCTTTAGGAGATGGAGTCCTGGAGGAATTATGTAATCATGGGAGGGCTTGGAGTGTTTCTAGCTTCACCCCACCTCCAGTTTGCTCTCTCGTGTTTGCTGGTGTGGAAGTGATCACTCAGCTTCACGCTAGGGCCACCTGCTGCCATGCTTTCCCTGACGTTATTGGCTTCCTCTCTGGAACCACACACCAAAATAAACTCTTGCTTGCATAGGTCACTTTTTGTTGTGGTGTTTCATCACAGCACCGGAGAGTACCAAATACACCATCCCTCCAGCCATGGAGCAAAGGCTGCACACTCCAGTCACCTCTCACAAGGTCCTCGCTACCCAGGGCTGTTAAGCTGGAGATTAAGTTCCACGCACAGTAACTCCATGGAACATGATCGCATCACAGTTGAGCCTACCAAAGAAGGAGCAGTAGAGAACAGTAGCTGGGACACAGGGTGGGAGGAAAGGGTTAAAGAGACAGGAAAGTTTAGGGCTATTGAGATATAGGAGGCAAAAAGGGTGACGTGCTCTCATTCATCCTCTGCATCCTGCCTCCCTCCTTCTATCCACCCCCCCCATTCTCACTCTCTCTTATACTTGTTCTCACTCTCTCACATTGTCAGCACATTTTAACTTAGAGCTAACTACAGTGGGCAGATGGGCCTTTCCATTTTACCTTAGTTGAAAAGTTTGTGTGTGTGTGTGTGTGTGTGTGTGTGTGTGTGTGTGTGTGTGTGTGTGTATATATATATATATATATATAATGAATATATATACAGAACTGTACTCTTTGCTGCTTATAGGTTAGCATCAATTTCAGCAAAGAAGGAAAACAGAAGAAGATTGCAAACGGGAAAAAGATGTTGTCTATAACTGGGGCAGATATGTAATTCTAGTCTTGCACAGCTAGGATTTTTTATCAGTATCTCTTGAAGAATGCTTTGTAGCTAGCACCCGAAGGATAATTAGTCTAGGTGTTACCTGTGATTTGTTTTATCATTGTGAGAAGCCCTGTCACTGTTTTTGGTTTGCTCCACTGCAAGGAGAAAAATTCCTTTTATTCTGTTCGTGCTCTTGTGGAGTTTCAGAGTAGAAGTCTCTTGTGCATTGCTACGGCTGAGTGCTTTAACATGGAGTTAAATGAGTAGGCCCTTTCAATGGCTGTCTTGACTTGCTGACTATTAATCTCTCTTACCTTTGGGGTCAAACTCTGGAAGAGATTCAAGACTCTTCTATGTTCTGTCCAGTAAAGCAAGTTAAGGTGATACCATGGTGACTCCATTATACCAATAAGGCTTGAGAGTTGCCTAGGTTACGCTGGCTACACAATGCTTACTGGAACTAACCTTCCTCCCTCCCTCCCTCCCTCCCTCCTCCTCTCTCCTCTCTCCTCTCTCCTCCTCTCTTCTCCTCTCCCTCCTCTCCTCTCCCCTCTCCCCTCTCCCCTCTCCCCTCTCCCCTCTCCCCTCTCCCCTCTCCCCTCTCCCCTCTCCCCTCTCCCCTCTCCTCTCTCTTCTCTCTTCTCTCTTCTCTCTCTTTCTCTCTCTCTCTCTCTCTCTCTCTCTCTCTCTCTCTCTCTCTCTCTCTCTCTCTCTCTCTCTCTCTCCCTTGAGCTACATTATGGGAAAATCCACAGACCTCCATGTGCCTTGATGCTCATGGTAAGTCTTGGAAATCTGCTGACAGGGGTCACTTGCTCTCTGTCACCTGCATAGGCATGTGGGATAGCTTGAGAGGGCATATCACATTCCTGCCTGATGCTCAGTGGCAGGTTTACAGACAGTTGTATATCATCAATTCTCTAATCATTCCTGAGAGACCAATGCCTTTCTGTAAAAAGCCTGATTTACATGGTGTGACTGCAAATTAACAAGATGGATTTTGTCCTGGCTTGTTGAAATCATTCTTGAGAGACAGTGTTAGAAACAAAATTTAGCAAATGGTCTGTGGTCTATTTACTTCCAGATATTAATCTATGCCTATGGTGCTGGAAGGTTCTTTTCCTCATGAAAAACTTTCATTCTTGTGAATTTATTCTATTCATGTGGAGTCAACCCTAGAAGACTTTTATTGCCTTTTCGTTTGAAGGAAATAAAATTAAAAAAAAAGAAAGGTTGAAAAGACATTGGCAACTCACTGTGTGGCCCAGTTCATAGAAAAGAAGACAAATGATCTTTTCTGATTCTTTAAGCATACACAAAGCTCTACTAAAATAGAACTTTACAGTGGAGGAGGTAGCTATTAACTGGGGAGGCTCATGATCAAAGCTTCTTTGGTTAACCCTGCCCATCCCATAGTGCATTAGCATGACATGCAGGGTTGCTTTGTTATCTAGTTAATCAGTGGTAACTTTCCTCTCATGCACTCTGACTTTCAGTCAAAGATAACTCCATGACTTCAAAGAATGCAAACTGGTGTTCTCCTTAGGAATAGTGAGCAGAGCAGTAAAGCAGGAACTATTTTTCAGTTGCTTGTTAATTGCCTGTTTCATTATATGCTATAATACGTTATTCAGAAAACTTTCCTGAAATATGACCATGAATAAATACTATAATTCTTTACCACCATCCTAGCATTTCTAGAAAATTATATGGTAAGCAGAAAAAAGAAAAAGAGGTGGCAGATAGCATATTTGCCTTCATCCTCAATTTTCCTGGCTGCTCACTTCCAATTGCCACGAACCTAAAACTGTTTTTAAAAATCCTGTTCACTGGTTGCATTGGATGTGATGGGAGAGATGGTTGTGACAGACAGAGTCATACACTTTTGGAGGCCCCTAAGGCTTCTTCGATGGGAAAGGGGAGTTAATGCCCAGGAAGGGAACTTTGCCATTACCATAGGAATTGATTTGGGTTACCAAGCTGGGTCACAGAGATTTGTTCTGAATGCATATTTAATGATGTGACTTAAAATTCAGGGAAAAGATCAGATCCTTCCTTTTGGCCAGCTCAGTTCCTATGGAAGTACGATCTTCCATGTCATGGTATGATTTCCAACTATCTTCTCCAGAATTAAGTCTTTTAGCATGAGCCGTTTGGAGACTTCTTATCCATCAGAGGGGCCTGTGAACCATGGAAATCTTTTCCAACCAAAGCGCTGGAGGTCCCCACTTTTATGTGATATCAGAGTGAGAACCAAGGGATTACTGGATTGCAGTAACAACTCAAGTGTTTGAAACTGAAGAGGAGTTATCAGTTTTTAAAATGTGTTGCAAGTTTGGGAAGGCATAGGGAAAATATGGATGTGTTAACTGGAAGAGGGAATGATAAACAGTTGTAAAAGCCTTCAATCTAGAACAGCACATCCACCAAGTCCATAAGCCACCAAATAATAAACAGCACACTTACTTTCAGCATATGGGAGGCGTATTTCACACTGCTTGTTACACAGAGTAAATGGAGAAAGAAAACTCTGGGAATCGGATGGAGGCTTGTGCTCCTGACTTGGGATCCTGTTTAGAATGCTAATTGTCTTCCCATTTTATGTCCATGAAACAACATGAGTTTTATAAAATTACTAAGTTTATGAGAGGATTAAGCAGGTTTTACTTTTATAGCCATAACGTGTTCAAGCACATTTGCATCAAATGGTAGATATAATTTCTCTTTGTAATTGAAATTTAAATCCTGGCATAAATATAGTGCTGAGAAAACTATTTTATGAGCCTTTCTTTTATAAAGATCTTGTATGGGAAGAAGGCTACACAGCTGGAGATGGTTTAGAGACAATTAAGACTTATTGGCTTTCAGCTGGTGATAAAAGTAGGCCGTGGAGGAGGTGTGTAGAATCTTGGAACTGTTACTAAGGTGAGTATGCTCTATCAGTCTAGTGTGTGTGTGGAGGGGGCAATGTTTAAATTATTTAGGCACAGGACTTAAAGGATGATCTATTGGAGTTTAATCTCAAGATGAAGGCCAAGTGTATATGTGTGTTTAGTGGAAAGAGGGAATAACAAACAGTTATAAAAGCCTTCCATCTGGAACAGCAGATCCATCCAGTCCATAAGCTACCAAACAGTAAACACCATACTTAACTTTATTCTATGATTCACAAGGATGGAGTCTGAGACCCTCACTGTCTTCTCCAGAACCATTACTCATGTCTTGTGCTGAGGAAACAATGGTGGTGCAGGGGATAGGTTTTAGGGCTTCCTCCTTCCTGTTTCTGTTAGCTCTTCTGAACTGTTGCTCCACTCCTTTTAGGTGTGTGTGTGTGTGTGTGTGTGTTTTTGTGTGTGTGTGTGTGTGTGTGCAGATGTGCATGCACATTTGGGTATGTACATGTGGAGGCCAGCTGTTAATGTTGCTGTCTTTCTTAATTGTACTCCAGTTTATGCTTTTGAGACAGGGGCTATCATTGAACCTAGAGATTAGATTACAGATGTAGCCAGAATGCTTCAGAGATCCTCACGTCTCTTTCTCCCAGTGCCGGTCTTACAAGCACTCACTGCACTACTTAGTCTTTTATGTAAATTCTAGGAGATTGAACTCAGTCAGGTCTTCTTGCCTGTGCATCTAACACTTGACCAAATTGAGCTATCTCTGCAACCACTCTGAGATAGTTAATCTTGGTTTTCAACCTGATTAGATTAGTGTGAATTAAGAGACGTGCTTCTAGCTTGGTCTTGAAGGATAATTCCTGGAAGGATTCGCTGAAGGGACAGCACCCTCAGGAGTAGTCCATAATAAGGAGGTCCAAGGGAGAAGCTGTTGTCCTTTTCCTTAGCCTACCTTTTCTTCTGGTTGGGGATCACATCTTCTATGCTTCGACATCCTTCACTGACATTAGAGAAAGCTTCTCTGGCTTTTCCACATGGACTGAAGAACCTTGGCTCCTAAGCATCCTTTAAACCTCCATTTCCAGCTTTGGGACTGCTGAGATTCCCAGCCTTCCAGACCGAGGATCTCCAGGGTTTGCAGTCTCTCCAGGATGTGGATGGCCACTGTTGGAAACTAATTGTGTAAGCTAATCTAATAAATCACCTTCATAATACATATTCACCCCGTCAATTCCTTTTCTTAAGAGAATCTTGACTAATATACTGTATCCCTTTAGATTTTAATATCTACCTCTTTTGATTTTTTTGTCAGACTAGATAAGACTGTATAATTCAATAAACTAATAAGTGATAGAATTTATCACAGCTAGTAACATTCATGGGGATGACCCTTAACAATGATGATGTTTCCAAAGCTGTTGGAAAGTATTTTTCTTTGAAGGGATTTTCCTAGTAACTCACAGGTTAGACCATACAGGGGATAGTTACCATAAAGGTAACTAAGAGCCCGCCAAGGAGCTCATGTGCTGGTATGGCTGCTAAGACTTAAAAGGTGACTGTAAGGATTCGGGAACTCTGGGGAGGTGGCAGAAATGTTTGGAGGAGAGCATAGTTGGAGGAAGCGGTAGTTGGAGGCTTGCTCTGAGGAGCTTTGTCTTGCATCAGGCCCCCCCCCCCTCTGCTTTTCGCTGCTTCCTGTCCATGGAAGGCTAATAACTGTATTCCATGTCCTGCTTCCCATCTTTATGGTCAGCCTGACAGTGGCTCCAGACCCACTGTGAAACTGAGAGTCAAACCAAGTCCTTTAACAAAATGGTCTACTCCTCATTTTAAAATTGTTTTTAGGTTTTATTGTTATTTTATATGCATGGGTGTTTTGCTTGCATGTATGGCGACATACCACATGTGTGTCCACTGAGGCCAGAAGAGGGCATCAGATCCCAGGGACTGGAACTGTGTTGCCATGTGTGTACTTGGAATTAAACTCTGCTCTTCTGGACAGGCAGAGAGTGAGCTTAACTGTGGAACCAACTCTCCAGTCCCTTAATTTTCACACACACACACACACACACACACACACACACACACACACACACACACAAATGTGAGTGCAGGTGCCCTTGGAGTCCAAAAGAAAGAATGAAGTTCATCGAGCTGGACGTACAGGAGGTTGTGACCTGCCAGACATGGGTACTGGGAATTGAACTCGAGTCCTTTGCAAGAACAGCACATGAACTTTACTGCTGAGCCATCTCTCCACCCTACCCCACACCACATTGTCTTTAAGTCGATTAAGCTATATATTTCCTCAAAGTTACAAAAGGTTAACATATTTGCTTTATGAGAATATTCGTCTGCAGTTTTAGAAAAAACCCAGAGAATACAATCTTTCTTTCACAGTTAATCATATTAAATTGACAACTGGCTTGGTCCATCTTGTAACCAGACCATAGGTGGCCACAGTAATCAGATGGGTAATCTGACAGAATCTCTATTCGGAGTTCTATTATTAATGGCACTAGTAGACATTTGATTTGACTTATTTTCATTAATATGGAAGTGGAAGTTCGACGGATAAAGATGAGTCTACATTATTACTGAAGTTTGATTCTTGCCCGACTGAGATATTATTTTTTTTTATCCTTATTTGACTTAAGTTGACATTAATTTGAAGAGAGGGTTTCGTAGAGCACAGCACACGTGTGGCGAGCTCTGGTCAGCTTACTGGAGTTGGTTCTCTCTTCGTGCCATACGGGCTGTAGGGATTGAAGTCACGTTGTCAGGTTCAGTGGCATGGCCCCTCCCCTGCTGAGCTGTCCCCAGCTCAGACAGCTCATATTACAACTTAATATGATGGGATTTATTTCCTGATGCCTAGTTTGAGGCAGGCAGAATACCACATTAGTTCAATTTGTCCCATTATACTAGTACTATGTGTCTATTAGCTTCGGAGGGAACATATTGAACCTGTCTTTAATTTGCCGTTTCACAAGGGGACAGGAGATGGTGTCACACATGCTTCCCATCCCTGTACTTTTCTTCCACTTGACAGGGTTTTGTTCTCTTTGACAGACATTTGACAGTAAAAAAAAAAAAAGTGGTGTAATTATTAATTTCCCACTTGACATTGTGAACATTTCAATGCTAAGTTAGCAGGTAAAAAAAAAAAAGTCAGAATCCATTCCCATTGTATCTATCCACTGCACTTCAAAGGCTTCCCAGCAAACCTTTAGTCAGAGAGGAACCAATGGTAACGCACAGACAGCAAGTAATATCAACTTTGATAACAGACCTTGACCTTCTATCATAGACTCAGTCTTGCCAGGCACTTGTTTTCACGGGGAAAATGTAAAGAATTTAGCATTCATCACCCTACGGTTGCTGGTGTTGACTGGAGAGAAGTTAGTTTAGCAAAAGATGCACATTGTTTCCTTCCATCCAGAGTAAATGCCGCTCCCCAGGGGCTGACTATAACTGCCAAGTTCTAGCAGATCCAGGAAAATCCCAATCTGCAAAGGCACTGCTGATGGATGGGCCTCTGCCAGTTACATCTCAGTTGTGTTAGCTTGAGCACCGTGGCTGTGGCGAAGAGCAGGGTGGACTAAGGGAGAGAGGGAGTCTCTTTTCCTCATGCTGATGCTCATAGCTCAGACCAGGAGAAACATCATCCTTGCTGTAGAAAGATTTCTGTAGTAATATGTAAGTAGATGGGGGAAATACTTTTTAAATGTTTTCTTTAAATAACTAAAGCCAAGCAACTATTCCTTCAAAATGGGGCACCCTCTTCTTGTCCAGTGCTTTACAGTCCTGTGTGGCTGGTAGTTGTCACGTTGTCTAGCATGGCTACAGAGAACCCAGAGCTCAGCTATTTACAGCACACAAGTGCCAAGCTTACCAACAAGTCCACATCTTATGAACATGTGAAATTAGACTGTAACGTGGTCACAGTTTATGTCATACTTCCCTTCCATTGACAGTTTTAACTTTTCTTTTGCTATTACTTATGATCCAGATGGAAAGAGAGTGGTTTGTCTGACTCAGGTTGTTTGGAGGGAGGGATCCTGGTACAATTGTTTGTGGCTGTCATTTCTTTATCCGGAAGATAAAGACACTAGACTCTAAGACAGAACCATGCTAAAACAATTCAGCACAGCTTTACAGAGATAAGTCATCAAGTGTGCGAGTTTTGATCTGTCAGCGAGGGATCACAAAGCAACCACAGTGTCACTGAAGTGGCTGGAGGCTTCCACAGGTTGAGTGAAGACAAACCTGGGCAGAAAGAGGGAAGGGTGTCTGGATCGGAGACACTCAACAGAAGAAATCATCCTTGGGTTTCCCTAGGGACCAATCCAGTGACAATCAAGTTCAGTTTTTAGATGTGATGAAATTGTAACCATGGTTCTTGAAATGTTAAGGAAAGAAGTCTTACTCGGGGAAATAATACGAGTATGATAATAGATGCGAGCTTAAGGTATGTAAGGGGGAAAATGCAAAGCTTCATGTTAAACTCTTGTCCATCTCATTTGAAAAGGAGGGAGATTAATAAAGTAGTACAGATTTATTGAGTACATACTCTTGGGGATACCAATGTGCACAGGAATATGACAGTGATATTAAATGCACTTAGTAACTGTCTGGGAGGCTAAAATAGTACACACCATGTCAGATACTGTAAAGAGAAAGGAAAGAGCTCAGAAACAATTCTAGCTGAATGGGTGTCATTCAGGACTTCCTGCTGTGGTCAGTATAAACAGAGAGCCTGGAGGTGTAGGGGTAGGGGGATGTGGCCTGAAGCCTGAGTTGGACCAGAGAGACAACATATGATTAGAAAATTGTGGGGGTGGGGGGGGGAAGAAGAGGAGAGTAGATCAGACACTTAAGTGTGTTTATAATTATTTTTGTGTGGCAAATACACACAGCATGAAATGTACTACCTTAACCAGTTCTATGTGTATCAGATTTGCCTGCATGTATGTATGTCTATGCACCATGTGCGTTTGGTGTCTGTGGTGGTCAAAAGCAGGTATAGACAGGGGTATGGGTGAGCCAGCCCTGAGAGCGTGAGAGGGGCATAGCTGGTACCACCTCTCTTGGCTATGGTGTGGTGGTGGAGATGAGGGAAAGATGCCCTCCCTCTTGCCCCTACCCCCTCCAGTTGTCAAGGGAGCTGACCCCTTTACCAGCTGCAACACTCAGGAAAGTGGGTCCTGTGTGGTGTCTGGGCAGCACAGAGTAGCTGAACCTATTTGTTGATAAGGGCACAGGCAAGCTGGCCTGGGAATGAGAGCATGAGGGATGTGGTTCTGCCCCTCAACTACCATATAGCAGCATGGGTGGGGGAGAGATGCCCTCCCTCCCATAGATGCCCGAGGCAGGTGGGAGAGCTGGCCCCGAGGTCGTAAGAGCGGGAGAGCTACCCCTGCCCCCACTAGCTGCAGCGCTTGGGAGAGCAGGCCCTGCACCTTGTCTGGGCAGCACAGTAGAGTCAACTCCATTGTCAAAGGTGTGGATGAGCCAGTCCTGAAGGTGTGAGCATGGGAGAGCTGTCCCTATTACTCACCTGTCATGTGGCAGCATGGATGGGGGAGAGATGCCCTATCCCCACCTGCCCCATTAACATCTGAGGTAGAAGGCAGAGCTGGCCCTGAGGTCATAAGAGCAGGAGTGATGTCACTTCCCCTCATCAGCTGCAGCACTCCGGAGAGTGGCCCCTATGCCAGACCTGTGCAGCACAGTAGTCACTGAAGGTGTAAGCGTGGGAGATCCAACCCCAAGGACGTGAAAGCAGGAGAACTACCACAGCCCATTGCTCATTAATGAAAGGGGTGAACCATTGCCAGGGCACTGCAGGAAAGCTCACCCTGGTGGTGAGGACAAGAAAGAGTTGGTGGTCTGACCAACCCTGCAACTACCCAGGCTCAGAACCAGGGTTATGTGCTGGCCCAAACCAACATCCAACCCACCTGTGATCTGCTGGAGCATGTAAAGGGACCTGTCCTGCAGAGCCAAAGCTGCAGGATCTCCACAACACATGGCAACAGCTAACGAGGACTATGGGGGTCCAGCCCCTCGATAGTCCCCTCCCAGGGTCCGCGGAAGGCTCTATCAACCAGCAGAGAATCTTTAGGGTCGGTAAATCAGTCTACGCACTCAGAGTTCTTTGATCCATTCGCTTTAATTCCTCTGGCATAACATCCTTTATACACAGCTTCAGTTCTGTTCTCATGTCTAGCTCCTTTCTTGCCTGATTTCTCTCTATATTTATCTACTGTCCCCTCTATGTTCTATCTTAATTCCTTCATCTAGTTCTGTCCCTTCTAGGTTCTCATCTATCTAGTTCTTTCCCCTATCAGCTCCTCTCCTGTCTCCTTCTCTCTCATCTGGCTCTTCCTCATCTTGTTCTTCCCCATCTGGCTCTTCCTCATCTTCCATCTCGTTCCTCTAGTCCTCTTTTTCAGCTCTTCAATCTAGTTCTTCCGCATCTCAGCTTGTTCCTCTCAAGTTCTTACCCATCTCGTTCTTCCATTCTCTTCTCTCTTCCTCCTCTAGTCCTCTGCTTTACAGTTATATATCTCCCCAAAATCACGATCCTCCCCTCCACCCAGGACACTCAGCCTGAACTTCCTCAGGCAGTGATTGTTTGCTATCAGGATCAAATGGAGGGTTGATAAGAATTACAAAGAGGGGCACTAGTTGTTAATTACCATTTGTGACCCAAAAGGGAAGTGACTAATGAATTAACTAAAGGATAAATATGGGTAACATCTAAGAAGAGGGATCTTACGTGCACAACTATAACCTTAAATGTGTTTGGTAAAGGATGTTAAAAATCTATAAGTTGCTAGGTCAATGGGAGAAAATAAAACTGTCTTCTTTTTTCCTGTGGCTCCTATCTGTTCAAGCTGTCTGCCGTTTACTGCAGGGTGGGGAAAAGTGTGCTCAGTCTCTAGGCAACCTGTGTACAGCTAGATGCCTCTGGTGATACAGGGAGGTTTGAACTGGGAGTTCTGGCTGAGCATAGCTGTTAGCACAGAAGTTTATCTAAATATTCCTAGAAGTGGTTAGGTAAGTAGTTAGAGGTCTATAAAGTTAGTAAGGCTGTAAGAAAGAAGGGCCTAAGCTAAATTGTGTAAAACTATTACTTAGTGTCCACCTGGCCTAGGCGGCGTCCTCTTGTGAATTTACTGTAAGTCAGGAGACTTGTACGTGGGCTGCTATCACTTGTTAGTCCTTGGAAGTTGGGCGCCCCCCTGGGTGGTGTCTCCTTGTGGAATTTAAGTCAGGAGACTTTCAGGTGGGCTGTTATCATTGTTAGTCTTTGGCAGTTGGGCGTCCACCTGGGTGGTGTTTCCTTGTAGTCCTTGAAAGTGGCTAAGGGATATAACTGGTTCCAGAGAAAGCCTTTCCTGAGGCTGTTCTCCAAATACCTGGAATGTGTATGTCCAGAGAGTGATCAGTCTACACTGTTAGTCCTTCTTAGGGGAAAGTCAATTGGGAAAACTATGAAGGCACACATGATTTTCATAACAGAATACAGCTGATATATAACAAGCCAAGTAACACCAAAAACTCCTTGGGATTTGGCTTCCTCTGGAGGAATTCCCTGATCCCTCCAGGTAGTGACTTTGCCATAACCAGCTGAGTTCTTATGATATATTCCTGCGGCCCGCAAGAAACAGCTAGATAACCAAGTGCAGTTCCGGTGAGGGCGCAGCATCGGTAGTGTAGCAGAAACCCTATGTCTTGAACCAGACCAATGACTCTTTGGAATGAACACTTGCAAGTAAAGATGTATGGATAAAAGGGTTTACTGTGTGACTCACTGAGTCGTACAACAGCTTCCATGATGAAACTGGTTTTTTCCTTCTCTCCTTTGTTTTTTTCTTTTTTCTCTTTTCTTTTTTATTTATTTTTTTTTGTGGAGAGGAAAGTTGTAAGGACAGAGGGCAGATATGAAGGGGAAATCAATGGGATGGAGATGCATGATGTGAAAGACACAAAGAATAAATAAAAAGAAAGGAAAAGAATAAAAAAGTATAAATTTTAAAAAAAGAATAAATAAAAAGAAAGGTAAAAAAGACTAGCATATCTAACTGAAACATGGACAAGAAGTGGAAGGAGAGATGGACAGAGATAAAAAATAAATGAACAGAAATGAGAGCCAGGGGTAGTGGGATACCTCGTGATCTAAGAACTTGGGAAGCTAAGCCAAAATAGCATGTGTTCAGGGCCAGCCTGGGATACATAGTGAGACCATAACCCCCACCCCCACCCCAACCATGACCTCCACAGGGCCCGAGAGTTCTCCAGTGCTGTGCTAGGGAATAATGAAGTCTGCTTCCCGTCCAAGCCCTGGCTGCTCTCACTGCTGGAGTGATTAGACTCGGGGAAATGAGTAATCTCCACCACTGTCCTTACCTGGCAATCTCCCAAACACTGTTTTCTGGTTTCTTCCCATTGATACATTAGTTTTAGTGCATACACTTGTCACAAATTGAAGGCTCCGTAAAATATAAGAAATGATTGAGATGGTAGATTGTAGAGACAAACTATTTCACAAGCCCAAGGGGATAATTTACTTTTCATCTGTTCCTTCTTGCTCAAGATAAAGAACCTCCAACAAATGGTATATAAAGGAAAACAGAGCAGACAGAAGAAGGAAGCTTCGCAATCTATTAACTGAAGCATGAAAACACAGACAACAAGCAGGGCTCAACTTCCGTGGAAAAATAGGTTTAAACCTATTGCATTAAAACATGGTGTTGCACTCATCTAATGAGTTTTAAGGCAAATGGGGCATGAAACATTGCCAAAATATAAAGTTGGTAAAATATCCAAATTACTCCTTAATGCCACTATATGTTTTATTTTATTGGGAGCTGGTAAAGAATAGATTATTTCTAAATCTGCATCATGAGCAAAATAAGTGAAATTGTTTTACGAGAAATTTGTTATGCCGAGTCACGTGACCAGTGGCAGTTCAAAAGCAACTGAAAACCCCACAAAAGACACACATATACCTAATTAATCAGAAAGCATTAACAATATTATATATATATTAATTCAGTCATTTGCTCCTTAAGAATTCAGGACAATGGGGCTGGGGAGATTGGCTCAGTGGCTCAGAGTATTAGCTTGTGCAAGCATGAGAAGCAGAGTTTGACTTTTTTAGCATCTATATAAAAAGTTTTTAAAAATGCCTGTGGGTGCACGTTAGTCTGTAACCCAGTGCCAGCTGTGTGGTGATGGAGACAGCAGGATTATTAGGGTTTCCTGTCTGTCTGCCTATCTTTGGGGTCGTTGATTGACCATCTATCAAGGAATAAGGTGAAGAGTGATATGCCAGAGCATCTGAAAACCTTTCTCTGGTCTTGGCACACACATATATCAGCATACACACCTGCATAGGCCTGCACAGCTGTACATGCATAAGCACACATGCACACACACACCAGCACAATAAAAACAACGAAAATAAAAGTAACAGAAAGAAACCAAAGATAATGATGAAAGAGACATGAAATATGGGGGCATGTGAACCTGTTTGCCCTTATTACTGAGGACTGAACTATAATTTTCTGTTAAGAAACAATAGAATTATTTACCAGACATATTTAGAAAAGAATCACGATCATGAGAGAATCTTCATCTTAGGCTTTTTCCTGGAGTTATTCTATTACATTCTGGATATGGTTGAGTGGAGCATTCCCATAGCTGAATGAGATTAGTAAAAAGCTCTTGGTTGTTTTCAAAATGGAAATGATTTCTTCTAAGAATCCTGGTTGTATTAAAGTACTGTCAAATTACTAATTAGTGCCAAATTAGTGACAGTTCGGTAAGGGCTGTCAGCTCGTAATTTTTTTTTAGCTCCTTATATGTCTGGTGGTTTGAATTTGTGTACCATTTAAAATTATTTCTACTGACTTCTACTTCTTGCTACAACATAACCAACTTTTTCTTCAGAGGTCTTCCAGTGGATGTAGTTTTGTATTTATTCTGCCTAGGTGAAGCAGGGCCAACTTTATAATTTTTATTTCGCCTAGTGTGTATTGCCAGATCTTTCAGTTCTAATAGCTATAAATGATTCTCCACACTCACAATGATGTGCTTATCAGTGAACAAGCAGGTTCCCAGTGTGCAGTTGTGTGTGTCACCTTGGGATGATTTAAATGCCCTTACCGCTCTGACATCATAATGACAGGAGGGGCAGTGGAAAATAGAGCTAACTCAGCAAGAAGGAGAGAATTCTGAGTTGCTGTGTCTAGCAAGAGTGAGGAGTTATTTGTTTTATCTTCACACAACCACACGGCAGAAGACCCAGCTAGAAACTCCCCACCTCCATGATTTTCCCTCAGGCTTTTGGAACTGGTGCCTGCTTCCTGGCATTTTTTTTAAAAAAATATTTATGTCCTTGGCTTTATCCTTATACCATGCCTGGGGTCCTTGTCTCACTATCCTGCCCTAGCGGGCTCTGCACCTCAGACTCCTTGCACGTTAAAGTCCTTGCACTTGGATTCTCCTTTTCCAGTGTGTTAGTTACCTTCCTACTGCTGTGATAAAACACCACAACAAACACAACTTATAGAAGGAATTACGTAGGCTTGCAGTTGCAAAGGCTACAGTCCAAGGTTGTGGAGTTGAAGGCGTTCTGGCAGGAGCAGGAAGCTAAGAGCTCACATCCTCAACAGCAAGCACAAAGCACAAAGTACCAGAAATGATGAGAGTCTTTAAGCTCTCAAAGCCCTTTTCCTGTGACATACTTTCTCCAACAAGGTCACACCTTTTAAACTTCCTAAGCACCATCAATAATTGGGGAATCAAATATTCAAATGTCCGAGACTATCAGGGACAGCTTACTGAAACCACCACATCCAGGCCCTCATATAATACTATATATTACATCTAGCCAGTTGGTCTCTAAAGGATTTGGTGAATTAAATTTCCTACCATTGTCTACCAGCAAGTTATAATACAACTAGCATACAAACAAAATTGTATCAGAACTGAAATGAAATTTGCCTGCTATTCAGTTTCTGCTTCTACTTTTGTGGCACCAGAACACATAATTTGCCACTGAGTCTCCATGACAAGAAGAAAGTGGAGAAAACTTCGCTGAAAACTTCTTAAGTCCATGTCTACAGTATGTTGTCTTTAATGGGATTAAGGACACTTTGCTTTGAGATTTGTTGATAAGCAAGAGAAGAATGAATGTTATCTGTTTCTGTGGAAATAAGTCTGTGTGTTTAGCTGCTAAACTTTGCAGATATGTTTACTGATACTGTTTTGTGTGGTTTTGGTTGGGAAGCAACAAGTGGAAGGCTTCATTAGGCAGTGTTTCCTAGTTGGCGTGAGCACGCATGTCTCTTTTCAGAACATGGCTGGGAAAGGTTGCTCTATCAAGCAGTCCATTGAGCTTTTAATTCTGTCTCCTGTACAATATAGTTGAAGCCCTGCCTTCTTAGTCTTTAATTGGCTGAGCTGTTGTAGAGTCAAATATAAATGCCATACTAAACACCCTTGAGGGTCTGATCAATACCCAAATCATTGCCATGCTTGTCCAAGTTTCCCTATATGCTATAATTCAAAAGTTTTATTCTCCATAAAATGACTTCACTCAAATTAATGATGGCATATATCACCAGAGAAAAGCACGTATTGTCTGATTTATTGTCATATGGTATATTTTCCAACTGTTAGGGGGAGATGTACAGATTGGGAACACTTTTTTTTTTTTTTTTTAATTTTTTTTTTTTTGGTTTTTCGAGACAGGGTTTCTCTGTGTAGCTTTGCGCCTTTCCTGGGACTCACTTGGTAGTCCAGGCTGGCCTCGAACTCACAGAGATCCACCTGGCTCTGCCTCCCGAGTGCTGGGATTAAAGGCGTGCGCCACCACCGCCCGGCAAGATTGGGAACTCTTATTAGACATTTTAAAATGCCTGTCAGTGTTCCTTCTCCTTTCAAATGCTGTTCCCTGGGCCACTAATGGTATAATTCCAAGTTCTTGGCAGAGACTTGGTATGAAAAAGGAGTGTGTGTGGGGGCGTGTGTGTGTGTGTGTGTGTGTGTGTGTGTGTCACAGGCTCACATAGAGAGAACAAACCAAGAAGGACAGGAACACAACTGAAAATAGGCTGTAACTGTAGCAGGGTCTGTGGCTGGTTGCCTCTGATCTATGCTTTTGCGGACGGACCTCTTTGCTACAGCCTTTCTTCTGCAGCTCTACTTACTCCATGTGGTTTTGTATGTGGTTGCCAACAATAGGTTGCCTGATGTTTTCTCACTTTGCTGCCAGAGACCCAATGTACCCATTTTCTCTGTCATTTAAAAAATCATGAAAGAGAATGATGACTGGTCCAACTTGGATCACCTGCGACCTGGATCAACTACTCTACTCGCAAGAGTGGGGTGCATTCAGGAAGTTGTCTGTTTTGGGAGGGAGCATCCCAGAGTATAGTGGGGGAGGGGAGCTAGAAGTGCCTTATAGAATGATGATGGTAGTCTCAGAAGAAGCAGAGAATGTGAGCAATTCCTTAGGTAATAAACACCCCCTTTGAATGTCAGCTTCTTTTTTCCTGGTTAACTTCAATATATTCCTGCATCTCTCCACAGGGCATTTGACTCCTAGAAACTTTGTCTACAGTCTCTTGACCCTCAGCCCAAACAATGGGAGGGTTTGACAGGTTTCAATGAGTGCAGAAGGGACAAAGGATACAGGCAAGGTAAACAGAGCAACAGTGGCTGCTTATTAGCATCCTTGAGGCTAGCTAGAACTTTGCAGAGTTCTCCTTCTGGTATTGGCATATGTTAAACAAGAATATCTGTCCTTTCACCTTGCTAGTTGCTAGAGAATAAGTTTACCAGGATGATCTGTGAGTGTCTGCGATGATTCCTTAAACCTCTTCCAGTTCAATGAGTCTGTAATTGTCCTTGTGTCTAATGTCCCACCACTTGTGACATTCAAGCTCAGTCCAAATTAGTCATTTCTCTCCCCTTCTGGGAGAGGGAAGAGGAGAATGGAAGAGAGGTGGTTTTCTGTGTCATTCTATCTGATCATTGCCAGTGTGTACCTCCCTGTAATTTCATTGAGATTCTGAGCAGTACAATTCTGCTGCCACTGAAATTCTGTTAGCCTTGTCTAATATCTGTGGGTGGACTAGACTAGTATAATTAGAATAGATTAGAGATGGAGTTATGAATTTCATTTGATATGATTTAGTTCAAATTAATGCACAAATTAGATGATTTGTATATTTTATTTGTACTAATGCTTTTGGCAGGGTGACATTGATGAGTACTTCATATAGCTTCAGAATGTGAGAGGCATCTGGTAGTCTGAATCAGTAGCTTGGTGACAATGATGTTGATGATAGTGATGATGATGGTGATTGTGGTGGCACAGTGTATCAAACCAAGAGCCTCACATGTGTCAGGCAAGTCCCCTGCTTACCAGTTAGAACCCCAACACAATACACCTCTTTTCAGAGGTGAGAAATTAGATACTCAGGCTGGCAAGAGTTATATCAGAACAGTACCTTTGTTGAAGTTTTTTACCAATGCCTCTTAAGTCTTAAATGCATTTGTTCTATCAGTATGAGGAAGTGTAAGTTACTGTGCTCCAAGCTTACAGCCTTAAATGTAAACAGAATACTTAAAGAAGCCTTAGCCTTAGAATTTTCTATCTTGAGAGTCCTCTATGGTCCAATAAATCTCCCTTCCTTCTCTCTTTCCTTACCTTTTCCTTTTTCTCCTGATCTTACTTTTCCTCTGTGGTGTCAACTGCTTGGAATTAAACATGTTTCTCCAAGAAAAATATTGTTGAATTGGAAAAATAGTTTCATGTAGCAAGATTTGTCAAAAATGGATAGAAGTCAAAGAATCTGACATGGAAACACTTCTCATTATTAATTTCAAATCTGTTGTGGACTTAAAAGATGGCAGAGCTTACATTTGCTTATATTTTTGTAGATGGTGAAGCACTCCATACATATATGACTTTAGCAGGTCATTAGATTTAAAAAAATAAAACACTAAGTTCATTTTGAATGCTAGACAGAAAATAAATAATTTTTTAGTATTTAAGTATATTTTAAACACTTTGTAACACACATATATATGCATGCATACATATATAAAATTATTCATTGTTTCTAAAGATATATTTTATTAATTTGTTAATACAATATATTTTGATCATAGTCACCACCCAACTACTACCATAGCTCCTCCTAGATTCTCCCGATCTCTTCCTTTTCTTTTCATTTTTAAATGACCTGCCACATCCAGTTTGTGCTGCCTATATTCTCATGGGTTTGAGGTCATCTACTAGACTAACCAGAGGCTACATACATCCTTAGAGAAAAATAACTCTCCCTTTTCCAGAAGCCATTAGTATCTCCTCAGTTAAGGGTAAAGGCTCATAAGCTCCTTGACTCTGTGCTGGAATGTTGGCTATATTGATCTTACGTAGGTCTTGTAAAGACAACCATAAGTACTGTGAGTTCATGAGTACAACAGTCCTCATATCTAGAAGACACTGTTTTCCTCTCCAACCTGTCTCTTAGAAACTTTCACCCCTGCTCTTCCAAGATGGTTCCTGAATCTCAGGGAGTAGTGACGGTAAAATAGATATTCCATTGTTGTCGAGCTTTCCATTGAAACTTATTCTCTACACATTTGTCATTTGTGAGTTTCTGTGTTACCATCCACCATCCAAAGATTTTTTCTGATGATGTCTGAGAATTTCACCAATCTGTTGATAGAGTGATATGAATTTAGAGAACAGTTTGATAAAAGGTCCATTTAGCAGAATAATTGTAGTAAATTTTCTCCTGGGTCCTATGAGTTCCCCCAATTGTGAGTTCTTGGCCAGATTTAGAGTAGCAGGTATATGTTTCCTCCTGTGGAGTAGACCTTAAATTCAATTGGAAAACTGTTGGTAACTACCATAGCATTTGTGCCATTATTTCACCCATGATTATTTGCTATGCCAGTTCATTTTATATTTTGAATTTAACTGGCCATTTTATGTTTTATCTGGCAAACTTATATTAGATTTTCTGATATTATATACACATAGAAATTTTTTTTCTGATACTGGGTATTGAACTTAAACTCTTACATGTACTATACAAGTACTCTATCACTGAACTAATATCCCCAACACTGTTTTTACCTTTTATTTTGAGATATGGTCTCTCCAAGTTGAAATTTACTTTGTAGGTGAGGCAGAGCTTGAACTCATGATCTCTCTGAGCTTCCCAAGTGACTGTGGTTCCAGGGCATGGCAAATAAGGATCTTGAATCTGAAAATGCGTTATGTCAGATCCTTGGTGATTTTCAAGCATTATATGATGGAATTACAACTCTTCCTTTTAAGGAAAGTACAGTCTATCCATTAGTGCAATGGATGTACTGCTATTAGAAGGGCTGGGGTAACAAGGAGTCCTATGGGAAGGATACCAGACCAATGTTGGCAACTGAGAATGTTTCCTAAGGTGGGTCATCAATGTTGAATACAGAATGTTGAACAATTATGAGAAAGAAAGCAGAAACACCACTCTGCTATCACTTAAGGAATTATGGACTGTTCTTTGTGATTAGATAGAGAAACACTTGGACCTGGGGAGTGGTGATGGGTGAGGCTGGCAAAGTGAGCAAGTAAACTCATATTTCTCCTTTTTCAAAAATTAGAAAAATTAAAAATTAAAAGATTTTTTATTTATTAGTGGTATGTATGTGCGCATGTGGGCTTGGGCACAAAGCACACATGTGGAAGTTAGAGGCAACTTTTGGGGGTCAGTTCTCTCCTTCCACTGTATGTTCCAAAGATTGAACTCCAGTTGGCAGACTTGCATGACAAGCACTTTATCCACTGAAATATCACACTGGCTATCAGTTCATACTCAGTCTTTTTCCTCATGACATTAGTTAGCCTCCAAGGTGAGATGGAATGATCTACTCCATTGGAGTTTAGGGATTGGATATAAAATGAGAAAGACCAATGAGAATTATTCATGTGTTCAACACAAATGTTTCTGTGATAATTCTGAACTAGGTCTGAACGGAGAGACCTGAAGTAGATCTGATGACAAAGTCATTGCAGACTGAGAAACAGCTCTAGGGATTGGGGAGAAGATGATCTCTGGGAAGTGACTGAAGAGTTAAAGCCATAGAAACTGATTATTTACAGTCCTTGGTGAGATACAAAAAGATCAGCGAAGCTGTTGGAAGCAGAAGAGTGAGTGCCATCTTTTGCTGATGGAGAGCACATGCCAGGCATGGAAGGAGTGGAAATAATTTTCTGTTTTGGATCTAGTTAGTTCTATGTGACTATGGGGCTTACAAAGAGAGAAATTAAAGTGAACAGTTCCTGGAAACACAAAACACTGAAGAATGATTCAGTATAAAAAATTCTCATGATTTATGAACCAGAGCTTATTAGAGCTTATTGTTGGAATAAGAGGTGAGAATGAGATCACCCAGGGAGTACTTAGGGTCAAGAAAGGCTGCACAGAGAGAAGAACCTCTAGGGGAAATCTACATTTAAGACACAAAATGTGTAGAGCAAGTGAACAGTGCAGAAACAAAGGCAAAGAAAGCTAATAAGGATGTCAGAAAAAGCAGAGAAAAACAAAACAGACCCTTTCAAAGATGTAACGGTCCAGCTTGTCAAAAGCTGAGGGCAGGTGTAGTGATACGAGAACAAGAAAATTCCATCTTCTGCTGTACTGTGGTTTGAATCTGACAGGCCCCATAGGCTCATGTTTTGAATGTTTACTCCTCAGCTTGTGCTGTTATTGTATTTTGGGAAATTGTGGAAACTTTGTCAGGTGATATCTATGTGGAGGAAGTAAGTCACTAAGGACATGTTCTTCAGGAGATCTTGTCACTAGCTCTTTTATATCTCTCCCTCTCTTCCATCTGATCTACCCTGATGCCAAGTGAGCTTCTCAGCCATACTTGGCCTGCCATAATGGGTAGAATCTTTTCAACAATGGACCAAATTAAATATGTCCTCCCTTGATTAAGAGGGAGTATTTTGGTGTCAGGGATGATAAACACATCAAGTGATGATTTGTTGAAGGCTAGGAAATATAGTATTCAGTTACCAGTGTCTGTTGAGGACCTTCTTAAGGCTTCATCACTCTATGGCTGACAATAAGAGGGTGATGAAGGGACAGGGAGCTTGAGAGAGAAGGAGAGAAGGAAAAGAGAGCAAGGGAAGGAACCCAAGCCCATTTCTAAAACAATGACATTAATACATCCATGAAGCCAGGCCCTTCGTGACCCATTCACCCCTTCAAGCTCCCATCATTCAGTATTGTCACACTGGCCACAAAATTTCCAGCATGTGAAGATCATCAGGTACACTCAAATCATTGAATGGGGTGAACTGTGCTTACAGAAAAATGAAGTGAGCTGGGCCTCTAGAAGATGAAGTGAACCATGCTTATAGAAATGAGGTGAACTGCCTCACAGGCAAATTGAACAATACATACAGAACATGAGATAATGACATCTACAGAAGATAAGGTAAACTCTCTAACTGTAGACAAGGTGAACCACTTCTGCAGAAAAAGTGAACTTCATAACAAAAGAAGAGGTAAGCCATGCCTACAGAGGATGAAGTGGACCATCTCTACTGGTGAGGCCCACTTGCAAATAACAGAATTTATGAATATCAGAACAGGTCACAGTGTTTACTTAACTCTATTGCTTGGATCACACATACAGTGAGAAAGGTTCTTTAAAAGGCTGGGATGAAACAGAATGAACTTGGGAAACATAAATTATGTTAAATTTCGAATTTTAAGAAATTTGGAAGCAATGTAACTTAGCTGATTTTGCTTTTCCTTTTAGTGTTTCATGTAGGCATGAGCAACCTTACCTGGTTTGTTACTAACTGCAGTAAAACCTTTAAGTCCTTGTACACATATATTCAAATGCACATACCCACACGCACATACACAAGTATACAAACAATCTCATACTCACACACATGCATGTGCATTGCATACACACACAATTATTTTCATATGGTTTCATTTTCCCCTTGGTGTTGAGAAGCAGGACTGCTGGGCCAGAGGAAATATACATTTCAAATCATTGTATGGATTGAATCTGAAACTACTGTGAAAGGTCATGTGCTAAAAGCCTTGGCTGCCAGATGTGGGTGTGGTTCAAGAAGTTAGGGCTACTATAAAAGAAGCATGCTATTATAGGGTAAATCTTTAAGGCATATTTTAAAACCTTGGCACTCCCCACACCCCCTGCTTTACTTGGGTTTTTGGCTTCTATGAAGTAATTATATGCCACTCTACAATTTATTCCCCTCCCTACCTTAATGTTTTTCCTCAGCACAGGCCTAAAAGCAATGGAGAGAGCCAACTATGGGGCAACACCCCTGAAAACCTTTTAGCTCTTTTAAGTTATTTTGCTTGAATATTTTGTCACAGTGCTGGGAAGCTGACTAACACAGTTGAACACAGTGACAAATGACTCCCCTGGAAACTCTATCAATCTAATTGTTGTCTAGCAGCAGTAGATTTTGCTTGAATATTTACTAGCATAACAAAATCAAGTAATGTATGACTTTTATGTCTTTGACTAGTAATGGATTTGAATATTGCTTTGCATGTCAGTAGACTCTTATTTATGTATTTGCTTCTGTTGGGATTTCTAACATATTTTTTCATCATTTTTCTATTGCTGGGTTTGCTATTCCCATATTGATTTGCAAAAGCTATTATTATATTAAAAATATTAATCCTCTGACTATTATATGTGCTCCAAATTTTGTTACTGGTTTTCCATTTTCCTGTAACTTTGTTCACTGTTATTCTTACTCTTTTAAGCAATAGATCCTTCTTTCCTTTATGATTTTGATGTTTTGCTTTAAGTTATATGAAAATCAAGGTTTATAGTGATAGAAATATTTACCTAAATTTCCCCTCATTCTTTTATCTTTTATGTCTAATGACCCTTACACTCCTTCCTTCCCAGCTTTGCCAAGGATCAAGTTGATGGTTGGAAGCAGACCAGAGATATCATGTTTAACTTAACAACTAATTAAAACAAAAGTATTGTAGTAACAATGCTTCTACATCTCTTGGTCATCATTTTGGATTTAACAAGTCAAAACATTTATGGTCATTGTAGTTTTCAATTTAATTTCCAGAATGTATTGTTCAGGGTTGGTGAAAGACTTTTCCTAAGGATGTTTGAACATTTTCATTATCGAGTCTATGTAATTGTGATGGGCATTTCTCTATGCATTTGACTATCTCAAATGATCCTAGTTTCTTTGATGGACCACAACACTAATACTTTGTACTGCTCTGATGTGGCATTCTGTGAGCCAGAATGTCTCTGCTGTGCACATGACAAGAATTAGCTCCTAAATGAGAGGACAAGAATGAACATCTGTTGCTTTGGCTTGCTCACCATTACTGTTTCTCTCATTACCACAACACTAGTCTTTCCAGTAACATCTCTCCTCAACGTCTGTGGGCACGTCCTATGGGAACAATGTGACATGAGTCACTTTGGGGGTGGGGTGGGGGCATGAAGTAGATTTATGACCAGAATGCTCGGTGAGATCTTAAGTTTCTTCATGTTTCTCTCATGAGTCTCAGTGATCATGTGATTCTAGACGGATAAGCTGTCTCTAGAATTTGAGTCATCAGCTCTTAGGGCAGAGAAAAGAAGAGTTACATATTCCTTTGGTTGATAAACTGTAGTGAAGTCAGAATCTATGAAATCAGGTTTTTCTTCTTCTGTACAAGAAATCGAGGTCAACATGCAAAGGTACAGAGAGAGGAGGGGCTGAAAGCTGAAGTCTAGCTAAGCAAGCCTAGACTCAGAATTAAACTCTCAACTTGTGGACACTAAAGCATTAGCGACTCTCCTTTTAAATCTAGGCTGAATTACTGTTGTGCTTTTGTTACTTCTCAGCTGAAATATTGTGGAGTAATGCCTCAGTATAGTCACAGTACTGCAGATGCTAAATTATTGTTGCATAGAGATTGATTGCTGGGTTTTAAAGTTGATATTAATCTGGAAACAGGTATAGAATGTGAATGAATACAACTTTGAGCAATGAGACAATTCTCCATAATAAGAAGGGCCCTGGAAATTATTTTCAGATTTGTCATTGACTGATTGCATAACTCTCCTCTGAAATGGCTGTATCATTAAAAAAAAAAAAGTGCTATTGGAGTGTTGCTTGAAGACATTGGTAAGTAGTAATAGACTGTTCTTTCCTTGTCCCCTCACAGAAACAGTGATTATTTAAGTTGCATAACATAAAGCAGAGGTGTTGTCATAGTGGCTAAAATCCTGTTGAGAATTCAGCCATGTTATTGTCCATATTTAATGAGTGTTTAGAGGTGAGTTGTTATTGCTGTATAGTAAAGACTGGCTCACTATTGCAATGCTGTTTAGGGCACAGAAAACAGACATAATTCTTTATTACACTGTTCATTTTTGATTATATAATAATTTGTATTATCTAAACAATACAATCTAAAAATAGTTGATGTTGCTTTCAAAAGGAAGACAACCTTACCATGTTATTTCTTTTTAATATAATAGGATGATTACTTTTCAAAAGGCATGCAACAATTTAAGTAACTGAGTGGCTTTTGTTATCTCTCACTCTGTCTTTCTAACACACACACACACACACACACACACACACACACACACACACACACAGAGCCATTATTATAGAACACTACTTCAAAATATAAACTAGTAGGCAAGAGGATGAGTTTGACATGTGATTTGCTTTTTCTAGGTTTTCAAGTGAAATTATAGGATGTTTTCAGTGAAAATTCACATTGAACTTCTCAACAGGATGCCAGAGGTAGAGGGAAAGATGGTAAGACATATAAGGATATAAGCAACTAACAAGGGTGTGATTTACTGTCCCAAAGATATTTGGAGTTGGTGAGATGTCTCTGTGACTAAATGTGCTTACTGCTGAGCTTGATGAGCTGATTTTGATGCTGGGACTCACCCAATGGAAGAAGAGAATTCACTTTGGAAGTTGTTCACTGACCTTCTCATGTACTCTATGGCATGGGCACTTGCAATCTCATATAAGTAAATGAAACAGAAAGCTTTTTGAATAATTTTTGAGGCATATAATATAAAACTTTTGTAGAACTGTGTTTTAGTTAGAGTTACTATTGCTGTGATAAAACATGATGGCCAAAAGCATATTGGGGAGGAAAAGGTTGATTTCAGATTACACTTTATATGTTCACCATTCAGAGAAATCAGGGCAGGAACCTGGAGACAAGAACTGGAGCCAAGGCCATGGAGGAGTGCTTCCTACTGGCTTGCTCCTCATAGCTTGCTCAGTCAGATTTCTTATACACCCCCAGGACCATCTGCCCTAGGGTAGCACCATCTGTAGCACAAAATGTAATTGGTCTTAATAAAAACCCAGAGCCAGATATCAGGATGAAAGCTAAAAGATCAGAGAAGCAGAGCAGCCAGCCACTAGAAAGAGTTCTTACCTCCAGGACTTCTCAGCTGAAAGGGACTGATCTCCTTTCTCCCCTGCCTTATATTCTTTTCTCTGCCCAGCCATTTTACTTCCTGTCTCAACCTCCCTAGTGCTGGGATTAAAGATGTGTGTGCCTCCCAAGTACTGGAAGCAAAGGCATGAGATCCCAAGTGCTGGGATTAAAGGTGTGTGCCACCATTTCCTGGCCTCTATGGCTAGCTAGTGGCTGGCTTTGCCCTATGATCTTCAGACAAGTTTTATTTGTTAGATCATACACAAAATATCACCACAACCATTCAAATGCACTAGATCATTCCCCATCATCAATCAAACCTCATCTGAGGCTAGCCTACAAGTCAATTTAAGAAACCATGCCTGGTACTAGAAACCTACTCAACTACTTAGGGATAATGAAGTCACAGATCTTTGAGGAGAACCTACCACTGCCATTTTACTAAACCAACATCATCACTAACTAACTACATTCTAAATATTTATACTTTTACCTACAGATAAGCGTAATTCTCACCCCTCACAAAGGATACTTCTCTTTGCAACAGGCAGAGATCATTACAGAAAACTGCAACAAATCAGAATGTAGAGATGTGGAGCCCAGTCCCAACTGATACACCTATAATACAACTCCTTCACCTAAGATTAAGAGACAGTTACAGAAGAGGGATCAAATGATTTTAAACGCCAGAGGAATAGGGAGTTTGCTCTAAGATTGTGTCTCAGAAAAATCAGAAGGTGCATCCATGAAATCTCATAAACATGGCTGCCTAAACGTGAACCGAACAAGGATGACACCAATACCCATGATAACATGAATGGAAGAACGTTCTGGAGGCCTTAATCTTAGACAAACAATATAGGTAACTGAGAAATGCTGGGAGTGGGAGAAATTGTCTTCCCTAGAGAAAAGCACACCAATTTATCCAGTACCAAATGGTTATCCCTGAAAACATATATGTATACAAGTAAATTATATAGACTGTGTAGATTTTATTTGTGTATAAACAAATATATATACATTATATTTAAATACACACATGAGTGCACACACACAAATGTGTGTGTGTAACAACAATTAAAGACAAGTAGAAAGAGTAAATGATTTTTAAAGACAGCCAAGGAGGTTACATGAGAAGGTTTGAAAGTGGAAAAGGGATAGGTGAAATGAAGCAATTATATTATAACCTCAAATAAAAAGATTTAAAGACTATAGCACACCTTGCCTCAGTTTTTATAGTGTATCAGAATTAGAAAAATCTATAGAGAGATAAAAGTGATTAGAGACTGCCGGGACAATGCTTGAGTGTTGTGAGATGGCATGGGGTAGTGAAAGTGTTCTAACACTAAACTCTGATGAGTGTGCAACTGAGTAATTTTACTAAACATCAGAGAACAGCACATGCTAAGTTGGATGATATGATGCCATATAAATTCTGCCTCACTAAAGCTGTTAAAATGACAATTTATTTAACCATTCTATAGTAAATAGGCATTTGGATTGCTTCCAGTTTTGTGCTAGTCTGTGTAGTGGCTCAGTAACATTCTTAGAGTGTTTTTTGGTGAGCATATGCATGGCATTTAGGCTGAAGTGGAATTGTATTCTCAACGTTTATCACTTTTTAAAAATATTTCTTGAAGTTCAGTACTCATTTATTACTTATTTTCTAACGAGAGAGTAAGAACTGGCATGGATTTGTGTGGGCGGGAAAGGTGAGGAGGTTCTGGAAGGAGTAGGGGGAGTGGAAACTGTAATCAGAATATATTATATGAGCAAAATCTATTCCATTTTTTTTTTAAAGCTCACACACATAAATAAGAGAAAACTTAAAAAAATGTTTTATATTTTGTTACACTATGCGTTAGTTAGAGGGTTTACTAATGCTGTGAAGAGACACCATGACCATGGCAACTCTAATAAAGAAAACATTTAATTGAGGGTGGCTTGCTTACAGTTTCAAAGGTTCAGTCCGTTATGATCATGAAGGGGAGCATGGCGGCATGCAGGCAGATGTGGTGCTGAAGCTGAGAGTACCACATCTTGCAGGCAACAGGAAGTCAACTGCTTGTCACACTGAGGGAAGCTTGAGCAAAAGAGACCCCAAAGCCTGCCCCCACAGTGACACACTTCCTCCAACAAGGGCCACACCTCTTAGTAGCACCACTCCCTTTGAGGCCATTTTCTTTCAAACCACCACATACTATTAACCCATTAAGTGCACAGGAGCCCAGGAGAGTTATACTTACCACCCAGAACTGAAACATGTCAGCAACTTGTCCTTTGTTTTCCTTTGTATGTAAATAATTGAAATATGGAAATTTAAACCTCTTTGTAATCTCTCACAGCCTCATTCACTGTTCATTCCCAGAAGCGCCTATTCTCACAAAATCAGTGTGATGGTTTGATAAGTTCTTAGGAGTGCGTGAAATCTCTTTCTGGGAGACACATTTTATTTCCTTCTGCCAGCATGAGATCTCCATTTGTTGATCCACTACTTCAACAGTCTGATATTCAGATTGAGAAACTCAAATGTTTCTTTAGAATATATTTACTTCTACCAGGCTTGTTACGATTCTCCATTTCCTGTTTCCTCACCTGAATCCTGAGGTGGAACGTGTCTGAATCAAACATGATAAACAGAACAGAAACAGGGACCAAGATTAGAACACATTTAGTGCCAGGGAGCCATGTACAAGAACCATGTTTTCATATACTTTTGGAAGGGCTGGTACAAGGAGCTCCGTCTTGTTGGCTTGAGATGTGGTCCTTTCAGGAAGTCTAGGATGGCCTCAGACTTCCATCCTCCTGTTTCAGTTCCCACGTGCTGGGATTGCAGGAACACACCACCATGCCCTGTGTCATTTTAGTTCAGCTCTGACAACTTCCTCTGTCCCCGAACAATATTCTCTGAAGGCATTGCAGATTAACCATCATGTGGTTTGTTCTTCATTGTCCTATAATGCCAAGGGAAGATCCACCCTGGTGGTTCTGATTTGATCCGATTCTTTGGGAAGAAGGATAAGGGACAGATGTCAAGGAGTCAGTGCCAGTAACCCCTTGGGCTGAAGTTAAGCAACTGAGACACAGAAGTGCTTCTTAGGCCAGGCACACTTGAAGTCCATCCTGGTTGTCCTATGGATACTGCCCTAGAATTTCTAAAATGTTCTTCAGGTTTCTTTCTTAGATGTCCTCTAGAAGTTAATAGTTAGAAGGTTTTAAAAAAACACAAATATAAAGTAATAGACAATAATTCCTTATAAAGTTTTTCAAAACACAGCGAAAAGAGTAGAATCATGTTGAAAATTAAATAATTGTGCACAGACTTATAAATATCCAGTACCTATCAATCTTTTTAAGAGACATCTTATTCATAGAGCTAGCAACAATTAGAATGATAGGGTAGATCTATGTGATCATTTAAAAAATGTGTTTTGTATAGTATTTTTCTGTTGTGGAATATCTTGTATATGTCTCATTTATCTTATCTGTATCTGTTTCTATGTGTATGTCTGTGCATATGTGTATCCCATAAATGGCTGCCTGTCATCTTTGGACAATTTAAAACTTAAATAATTGAACCAATACTGTTGTATCTTTCTGTATTCAACTGTCTCTAACATAAATTATACCAAGGCTAAAAAGAATACAGGAGAAAAATTAATTCTTCATTACGAATGATAAAATAAATCTTTTTGTTGATAATATGATACGTCTTTTCTACATTGTTAGTGGTTTTTTTTGCTTGTTTGTTTTTGTTTTTTTGTTTTTTTTTTTTTGAGACAGGGTTTCTCTGTGTAGTTTTGGTTGGTGCTTGTCCCGGATCTCACTCTGTAGACCAGGCTAGCCTTGAACTCACAGAGATCTGCCTGGCTCTGTCTCCCAAGTGCTGGGATTGAAGGTGTGCACCACCACCACCCAGCTAGTGTTCTAATATAAAGATACCAAAGTAAAACTAAAACACAATTCCTGTATATAAAGCATCAAGACACTATTCAAAAGATTGTTTCACTCTTTGTTGATGAACTGAAAATGAAATTATATGTTTTGAGAAGAATTGTATTATGTTTTTCACTCTTTATGTTTTAAGATTTTGGTTACTTTAGGCAACAGTTTAACAAAATAAAAGTTTGCTTAAGGATGGGTTTGTATTAAAATCTGTTAAATGGCTGCCTTGTAAGCAAACATCATAAATTTGCATTAGTACATTTAATGCAGTTCATATCTGTGACTTGAAACATCTCACAGATTTAGATCTAAACTTTAAATCATGGAAGATTTACAGGCATTAAAAGCATGTAAGGTTCACACATGCCCAATAACCAACAGGTGCTGTTGCTCGACACAGTGCCTTCTCAGCAGCCAGGTGTGGGTGAAGGACAGAGCATAAGGGGTTGCAGCCTGCCAGAGTCACACTGAGTGCTGGCCACAGCAGGCCAAGCCTGCCCTGCTTCTCCTCGGTCAGGGGTCAAGCTAAATAGCCTGTGCTAACCCCACTAAGGATGAAAAATAAATATAAGAAAGTGCCATGCCAGCGCTCTGGCTGAGAAAGGGAGTTGACTCGTGGAGATTGCAGGCTATGGAGGACTAACGATGTTTTTTCATCCACACAGCTTCTTCTAATTTGGCTCTTGTTTTGTTCCTAATTTTGAAGGAACAGTTGATGCAAATGTTGGAATTATTTTACGGACCTGGCTAACTTTTTCCTTTGGTCCATTTAACTACTGGCTCCTTAAACTAACTGAATAATTATGAGACTTCAGGGCCTCTTCCATCCTCTTTACAACTATACGGGCCTCTCTGAAACTCTCTCTCTACAAAGGCTTCATTACATGTATGGCATAATGGTGACTTCTTAGACTTAAAATGGCATCATAATTTGTCATTATCAACAATCTTGCTAATTAAAACCTATATATCTTACCTATATATCTATATATCTGCATATTAACTCTGATAATATGACTTTTGTTGTTGAATATATGATATATATGTGTACAAATGTGCAATAACCAGAACTGTTCTCCAATTGTAAAGGATTTAAAATTTTGATTATCATAGATATAGAGATTTATTCTACCAAACCAAAGGTACCAGACTATACTCTTTTTCTTTTAGTTTTTAAATATATACATGACATCACCCAGTATTTAATGTGACTACACTTAAATCTATTCTCTTAGCAACTTCCAAATATTTATCATCAGAAAGAGTGCATGGCTTA
Organism: Peromyscus maniculatus bairdii; assembly: GCF_049852395.1. Lineage (NCBI taxonomy): Eukaryota > Metazoa > Chordata > Mammalia > Rodentia > Cricetidae > Peromyscus > Peromyscus maniculatus. Next base: position 23,703,786 of record NC_134867.1, read on the forward strand.
AGTGAATTAAAATTTTGCATTTCTAACTAGCAATCCAAAGGCATTCCTATTACATCTCTGGACTTTGAATATTCCAGTAGAGTAAGCCCCAGAGTTAGGGCTGTGAAATAGGCACATTGAAAATGTTGTGGTTTGTTTTGTCAAAATGAACTTCATAGACCTTGTCTTCCTTGGGCTTCCACCAGCCACGTGAGACTAAGACACAGAAATGAGTTTTGTCTCACTATGGGAAATACAATTCTCATGATATAGCTGTCCTGAAGATTCCCAAGCAGATGCTGTATGAGTATCTGTCGGGGTGCTGGGAGGGGACTCATACTAGGTGGCAGTTGGTTACAAAGTTTAACAACCTTTTCACCTCTCCAGTTTGTTAAAACACTGTTTCCTGTTCCTGTTCCTCACTGCCTACTTCCCTAAAACATTTTCACAAAGACTTGTTGATCTCTATGCCAGCATTACCTTCTGGTTTCTATTTACAATTCTCATTAGGTCCTCTGTTTGCATTCACAAGTGAATAAAACAACATCTCTTCATTATTTTCTTCATGAGAAAGCTCTTTGTAACAGGCATGAACAATGTTTCTGTGATAACAGTCTCATAGGAGGTAAAAGAATTCCTCTGCTTTAATAAAGCTATTCTTATTTTTTTCCTGCAATACAGAATATAATGTTAATACTTGTTTTCCATAAGATCATAATCTCTCCAAGAAAATTGTCTCGAATATTCATAATGAGAATAAAACATCTTAATAATAAAAATTAGGAAATAGTATACTTGAGTGACCTTCAGAAGTGTATTTTCAATGTGCTCCTTTTCTACAGTACTCTGAGATCAGCATGTTCAGTTATGTTTAGGTTAATGCAAGATAAAATGTTTCATCAAAGGAATGACTACTTCATAATTAAGTTGCCATTGACCGCAGGGGAAGTAGGGTTCATTTTTGTGAAAATTATTGACATGGATATTGTGTTGTAATATCATGCATATATAAAATGTACACCAACATGAATTCTTTGTCTTTGAACACTGTACAATCAATATTCTATTACCACAATGCTGGAGTTGCTTCATTGTAGTTAAATTAGAGTGTCAGGTATGGAGATGCTTCTATCAGACATTCCAATAAAGGGGATGATACAAGAATCCTAATTGTTTGCTCACTTAACAAGCATTTATCTTTTCTCCCCAGTGCTTATAGAAATAGCTCTCAATTTAAATGTCATTAAGATATTTATGAATATCTGAAGAAGCTTGCTGTTTTGTATTATTATAAATGGAGCTCTGTGACAAAATCCTTATCACAGTAGAAATGTTCATGACATTTGAATAAAGCCTATAGTTAATATCCAGTGAGTGCTAATTGTCGGGGTTTTTTTATAAATGTAAAATCTTTAGCATATGGAGATGTAGGTTACTTTGAAAACTGTAAAGGGAATGTAGAAATGTTATGGAAATACTGATAAAGCTATGAGCAAGTCTACAGCATCTAAAGTGCAGGCTATTTGTAATCTTTTGCCTGGAAATTTATTGGGATAAAGAGAAAACAGCTTATATGCAAGATCACAATGTTTAGCACCTACCACACCAATCTCAAAAGTTCATGAGACATTAGCCTTCTACCATTGCACTATTTCTAATAAAATAAAACACAAATTACTAATGATACAGACAATATTGAAATGTGTGTGTTCACTTTCATTAATTCACAAGGGTTACATTTGTGTATGTTTTTTTTTTCTTGATACCCTTTTCAGTGATTTTTCTAGCAGGTCTGGCAATTTAGTGTATATTTTATGTAAGATTTAAATTTTTTATTTCATTCCTGATTGCAGAATAACCTTAGGAATTTTCATTTTTTTTTTTTTGGCCTTTGTTTCTAAAACACAGGATTGAAGGGGATCAAGAGTAACAAACATCATGCAGAGCTTGCCCAGCTGTAAACTTAGAGTTTTCTTTCCATTTCAGCATCCAATAAAATGGTGTTGCTGAAGTTGAAGAGTGGCAGACTGGCTGTAGAAATCTGCAAATTTGCTTACAGGCCTTCTTGGTTAGGATAACTTTACACCATCTTCCTACTTAGAGATCATACACACCTTCACCTGGCTAGTCTTCTAGACAGTTATGTGGGAACATGGCTGGCTGTTTATCAGGAACTGCCTTCCCCAGCACTAACATTCTAATGGTGTTTTTCTTTTCTTTCTCCATGACTGACTGCAAATAATAGAGGTTTAAGTTGTCTCCACTGGTGGCAAAGTGAAGACTCTATGGCAATCTAAGTGACTCACCTCAAGAAGAGTAAACACTGGGCACTGGGAAGGCTGTGGGGGCATCTACAGGGTCACAAGATGCCTGTGTCAATCTTCACCTTTCACCCAGACTGGCTATTCTTCAAATCCTTTTCTTTTGAGTGTATGATCTCCTCAGGTTTTCTTTATGACATGTGCCTATTCTGATTTCTTTACCTTCTTAACATTGACTCACACAAAGGTGAATGACGTGGCATGTCCCCGGCATTGACATGGGTAGAGCTGTGACTGAGAGGACTCAGAGACCAGAAGGAGCATACCATTGGGATGTGGGGAGACTAACAGAAGTAAGACCTGGAGAGCAGAGGACTAGCAGTGACAGAGGCTTCATGCAAAGTTCAATTATATTGATGCAAAGAAATGATTTTGTGCACAGTTGAGTTTTGTGACTAACACTCAAACCAAGCACAGAGCAAACCCCATAAAAGTGAGTTCTATGTCCACTAAACTTGCTCCTCCCAGAGAGGGCCATCTATCAAGTGAAGCAGTGTTAAGTATTTCACCTACCCTCATCTGAACCTTGAATAGTCTGCATATAATATTAAACTTCAATGGATATACTCTCTCACTTTCAAATAGTAAATTGATTTGTCTGCTTAATAATGATTCTCTGTTTTGCATTTAAAAATCTAGAGCATGGACACCTTTTCTGGCAGCTTTTCAAAAATGTATTGTCTTATTTTCAGTTCTAAAGTGCCCAGGGAATTAATTAACTCTCAATTAGCTCTTTAATAGTCCTCTTGGAACTCAGCAACTATGTATATCATCTTAAGATAACAAAACACTTTATTATTATGGTAGGATGATAGATGGTATTCACATAAGGGTCTAGCTTGCTTCTCAAAGATTGAATTCAAAGTAATTTGTGTTTTCATCTAAGTATGGAATAAATATGTATTTTTCAAAAGTAAACAATGAGAAGCTTCATATGTGAGGAGGTGAAATGAACTGAATGAGTGGCAGGACTAAGTGTAAAGAGGATGTCAGGGAACAGAGCCATGATAATTACTTAGCAGTATAAAACAGTGACTTTACATTTTGACAGGTTTTGAGAATGGTGCTGTAATAACAGAAGTGTTAAGATCTCTGCATCAGGAGGTTGCCATGGAAATGTGTCACTCTGAAGACTGGCCCATTAGGAATTTCGTTTTTCAATTGTGATCTCCTCTAATGACCAAGCATCAGACACATAGACAGACCTTTAAAACAGGTCACATATGTTTGAGTGTGCGCAGTTCTGTTTTGTGGCAGAAATAATCAAAACACCTGGTGTAGCACCTTTTCACTTTTTCACACTTGAACAATGTCAGTACAGTCTCCCAAGTTAACATTTGCAACCTGCAACTGCTTTGGCTGAACACAATTACCGTATTAGTGTGAGCAGAGCCAGAGGAAGGGGTGAAAGGAAAGAGAAAGCTAGACTCACCTGCAGTTTATCAATCCTCATATAAAAATATTTTAGGGCTCTGGAGACTCCAGTGATGGTCCAGTTAGTAAAGCACTTGCTCTGCAAATGTAAAGACCTGTGCTGGGATCCCTAACACCCACATAAAGGGATGGGTATAGTGCAGGTCTAAAATCCCAGACCCGATGAGGCTTGCTGGCAAGCTAGTCTTGTTGAATCAATTAGCTGCAGACTCAGTGAGAGATCCTGCCTACAAAATAAGGGATGTGTGGGGAGTGACAGAGGAAGGTACCTGACATCTCTCTCTGGCCCCACACGTCCACACAGCCTCACCCACCCACAAACGCACATTCATGCCTCCCTCTCTCCTACACACTCATTTTTGAATATCAGCCAGTTATCATCCTCTTATGACACCTATGATCTAATCCTACTCTGAAAATGGACCCTAATTGTCTTAAACAAGAAGAAAATAATAAAACCCACCAGCCACGGTAGCATCTCCCATTCTCAATGACCTAAGCTTCATTATCTGAATCATGTAGGATCACACGGCACAAAGGGAAACCATTCTCAGTGTGCCTCAAACCTGTGGTGGTAGGGACTGAATAAAATCAAATAGGTGAGCTTCCTCTCCAGAGCCAGCTCTTGGGATCACAAAAGCTGATCTGCTGTAAAATTATATTAGCACTTTTGGGTGGGAAAAAGGTTGTGTTAGAGTTCTTCTTTATGATGAATCACTTGGGGGATTTCTCTGTGAGAAAGCTTAATTATTTTCTCCATTAAAAAAATCCTCTCTTGCACTCTAGCTCGAGGGAGTGAACTTTTCAAAGGAGGGGCGGTGTGGGAGATCATCTAGAATGTCTTTCAGGTTCCTGTGATGAATGTGAAGCAGCAGAACAGAGAACACTCTTCCCCTCCCACTAAGAGTAAGGATTTCTTTTTTCCTCACACAGGGGCAATGAATGCTGTCCCAGGTAAAATCCTTTACAGAGCTGCTTTACTTTTCTTCCCCTCTCTTACAGTGGGGTGGGGTCTTTCCTTCATTAGTAAAGGACATCAGGTGATAACAGTCAGACAACACGGTGTTCAGGACGATCCTGGGTAGAAATGTAGATTTTCCCATTTATTGGTTGATGAGTTAAAACAAGTGTTTCTCTGAGAAGCTTTTGTAGAGCAAAGGATACGGTCAACAAGGCAAAGCGACAGCCTACAGAATGGGAAAAGATCTTCACCAACCCCACATCTGACAGAGGACTGATATCCAGAATATATAAGGAACTCAAGAAATTAGACATCAAAAGGACCAACAGTCCAATTGAGAAATGGGCTTTAGAACTAAACAGAGAATTCTCAACAGAGGAATCCCAAATGGCTGAAAGACATTTAAGGAATTGCTCAACTTCCCTAATCATCAGGGAAATGCAAATCAAGACAACTCTGAGATACCACCTTACGCCTGTCAGAGTGGCTAAGATCAAAAACACTGAAGACACTTTATGCTGGAGAGGATGTGGAACTAGGGGAACTCTCCTCCACTGCTGGTGGGAATGCAAGCTTGTACAACCACTTTGGAAATCAATATGGCGCTTTCTTAGAAAATTGGGAATCAATCTCCCCCAAGATCCAGCTATACCACTCCTGGGCATATACCCAAGAAATGCTCAATCATACCACAAGAGCACTTGCTCAGCTATGTTCATATCAGCATTGTTTGTAATAGCCAAAACCTGGAAACAACCTAGATGCCCTTCAACTGAAGAATGGATAAATAAATTGTGGCACATATACACAATGGAATACTACTCAGCAGAGAAAAACAACGACATCACACGGTTTGCAGGCAAATGGATGGATCTAGAAAAAATCATCCTGAGTGAGGTAACCCAGACTCAGAAAGACAAATATGGTATGTACTCACTCATAGGAAGATGCTAGATGTGGAACAAGGATGACCAGACTGCTACTCACATCACCAGTGAGGCTACCTGGAAAACGGGACCCCAAAAAAAGACACGGAGAAATGGACAAGATCTACATGAATAGCCTGGTCATGAGTGGGAACAATGAAGGGCGACAATCGAGGGAAAGAGTGGGAGATCCTAGCTGGATCAAGAAAAGAGAGGGAGAACAAGGAATAGGAGACCATGGTAAATGAAGACCACATGAGAAGGTGAGAAGGGGAGGAAGCAGAGAGCTAGGGAGGCCCACGGAGATCCACAAAGACACCCCCTCAAAAGACTGCTGGCAATGGTCGCGAGACGGCAGGAACTGACCTACTCTGGTGATGGGATGGCCAGACACCCAGATAGTGGTGCCATAAACCCCATCCAAGGACTGAGGAATCTGAAGGCAGACATTCACGGCTGGGCCCCTGGTGGAGCACTGGGAGTCTAATTAGTGAGTAAGAAGAGGATTTATATGAGCGAGAATTGTTGAAGCCAAGGTTGGATAAAGCACCAGGACAAATAACCAAATGAATGGAAGCACAGGATCTATGAACCAAAGGCTGAGGGGCCCCCAACTGGATCAGGCCACCTGAACGGGTGAGACAGTCATTTGGCTTGATCTGTTTGGGAGGCAGCTGTGCATTGGTGCCAGGTCCTGGGCTCGTTGCATGACTTGGCTGTTTGAATCCTGGGACTTATGCAGGGACACTTGGCTCGGTCTGGGAGGGGGGAATGGACCTGCCTGGACTGAGTCTACCAGGTCAACCCCGGTCCTCGGGGGAGACCTTGATCTGGAGGAGGTGGGAATGGGGGGTGGGCTGGGGGGAGGGGTGGGCGAGAGGGGGAGAACAGGGGATTCTGTGGCTATTATGTTGAACTGAATGGTGTTGTAAAATAATAATAATAATAATAATAAAAAAACCAAAAAAAAAAAAAACAAGTGTTTCTATACCTCTAATTTCTATGTCTACATGAGAGATAACAGTGTTTGCTTCTGAAATAACTTTTTTTTGAGGAATAAAGAAAACATTACATAAGAGATGCTGTAAATTGTAAGTATAATTTAGTTATTACAGGATTGGAAATGAGAGGTTGGTAAACTAAGGTGCTATTTAATTATTGTGGGGATGGACTAAGAACTGTGTACTTGAACTCTTCTTAGGTGGCCATAGTAAGATAGAACATTTGTGTACAAAGTTTGACATTGAATAGCATGGGTAAAAAATAAATCCAGATCAGATTAAATATAATTCCAAAGATGATAGAATCTACTATTGAAATAAAAATACCCCCTTTAAAAGGAAAACTAAAACTTGGGTAAAGACTAAATTGTCTGGAGAGTGCATAACCAATTCTCTGAATTCTTTAAAAATTATGATGCCTTCTATTATCTCCTTCTGGCCCATCCCCTGTGCTCCCCCTTCCATCATATATTGTCAGCAGATCCTGAGCCAGACACTATGCTAGAAAGGAGAGCAAGAGAAAGTGCACTGGATTATCACCACATCATTTCAGTTTGCATAGCTGTTCATTGTCCTCTGTACCCTGACTTATCTGCCCACCCTTTTCTCTCATCCTACTTCTTTATGGAGTCAATAACTCTTAACCTTTAAGAACCAATTCAACTTCTTTCTCCTCCAATGAAGCAATAAGTGGTGACTCCAGCCTTTAGAGGTCACTCTTTAAAATAAAATAATAAAGTAAAATAAAATAAACATTTGTTTTTATATACACGCATGAGTGTTTTCCCTGCACATATGTCTGTACATCGTGTGCATGCCTGGTGCCTGAAGAGGTAAGAAGAGGGCATTGGGGTCCATTGCAACTGGAGTTACTGAAGGTTACAAGCTACTTATGTGGGTTTTGGAAATGGAACCTGGGTTCTCTGGAAGAATAGCCATTGCTCTTAATTGCTGAACCATTTCTTCAGTCATAGAGGTACCTCCTTAATGAATGCTAAAGTATTTCACATTATACTCATCATTTGGTACTCTGAGTGACTGCTAATGATTTACTTTAGTTTGATCCATCCATCCATGCATCCATCCTTCCATCCATCCATCCATCCATCCATTCATCCATCCATCCTTCATTCCTTCTGTGCATCTGTCCTACAGATACACAACAAATATAATTATATGCTATGTATCAAGCTATGTAGTACGCATACAAAGCTGTACTTGTAAATCTTATCTTTTAATTTGTAGGCTACTCTATTAGAACATTCCTTGTTGAAAGTACAGTCTCATTACCCAATCATCGAATTTATATATTTATAAACTATCAACAAATGATATTTTATTCAACTATGCATATTCAGCTGCTTCTATCTCATGGCATATTTTGCTGGTATCAGAGTTCCTGAGAGTTTAACTAGAGCAAATCAAGGGGCTGGGTGAGAAGGAAATTGCCACAGGTCCATGCTGTCACCTGTGACACAGTAATCTGCAGGATTAGCCTCTGCCCCATCAGTTGCCCACATACTAGACTGCAACTATCTTTTGTTTCTGCCACAGGACCCTAAAAAGTCAGGACACTTCTTGGCTGCTCCATCATCACTTCTGAGTTCAGCAGCTCATTTGGGGTCCCAGCCCTTAGCAGAGAACAGATGCTCCTATAATGACCTTATCTGCCTCTGCAGACCAGCATCCATGTGCTCTTTGGGTCCTGCTCTTTCTCTGGCATTCCATTACAACATAGTGGATGATGCTTTTTTCTTGATCTCCATATCTCTGTCTCTTTGTTCTTTTTCTTTCTCACTGCCACTATCTTTTCTGATCAACAAAGCTGAAATATTATTGGCAAGAAACAAACTCCATATGTTTAAAGGTGCAATTTGGATTTTTCTGCTTTATGTGTATAACCAGGAAACCATCATCACAGCAAGAACAATGGACATATCTATCACTCCCACAAACCTACCTTGTGCCTTTTGTACTCTTCAAGTATGTCTTTTCTCTGACTCTCATGCACTACTCGTTCCTACCAGCTTGAAAAGCAAGAAACCCTTTGTCTGGCAAATGCTACCCAGTCATCCTTAAGGTTTTATTATTTGACTTGACCCCCTTGATCCAGGGTGGGGATTCTCTTCTTTAGCTGAGAGGGACATAAGAAAGGGAAGCCTTGTTTGCTGTACATGTCTAAGTGTGGGTGATCAAGCCAGGGAAGGAAAAGGAATGGCAAAATATTGAGGCTAGTGTTATTTTTTCCATAGTTCAACCATAGGACATACTGTATTCTATCCCACTTGGGAACAGTACTTAACAGGTGGACAATGAATGTCTGTTCAGGAATTCATCCCAGTAGCCCGAACATACATAAGAGCTGTATTGGTGGTATTATACCAAATAGATGGCATTATACATGAAATAAGGGTAATTTGAAGAAAGATATCAATGGCCTTTTAGAATGTCAGATCTACTGTGTTGGAGTTTAAGAAGATGGTTGTCTTCATTTTACCTTTAGGAAGATGACCAACTGCTATTTAAGAATTGGGTTCAACAACATGAATGCTCAGACACGTCTTCAAAGGGAAAAGATCTTGTCATTCTAAGCATCAGTGGCAAGTCAAAATATATGATCCTTTAAACTACTGGCAGCTTTGTTTTGTTAATACGCAGAGTAGACAAAGCATATGTGCATTTTATTGTTGGCTGTAAAGAAATATGTGCATCAATTTTTTGATAAATACAGCAGCAGAGTGCTTACTGTTTGTGAGAACAGGGCAATGGCCCACTCAAGCAATTGCAGCAGTGATTCCTACAACTCGGCTCTGTCTACCAGACCCCCCACTCCACCTACCATATCTCCCCTCCCCTCCCTTCCTGTCTACCCCCTCCTCTACTCCTGTCTTTCCCCCTCATCTCTCTTTCCTACCTCTCTCTTCTCCCCTCCCCTCTTCTCCTCTTCCATCCCCTTCTCTTTGTTTCTCTCTCTTCCTTTTCTCTTCACTTCTCTTTTTCTTTCCTTCTCTCCCTCTTCCTTCTTCTTCTTTCTTCCCATTTCATCTTTATTTTTAAAACAGGGTCATATTACTTAACCAGGCTGGTCTCAGGCTCACAATCCTGCCAAACACTGGAATTATCGACATGTACCACTGTTCACCCCCATTTTCCTTTCAACATGTTGACTTATTTTAGTCTTGAAATAACCCTGGGAGGTAGGCATTGCTCTCAGCAGCAAGTTCCATTTTTTTTTTTGAGATGTAAACAACCAAACAACCTGAACCACAAACAAAGTCAAGAGCACGTAACTGATCTTTGGTTAAATTATGGTTTAAAACCAGGTTAGTAGAAACTGTTGGCACTACACCATATGAACATTTTATATCATTCTCTTAGAACTGCATCTTGTCAAGAATGATCTGTGTTTTAGCGATGACAAAATACCACACCAGGGACAATAAGGCCCAAGAGCATCCATCTTATACTTTTGCTAGATTCAATAATCCATTCATGTTATGTCTGACCTTAAGAATTCATGTTTTTGTACCATGAGATATTGCATAAAGAATGGAAAAGGGTAAAGAATTTTAATTTATTAATTGGATAATTTTATCACTGTATTAGGAAATAATCATACATTTTGATACATTTGGGGGTACAAGTATTTGATACAAAGTGAATCGCTTACAGTCTTTTAACTGAGCACATTTAGGTAAATGAAGTACACTTGTATAGTATTACAGAATTATGGTAATTGTGTTTGCAAATACTTTTTATACATGATAAGAAGAATGTTCAGGTTATAATGATACATTTGAATGTTCAGTCTATAAAGTCAGATAGTTATATAATTTCAAATATTTTCAAAAGGAAGTAGAAAAAGAATAGTTCAAAGTTTTGGATGATTACATTATGGACAATTTTAGTTTTATATGTCATTAGAAAATTTGCCTTAAAATGTAAAGATTAATGTTGAATTTGCCTTTTTAAATATTTGCTTCTGCATAAATGTCTTATAAAATACATTTATTTCTTTTGTGAAAGATATAACTCAATTGGCAGAGTGCTTGCTTCATACTCACAAGGCCCTGGTTCAGACTCTAACACTGTATAAGCCCAATGTGATGATGCACACTTAAAATCTCAGCACTATAGAGGTGGAGACATGAGGATCAAGAGTTCAAGCCCATTCTGGTACAAGGAGCCCTGTCTCAAAAATAATGAAGTAATTGTTTCCTTAGAACATCTCTAAAAAATATTTAGCCCCAAAATACTCCTGACAAGTTTACTTAAATGCTCATTTGAGTTTATTTAAATGCCATTTAAATTTGCTCATTACAATATTATTATTGACTAAACACAGTTTTCCTATCTGAACCTTCTTGTGGAAGCAGATTAAATTTGGTATGTGACCTTTGCACTACAATAATATTTGATCTACAGCTGAACAGAGAGAAAATGTAATCTCTTTTGTTTAGAGACAAAATATGTTGAATTCTATGCTGTGTAGTGGCACATGTCGATTTGTGTCGTTATTTCCAGAAGATGGTCAGTCCTGGGCGGGATACATAAGAACAGGCAGGCTGTGTTCAGACTTCATATGTGATGTAATAAAATTATTGCCTACCCCTTATCGTGGACCTGCACCCAAGTCATAAAACCAAGCAAAACTGTAGAAAAAAAAAAAGTGCCAATTCTAAAATGAATCTGATTGACAGTTTATGTTTCCATGTCTATTTTTATTTTGTGCTTTGGGGAAAATCACTTGCGTTTGAAAATTTCATATGAGCATAGTGTTTGCTTGTAGGATAATAAATACATGACTAGGAACACTGAACACTTTGAGTGTAGAGTTGGGAAGACAGAGAGGACATAATTCTTGTCCCGAGTGAACTTTAAGCACGTGGCTGGAAACCTGCTGTTCTAGACGGCAAAAGTGACAACAGCTGGAGGCAGGGCAGGGGTGAGCAGGACCACTGGCACCTCTGCTATCGAAGCAGCCAGGCTTTATCTAGAATAGGCATTACCTAGAACATTTAAAATAGCCTTTTGATCAGTTGTAGATTGTTTCTAGAAACGAATCATAACGCATCTGGGGAAATACCTCTAGGGGTTTGAAACAAACCTTCTATTAGTCATGAGCAATCGGATGAGTTAATAAAACCACATCTGGTGAATTATATTTCAAAAGCCTCATCCATTTCGCTTTGATATCACCAGGTGCTGAGCCAGGTGTTTTACATAAATTATCTCATTTGTTTTCTCTGACTGTAAGTGTTGGTAAGTATTGTCAATCCTGTCTTATAGATGAAGAAACAGAGTCTTAGAATGGATAAAGGGTTGCCTAGCGCTCCATAGATAGGGTCACCCCCTACCCAGCACAGAAATCTAGGGCATGATATTTCAAGGTGAAACAAGAAAGGCACAACAATAGACACAGACAATAGTTACTGTGTGGCTGGAAATGAAGGACACAATGCAGCCTGATGTAGAGGGAACATTTATGGTAATGATACAGGACAGAGAAATGAAAATGTGAGGGGTGTGTGTCCTGGGTGATGAGGCTGCCTGGACAGAATGATATGGAAAAAAAATAGTCAGGCCGGAAAGAAGTACATATGCTGTTAGGTAAATAGGCGGATCTAGGAAATTATAGATGTGGCTTAAGGACCGCCTCGCTGGCCTAATACCTTTTGATGGATGTAGTTTCAAGCACATGCAGGTTTAAAATAATTTAGCCTTGATTGCCTGAGGATGGAAGTTGAGTTTTTGGAAGGCAAAATGTATTTTCTTCCCTCCTGGGAGCCTTGTGTACTGCATCAAAAGCCTAAATTAAAGGAATTGCATTGGCTTGTGGGTGTTGATAAAGTTACTATTTAAAGCAAACAGAAGACTTCAATTTTTCAAAAAAGGAGGTAGTTGGACGATAGAAAATCGTTAAGCTTGGACACCTGCTCCGAATTCTTGTTGGCATTTAGAAAAGGAATGAGCTATGTAAAACTTGTTTGAACTTTTTTTCCCTTGGATAAATGGAAGATGTTCATACCATAGTCTAGAGACAGGCATGTGATGAATTGACTAAATGATGTGTTAATTTCTATACAGTACAGCTACCAGGGAAAGAGGAGCTACTTTACTGGGGTTTCATAGTGAGGTGATTCAGATAAACAGACTCATCAGTATGAGACAATGCTGTAGACTTAAAATGGTTCTTATTTGGAGGCTCAAAGATAGGTAGAGACTGGGCATGGTGATCTGAGGCAGCAGCAGTTGTATGTGGGAGAGCCTGCCCTGTTGTTCTTCAGAAAGGAATGCTGACTTCCTTGCCCTACTGAGGAATGGATGGGGCAGCTGAGAGTGTAAATGTCAAAGGTAGCCTGAGGAGGAGAAGCCTCCTTCTGCTGAATGCCTGTGGGATGGAGTCAGGAAGGTTCTTTGTGGCTGGTAGATGATTTTAGGTGAATTGGACCAATAGAAGTGTTATCAGTGTAACTGCACCAGCTAGTTTAAGAAGCAAAGATCAGCAATGACTGCTATTAGGTTGCTTTTGGAATCAGTGGCAAAATAGAGGAAATAAAGTTTAGCTTTCTGAGAGTACTGTGATCTCACAGTGCAGAACAGGGTAATTCAAGAAAGGGATTGACTTTCCTTGTCAGTAACATCATTGCAGTCATGGAAACAGCCTTGATTTGAGATTAAACAAAAAAAGCTCTGGATGTCTGGTGCTGACTTTAATTGTTACCCAAGTGTCAATGGAAGTTAAAAATGTCTGAAGCCAGGAAATATGCTCTGACTTTTGGAAAATGCATAGCAAAGAAATTCAGTGGGTATCTAGCTGGCTCCTTCCAGCCATTACTGTAAGAAACACTATGTGTTTGGAGGAGGTTCATAGCTACAGGAGATGACATAGCTTGTCTATCATTTTTTTCTTCATAGGAAAAAAATACATTTATTTATTAATTTTTATTTTATGTGCTCATTTGTCTGTGTGAGGATGTCAGAATGTCAGTTGCCCTGGAATTGGGGCTACAGACAGGTGTGAGCTGCCATGGTGGTGCTGGGAATCGAACCTGGGTCCTCTGGAAGAGTAGCCCATGCTGTTAACTGCTGAGCCATCTCTCCAGCCCTATAGGAAAAATTTTATGTTCATGTGGTCAAATAACAAAAAGACTTTAAGGTTTATGTTTTGTAATTTGTGTAGCCAAATGATCAATTCTATTTTTCTACCTCTCTGGAAGAAAAGGTTGCCCCATTTGTTTATGAGGGGAGAGTTACGGAAAGTAAAGGGTCGAAAGTTTTTCTGTAGATCCTTAACCTTGATCTCAAATGCTATAATCTGGCTAATATTCAAAGTTCTGGTTATACAAAAAGAGTGTGTTCTGAGACAAGTCATGGAAGTCTGACCACTCAGAAGCTATGATGCCTTAATAAAGGGAGTGTGGTTGATGTATTGTGTACCCCAAGAAACTTATCTGGGGGTCAGAGAACAGAACAGCCACTATATTAAACATAGAGCTTAGGCAGTGGTAGTACATGCCTTTCATCCTAGTGTTCCAGAGGCAGAGATCTGTTTTGATCTCTGTGATTTCAAGGCCACACTGGAAACAGCCAGGCATGGTGACACACACCTTTAATCCCAGCACTTGAGATCTCATGTCTTGCTTGGGAAAGACACACGCCTTTAATCCCAGGAAGTGATGGCAGGAAGCAGAAATGTATATAAGGCACGAGGAACAGGAACTATATAGGCTTTTAAGCTTTTAGGCTTTTAGCAGCACTTCAGCTGAGATGCCTTCGGATGAGAACTCAGAGGCTTCCAGTTTGAGGAAACAGGATCGGCTGAGAAGTTGGCATGGTGAGGTTAGCTGTGGCTTGTTCTGCTTCTCTGATCTTTCAGCATTCACCCCAATAACTGCCTCTGTGTTTTTTTTTATTAATAAGAACATTTAAGATTCATGTTACAAGGGAGAAATGCTTTGGACATAAGCGGCTTCCTTTAGCTAATTTCCACGTTTCATCCTCTTTTCATCCTGAAAAATTCTTTGGTACTAGTGTTGTAGAACATACATTGCACACAATAGATTAGGACAATAGTCTTATTGATGCTGACAATCCTAGATAAGAGAAAAAGAAGATTTATTATTCAGTAATAAAAGCTGTGTGTGTGTGTGTGTGTGTGTGTGTGTGTGTGTGTGTGTGTGTGTGTGTGTGTGCAAGAGGTAATGATTCACTTAGTCTTCTGGGGAGGGTAGGAATATTTGGTCAGAGTACCAGTTGGTTGGTGGGGAAAGATACAACTACAAGGGATGTCTAAACAACATTCCTGTGTGGGACCAGAGTGCTCAGAGAGAGGGAAATCTGAACATTGTTGGCTGTTCCACAATCATTGAGAGAGCAAAGCTCTTTCCTCCTCCTGTCATACCATCTACCACAGAGCTGTGAGTTTCATAACTTAGCTGTCACAAGCATCTCTTTTCCAGCATCCCTCATGTTCTTTTATTTGAATAACCCCACAATGATTTTTGAAATTTATAAAAGCCCTATCATGCATTTTAAATTACTGTTTAAAATTTCTTTTGAGTTTTAGTAGTTTCAAGGACTATAATTCAGGACACATAAATATTGGTATACTTATGGGCATGGGAGATCTTTCCATCTTCTAATATCTTCTTCAACTTCTCTCTTCAAAGACTGGAAGGTTTTATCATACTCATCTTTCACTTGCTTGGTTAGAGTTATCCCAAGATGTTTTATATTATTTGAGGCTATTGTGAAAGGTGTTGTTTCCCTGATTTCTTTCTCAGTTTGTCATTTGTATATAAGTGGCTACTGATTTTTTTTTAAGTTAATCTTGTATCCAGCCACTATGCTGAAATTGTTTATTAGCTGTAGGAGTTCCCTGGTAGAATTTTTAGGGTCACTTATGTATACCATCACATCATTTGCAAATAACTATACTTTGATGTCTTTCTTGCTAGTGGATCTCTTTTCATTGTCATATTGTTCTAGCTAAAATTTCAAGTACTATATTGAATAGATATGGAGAGAGTGGACAACTCTGTCTTGTTCCTTATTTTAATGGAGTTTCTTTGAGTTTCTCTCCACTTAAATTGCTGTTGGCTACAGGCTTGCTATAAACTACCTTTATTATGTTTATGAATGTCCCCTGTATCGCTAATACCTATAAGACATTTATCATAAAAAGGGTGTTGGATTTTGTCAAAGGCTTTTTCAGCCTCTAATGAGATAATCGTGTGGGTTTTTTTTTTCTTTCAGTTTATTTAGATGGTGGATTACATTAATTGATTTTTGTATGTTAAACCATTCCTGCATCTCTGGGATGAAGCCTAGTTGATCACAGTCAATAATCTTTTTGATGCTTTCTTGAATTTGATTTCCAAGTACTATATTGTGTATTTTTGCGTCTGTGTTCATAAGGAATATTGTTCTATAATTCTCTTCTTTTGTTGGAGCTTTATGTGGTATGGGTTATCAGAGTAATGGTGGCCTCATAAAATGAATTGGTCAATGTTCGTTTGGTATATGGAAGATGTTTGTACCATAGCCTAGAAACAGGGATATGATAAATTGATTAAATAATGTGTTTATTTCTATATAGTACAGCTTCCAGGGAAAGAGGAGCTATTTTACTGGGGTTTCATAGTGAGGTGATCCAGATAAACAGACTTATAAGTGTGAGACAATGCTGTAGACTAAAGATGATTCCTATTTGGAGGTTCAAAGATAGAGACAGGGCATGGTGATCTGAGGTAGCAGCAGCTGCATGTGGGAAAGCCTGCCCTGCTGTTCTTGAGAAAGGAACTCTGATTTCCTTCCCCTACTGAGGAATGGACTGGGTTATAGTTCCATTTAAATTATTTGTGTGGTATTGATTTAACTTTGATTAGTGATACCTATCAAGAAAATTATCTATTTTTTAGATTTTCCAATTTGGTTTAGTATATCTTTATGATTAGCTGGATTTCCTCAGTGTCTGTTGTTATATTCTCCTTTTAATTTCGGATTTTATTAATTTGCATATTCTCTCTCCATCTTTTAGTTGGTCTGGATGGGGGTTTGTCTGTTCATTCACTTTAAAATATGTCAGTAGAATCTTAATATGGTTGAGATTTGACCTGCTGCTATCCAATTAAAAATTTTAGCAAATTTTTCTTTAACAATAATCCATAGTGTCCCTTATTCTTCTAAATTTTTTATTTTCTCAGTCTCTCACAATAGATTTTTAATCTTCTCTTGGATAAAACATCAACAGCTTGAGGTTTTAAAAGCCCTAATATTATTTTATAATATTATTACAAGCACATAATTTTATGCACAGTCATTTATAATCAAATATAAATATTAAAATGTATTTCTCCTGTGAGTTTTATGTCTCGATTGAATGTCTTTGTCAAGTTGTAGTTTAGTTGAAATGCTACCCTTATTGAATAAGTTGGGAAGTGATCCTCTTCTCTTTCTTGGAAGGAGACCATAGTCATTAAATTCAATCATTAATTAGGTGGGTCTAAGCTTATCATTTTATCATGTGTTCTTCTCCTTCTCTTGTATTTGTCTCTGTCCTTAGATTATCTTTCTGTGTCTGTTTTGGGCATTATAATATTCATTCCCAGTAGTTCAGTATCTACCCTGGCTAATTACACCACTTGATACCAAATGTATCAAATGTCGAGAACTTACTACCAAAGGCTAGGAAGGTGACTCACTAAGCAAAGCATTTGCTTTGCAAGCCTGAGGACCCGCACCTGCTTAACTGCTGGCACACCTGCTGGTCTGCCTGTAATTCCAGAAGCCATCTGTAATTCCACAGGAACAGCGGATGTCTTGGTAAGCTGGTTAGTTAGCTGAGCTGAATTTATAATTTCTGGGGTTAAATGAGAGACTCTACCTTATACATACACATTTATCATTGATACTTGCATTTTTTAAAAAAAATATTTAGTATTAATGCATGTATATAATGTGTTTGGATCAAGTCTACCCCAATTCTCCTCTTATTCAATACCTCTATTATTACTCTGCCTAGCTGGTGTTTATTTTTATTTTAAATCAACTTGATATATGCTAGAGTTATCTGTGAAGAAGAAACTCAATTGAGGAAATGCCTCCATCCAGATTTTCTGTAGACAAGTCTATACAGTATTTCCTTGACTATGACTGACATGATTGGCCCCAGACCATGAACAGTGGTTTTAACTCCAGGCAGGTGGTCCTGAGCAAGGCTGTGAAAGGGGGTTGAGCATACCAGGATGGCAAGCCAGTAAGCAGCACTCCTCTATGGTCTCTGTTTCATTTCTTGCCTCTAGGTTCCTGTTTGGAGTTCCTGCTTTGGATTCTCTCTTCCCTGAGAGCTGTAAGGTGAAATAAACCCTTTCTTCCCAAAGTTCTTTTTGGTCATGGTATTTATCATAGCAATGGAAACCCTTAAGTAAGACACCACACCACCACTTTTTCTTTCCAATTTCATGTCATTCCCATCCCCTGCTTCTCTCTCCATACCCACTGAGTTAGTTCACTTGGTACTGTCTATATGTGTATTTGTATGGAACCATCCATCTACTAGAGCAATGGCAGCCTTTCAGGGCCTTTATTCCTGAAAAAACAAAAACAAAACCAAAAAACCAAAACTGATTCTCTGTTCCACAGAAGCCATTGGTTGTCAATAGTTCCTTATGTAGAGATGGGACTTCAAGATTTCCTCTCCTATCCATGCTGGGGTTTGGCTGAGTTGATCTTGTTCATATTTTCTCAACCATATGAGTTCAATGTCTCAAGTATGTTGTCTTGTCTAGCAAACACTGCTCTGTTTTAGACTTCCACTCCTGGTTTTTCCATTCTTTCCACCCTTTCCTCTGTGATAATCAGTGAGCATTGGTGAGAGGGACGGTAGTGTAAATATCTCATTTAGAGCTCAGCATTCCACCATCTCATATTCTTTACATGCTGGCCAGTTATGGGTCTCTGTACTAGTCACCACCTACTGCTAAAGAAGTCTCTCCTCCAAGAGTTAAAAAATGTGTTAATCATGGATGTAAAGATAAGAACCTAGGAGTCAGTTTATTGCTAGGTGCATTGGCATAATCATGGTACTAGATTCTTCCCTAGGGCCTATGACATAGCCAGCTACATATTTGGGGCCCACTTAATGGTACCAGGCAAGGGTTCCATATTATGGAGCGGGCTCTAAATTCAACCAGGAAATGGTTGGTTACTCTCATAACATTTGTGGCACTATTGCATCAATGGACAAGGAGATGTTTATTGGAGATAGAATTCTGGATTGGCCACTACGATGGTTTGAATGAGAAATGTCTTCCACAGGCATTTGAACACTTGGTCCCCAGTTGGTAAGGCTGTTTGTGGAGACTTAGGAGATACAGTCTGGCTGGAGGACATAGGTCACTGGAGGCAGGCTTTGAGACTCTATAACCTTGCCCTGCCGTTTCCTCTACTGTTTGCTGGTGGTTCAAGATGTGAACTCTCAGCTGCTTGCCTTACTTCCATGCCTGCCTTCTGCTGTGCCTCCCCACAGTGCCTCCCTAACTCCTATCCCTCTGGAACCACAGACGCCAACAAACATTTTCCTCTATAAATTTCCTTGGTAATCATATTTTATCACAGCAGCAGAAAAGTAACTGGTACAGCTGGAACTAACGATTTAGCTCCTCTGACATTTGGCTTCCATTGCTTCTGATGAGAAATTCATGTTGATTCAAGTTATTGAGCCACGGCATACAATAGCTTTTATTCTACTTCTTTTCGAGATTCATTTCTTTATGATTAGTTACCTAGGTTATGTTGAGTATGGAAATGATCGTTATTATTTGAGGTTAAGAACAAGAAATGTGAAAAGTGTGACACTGGCTGCTGCATTTTCTTGAATGCTGGTAAGAGGGTATACCCTTAAGCAAACACCAACCAAATACTACTCATGGCAGGACAGATAGCACGGATCACTGCCCTCTACCTCTAAAGTCACACAAGCCGCATGGAGTAAGTAGCCTAGAAATGTGCTAGGCTTTTGGTGGATTTGAATCTTTTCCAACTTGAGGAAAGCCAGTATTTTAAAAGAAACTAATAATAAATCTGCCCAACTCTTGCCCTGCAGGAGACAGATATCATCTTTATTGTTGTACAGGTCATGAGAGAAATCTGCCCCCGGAGGAGATAGTATCTATATCTCCCGAGTTGATTTGTTATACAAACATCCTTGAAAATATAATATGAAACAAAAGCTGGAATAAAAAGTACAAAATGTACAATACCACAGAGAACTAAGAATTCTGGATATCTTGGTTTTGTTAATATATATATTTTTTCAAAATTACATACTTAGGGTCTTTGTTTTTCAAATACTTTGTTGGATTTCAACATTATGTATGTGGACACTCTGTTAACATCCTATAGTAATAGAGATACAACAGGCTCTATTAACTTAATTTTTTTTTCTGTGCCAGCAAGGTGGCCCTTTATGCCAAGCCTGACAACTTAAGTTCAATTCTCAGAATCTACATAATAGAGGAAGAAAACTGACTCCTGTAAGTTGTCCTCTTACTCCTACATATGTGACTTTGCATGCGTATGTACACATGATATAAAAAAAATAAAATGTGAATGGCTTCTTTTCTTTCCTTTCTATAGATTCAGTAGTTTCTACTGATTTACTTTCAAATTCACTAAATTTTTCCTCTGTCGCCTATAACCTCTTATTGAAGCTATCTGGTGATCTTTAAAATTTTAGATATTGCTTTTCTGGCTATAATATTTTCACTTTGTTATTTTTATAGCATGGAATTTGTAAAGATGCTTATCCTTTCATACATTTCAAATGTGCTATTCTTTACCTCAACAGCATGGCTATCACAGCTGCTTAAAGTTTTTGTCCCATAGTCAAACACTTAAATCCTTTTGAGAATGGGATGTATTTGTTTAATTTTCTGCTGAGAATTGATCTGCTAGTTTTGGGCATGCTGTATATTTGGTTAACACCATGGACATATAAACGTTGTATTATATGATTTTGGGGTCTGGTTGTAATCCTTCAGCAAGGCTGATGTTTATAAGGGAACTTTGACTAATGCCAAGTGTTCTGTCTTCTTTGGCTGTGACTCTTAACTCAGTGCTCCCAGCACTTTCAACCCTAGTTTGAGTTTGTTTCACATCTGGATAACTTTCAGTTGGCTTTTCAAAGTCAACAGTGCACTGCTTTGGGTGTCTTCCACTTTAGGAGGCTGAGAGGTGAGCCTGACGTTTGCTTATGGCACAAATTTGGGGGATCCCATTTTCTAACTCTCAATGCTATGGGATTCCCATACATTCTCTAGCCCAGGCAATCTACTTTGCCTTATTTCTGTGGCTAGAAAAAAAAGAAGTTTTATGTCTTCTGCCACTGGCAAGCCTGTGGGAGCCCACAGAGGTTTCCTAGTGAGATCTGAGCTTGCTTTACACAGCAGGGCTGAATAAGGGATGGACTGACCACTTGCGTGGTTACCAGGTGTTTGGAAGGGTCTGCTCTTGGCTGTGCTAGGGGGATGTTTTTTGCTCCACCCCTTGGCATTCCTTTAAAAAACCCTTTAGAAGAGACAGGAAGGGCCAGTGGATTAGGATCCAGGCCCTCGGGAGGCAATCCTGTGTTTCTGTCTTTTTCCCTCCACTCTGTCCTTCTATCTGAATCTCTTATCACTTACTCCTCAAGAGTACCCTGGGGGAATAAAATGTGGGGGCTGGTCCCCCACACAAGCCACTGGTGTGACTGGAGCTCATCCTATGACAAGGCTGTGAGGTATTTAAAAGGAAACCATTGCCCAGTTTCTTTTTTAGGTTCCAGCTTTTTTGTGCAATCTTCACGCCTTTGTTTACTTTTCACAATCCTCAAGAGTCCCTGCTTCCGGAGGCCTCGGTAAGTTTGACAACAATGTTCTTAATGCTAGTTAACTAGAGGGACTAAGTGTGGGGCATCTGTACTCAATGTTGAGTCAAGAACAGTGACCATCTTCTAAATTGTCTTAATAAGAATAATACTTACCTCTGTAAGACGTATCCTGAGAGAGAAAGTTGGGGGTCAGACGGAAAAAAATAGTGATTTCATCTCTGCTTTCTTTTTCTTATTTCTTTTTATTCCTGTCCCCCTTTCCTTAAAAACCACAGCACCCACACATGCTAATAAAAATCTCACCTAGTACAATGCTCATGTCTGTCTGAGGGTTTTCTCAACTCTGTTAAAAATCCCATTTTCTCGGTAACCCACTTGAACTTAGTTATCAGGTAAAGAATGTTTGATAAACTAATTCTCTTTAAGGTGCTATTGTGTGATAATGCTTATCTCATTCCAATGCCTGCTTTAAAGTTTATTTTGGAAGGAGACTTTGTGCTAATCTAAAGCCTGATCTTTGGGAGTAGAATTTTTAAGTTTCAGCATTAGGTAATTATAGAGATACTTTCCTAAGGAGGATAAACAGGAAACTTTTACCCAAACACAAGGACAATCATGGCTACTTATTTATATGTGGCCGTTTATATGTTCACATTTTATAAGGATCTGTACAATAATTACAAAATTACAATGGCACTAAAATATATTTAGTTTCTATTCTAAACTTTTTACTTGATTTTTACAATTTAAGAGTAAAACAGAGAAACTTCTCATGACCAGCCAGTACTATCAGCTTTGTTATTACATTCATGATGACATTTATGGTGTCATTAAATACTCCTGCTAAAGGAAAAGAGAGTGGTAAATGTAATGAACTGTGCAAAATAGATGAATGCTTAAATATAAACTTAGTATTTTCTTAAAAACATACACAGATACATTTTCCTACCTTCCACATCATTTTAAATGACATTTCTAGAACACATATCTAATCTTGTAAACCATTTTCTTCATATTATCTAGAAAAAGTGCAAGAAAACATTGGTCAATGGCTTAGCATTTTGGAAAACACTTAATAGTCCTTAAAACTTAGCATATCACCCTTATAATTTTTTTTGTGAATTCTCCAGAAGACTCAAATAGTTCACTGCGTATATGTCCTGAAAACGTCTTCCATAGTGTCCAAATAGCTAAGTTGCAGCATCCTTCTTATGAGCTCCTTCAAATAACAAACTGTCTTCCTCAGGCTTTGCCTCTTCAGAGTCAAAGCAAATCTTAATTTAATGCCCGTCTAAAAGGAACATGAAAAATGAAGAAGGAAACAGAAAGAGAAGACAGTAAGATGATTAGAACAGGAAACATCCCCCACAGGCTTATTGTTTTGATGGCTTTTCCCCAGTCGCTGTGCTGTTTTAGGGGATGCTAAAGGCTCCAGGCTGTAGGTATAACTGGGGAAATAGGTCACTGGGAACATGGTTCTAGAGTGTAATTTCAGCATTTTATACCTAGTGCCTGATCTTCTCCTTCTCCTCCCTCAACTAACACTTCTCCTCTCTCTCCTCCTGCTTCTGGTCTGCCCTGAGGTAGAAAAGCTTCTCCTCCACTTAGTCAAGACACAGGTAAGTCCCATGGTGCCAAGCCTTCCTTCAGGCCCAAATTAATGGAGTGAGTTGACCACAGAATGAAACCTCTGGACTCATGAGTCAAAATAAACATTTCCTCCTTTGACACTGTTCTGTTAGATATTTCACCACAGCAACAAAATGTCTGGCTAACCCACTAACTCATGTAGGATCCATAGAGGCCATGCATGAGAGAGAAAGCCTACTGTTGTTTCAGAGAAATCGGTCGAGAGTGAAGATGAGAGCCATGAGCCTGTTCTGTAGCAAAAGGAAGCTCATGTGTTGGTGTTTATTCTTCAGAAGGAAGAGAAGGACTTGTCCAATCAAGGGAGAGAGAAAGGCAGGTCTGGAGAGACACCATGACCACCTGGCTTGAGGTACAGGTGGCCTAAGCTCAGAGGTAAAATGGGAACTCTCCGTAGGCAACCATACCCACGAGGAGAGGCAATGCTCAGACACAGTTGTTGAGGAGGAATAGTGGCTACTGGCATTTCCTTTTGACAGCTTTCTTAAAACAAACAAACAAACAAACAAACAACTCACCAAAACCCCAAAACCAAATAAAAAAACTCCAAAAAACAAAAAACAAAAAAAACCCAAAAAACAAAAAACAACCAAAAAACCAGCCTTTGAGAATGCATTTCACTTGCAGTGTTGATTTCTTTGAAAGACTCTCAGAACAGCAAGCTACTTAAAACAGTAAGTGCTTATTAAGTGCCCAGGGTGTCCAGACAGCTCAGCAAAGAGCTGTGTACTGTGCTATGGGAAGGCTCAACAAACAAAGGATCTGCTTTAGGCAAAAGTAATATCTCCTTTGTGTATATGTGTGCAAGACTTCAACTGGGCTGAAATAATGTGTTTTAAGCTTAGCCTGGAAGAAATTCATGTTGCGAAGAAGTCTTAAATAATGTTGGGGGAGAACCCAACAAAGACTAGAAAATCAATCAAGGTTTAGAGGTTAAGGTAGGTGAAGCGTTTTCCCTTGTGCTTTACGGTTTTCTTTTATCCACCAAGATGCTGGGCTAAATTCTACCATACAAGGAATAGAAAATTACCAACCTCATTTGGGAAACTAGCCTTTCAATCAATTCAGTTAAATGAGTATTTTCAAATGCCTTCCATGTGTCCACTCTTGTGCCAAGAGTGTGGAGGATAAAGGAGAATTCTTGGCATCATCTTGCCTTTGCAAGCTTGCTGGAGGAGAACAGATGAAGCAGTGTGAAGGAATAATGAGAAGACTTATAACAGACGTCTCTAATACACTTAGCAAAAAGTGTGGAGAACACTGATATATGCAACTACCCCATGATTTCTCAAATGAGACCAGCTGTGTGATAGTCAAGAGCTTGGATGACCAATGCAAAGGCTTTATAACTTAGGGCTCTCATGGATTTGCACCTGTTCTTAAGATCCTTACTTTTCCCCTTCTAGTTTCTCAAACTCTCATGTGATTTGGTATCGCTGATAATGGTTTTATGGTTTATACCCTGGCTGTGGTGAAGCTGGGACACTGAACTTCCCAGAGAGGGCTGTGTTTCACTTAAATTGACAAAAGGAAAGGAACAGAGCAGCCTCTAAGCCTTGGGTGGCTGTGTCTGAAACAGCTGAAATGGGCATTGGGACAAATCACATATTTAGTGTATATAGGACTGTTACAATTGGTAGTTTATTTTGAGGTTGGGAGAAGATATTTTATTCTCCTCTAATGATAGTGGTGCCCATGAATCTGAGGTGACTTTACCTTAAGTGAGCCAGGCTGTGGCACTTCAGTTTCACAGGAAGAGCGACTACATGTCTCAGCATGTTTCTTAGGAAGGTCCCATAGACCTTTGATTGCAAGGAGCAAAGTTAGCCAAATGAAATGATATTTACTTGAAACAATACATGTGGAAACAAATTGGGTCTTGAGAGAATGAAGTTGGCAACTGGAAAGCTAAGGAATAGAGACTATGGCTCTCTGTCTCCACCTGCCCAGAGTTTCTTGTTTGTCTCTGAATGAAACATTAGTACACAATAGTCGGAGAGGCAAACTCTGGCCTCACCTCTGCATGGACTTGATGCCTCTACTCCCTGACTTTAACTCTAGGAAACTCAGTGCAAATTCTCAGGGAAGAAGCAGTTTTAGAGACTGGTGGCCCTGTTGCCTAATCACTGTGTCATAGAAACAGGGTCGTATCTAAATACATCTCTATCAACCTTACCCCAACAGTAAGTGTTCTATGATACATTCGATGATGTCAGCTGCACAGGGATCCCCAAAGCTACCTGTAGAACTGCAGGTTGGCACCAGCTTGTGGGGCAACTTTTCCTGCCAGGCAAATCACCTTCTTCGCTCTTTCAGAAGCACGGTGACTCATAGCATTTGCCAAGTACACAGTTTGAGAGTTCTCTCATTGCTCAAGGGCCTCAAGGATCTTCCTGATGAATTCCAAAGTCACCTTTAGTGTCTGTGTTAAGAAGTTTTATGGAAGTGAGTTAGAAAAGGAAGCATGGTGGCCTGATTAGATATCGCAGGATTCTGAGTAAGCTCATAGTAATATGTGTGCCAGCATAACCTGGGTACAAAGAGAGGGCTGAGTAAGTTACAGGACTGTTAAAAAGGGTAGGGGAATATGGTATAGCTGATATGAGAAATGGCTGTCAGTGGGGAAGAGTCTATGACTTTTGTCCCCACACTTGTTTTTGGAGGCATTCTTGTGTTGCCCAGGCTGGTCTGAACTCAATATATAGTGAGGCCAACCTGGAATTTCTGATATGCTGACATCTACATCCCGAGTACTCAGATTACAGGCACATACCTCAGCTAGTGTATGTGGTCCAGTGAATCAGACCTAGGGCTTCATGCATGATCCACAGACACCAAGCCACCTCCTCAGGTCCTCTCCATACATCTTATGGAATGTCAATTAGAGCAAACACAGTTTTGTCTTGGAAATGAGGGAGTGATTTTGATTCGATTCTCTCTGTGTACATTGTCTCTGCACACCTTCATCAGGCACTGTGATGGTCCTATGCATGGGAACAAACTTCTGCATTTTAATTGGACTCTCTGTGTACCAGATTGACCACACAGTCTGAAGGGCAGTGTGGGAATTAAAAATACAGAGCCCCTCTTCCAAAAACTATTATGAGTTTTCAAGGTGGTGAGAAAGCCTTTTGAAGTCCAGTGCCCTGAGCAGTGAGGAGCTTGCATGAGGATGGAGCCACCAGGCTGGGGAGCTTGGACAGGCAGGTGTAATTATAGCCTTTAGTGTCTTATGAAGATGAGAGGGGGATCTTTTTCTTTCTATGAAGATGATACTAACATGGCCCAGGTGATTCCACCCATTCCAATTATGCCTCAAGAAAAAAAAAGCTCACAATAGAAAAAGTTACACTAGAAAACTATTTGTAATTCATACATGCTGTAATACAGTTGCGGTATTAGGAGATCTGCAATCATTAAATCTTTATTTAATTATAGAAAGTTATTCATTCTAACAGATTTCATTTTAAATCCCCCTTTCTTGTATTTCCTTGTTATTGTTTAAAAGTATGAGGTGATAACGTTTATAAACTGCTTTTAGTAGGAGATTTTACAAATACCAAATTTTGGTTGACTTTATACCCTATACCATAATAGTTTGCAAAATAACAACTCAATACTTTTAGTCAAGAAAGAAATCTGGCTAACGATGCTTCAAAGGGATGGCTTGGTTTATAATGCCTGAATTTATTATGCAAAACTAGGGGAAACAGTGTATCCTGAGGGGAAAATGGCAGTTCTCTACAAGCTGTATAATGTACCTTAAAATAATTTAGGTAATATGTTTCATCCCAGGATTTTCATTAACTCAAGCAGCATGTATTATAAAATATATCCAGCTGACATATCATAAAAATTCTGTAATATTTAAAGGAAGGGCTTATATAAAACATCTCCATGAAAAAGTTTCAAAGAAGAAAAACAGAGATTTCACATAGTTGTTAGTAAAAGTATGGTAAAATCATCCATTGTAACATCAATATTTGGCCTGAAATTTAATAATGCTATTATACTGGGAAGGTCATCTTCTTTTCCAGGACTAAGCTTTTTTCCACTGTGTGCTGTGGATACAGCTCTGTATGCTGTGAATGTGTTGCTCTGATTGATTGATAAATAAAACTCTGATTGGCCAGTAGCCAGGCAGGAAGTATAATAGGCAGGATGAGGAGAGAGGAGAATTCTGGAAAGGGAAGGCTGAGTCAGGAGATGCTGCCAGCCGGAGCCGTCATGAGAAGTCAGACGTAAAGTACCGGTAAGTCACAAGAACACGTGGCAACTTATAGATTAATAGAAATGGGTTGGTTTAAGATATAAAAACTAGATAGCAAGAAGCCTGCCATGGCCATACAGTTTATAAGTAATATAAGTCTCTGTGTGTTTACTTGGGTCCAAGTGGCTGGCTGCAGGGCCACAGGAGCTGAACTGAACCAGGAAAACTTTAGCTACAACTGTGGGCATCCATGGGTGCATTCTGTGCTCTTTGGGGCTTTTCCACTCACAAATGCTACTGTGTCTGGCATAGAGGAGGCCCTGTCTCATGTGCAGTTAGAAACAGCAGCTTTGGGATTCAAACTTGCCATCCACAAGTTGGTCCAGTCCTGGCTGGATCCTAAACAATCAGCAGGAGTTGTCCTGATGATACAGTGAGGATGCCCTCCCTCTACACTCCTTGTCTGGTGTATGACAGAGATGAATGAAGTCTGAGCAAGCAGAGGTCTGAATCTTTGTTCCTGTTTCCAATTCATAGTCAGTCAGGGTTTCTGCCAGATGGACTTTCAATTCTGGTTCCCACCTGAATTTTCTCCTGGAACTAGCCCATAGATTGAGGGGGTGGGCTATGACTGATTCTTATTTCCAAGCTTTTGACACCCATTTCTCTCTGGGATACGATCTTGCTTTGAGTAGCCTTCAACAAGGGTTGAATTTCCTGTATATTCTGAGTCTGCCTCCTACTGGACTGGATAACTCTTCCATTGACTGATTTTTTTCTTTTCTTTTTTTTAAGTGTATATGCATATACGTGGTGTGTATGTGTGTGTGTGTGTGTGTGTGTGTGTGTGTGTGTGTGTGTGTGTGTGTGTGTGTGTGTATGGTCATCTGTGTGTTTATATGCAAAAGCCAGAGGTCAATGTCTGATGCCTTTTTCTATTGTACTCTGTCTTATTATTTTAGACAAGGTCTTTCATTGAACTTGCAACTCATATTTCAGCTGGAGTGGCTGGCTAACATGCCCAGGGAATCTGCTTGACTTGTCCTCAATGTGGGTTGCTGGTGGGTGTGGGGGATTAGAATTCAGATCCCCATGCTTGTGCACCAGACAGTTTCCCACTGACCTATCTTTCTAGCTTGTGACTGGAGTCTTAGACATTCCTCTGTGAGCTTTTCTCTGTCACTTGGAATTAGGTGTTTGTAATGTTGCAGCATGCTTGTCTTAGTCACTCTTCTATTGCTCTGAAGACAATAGACCAAAGCAACTTTTATCAAAGAAAGCATTTAACTGGGGGCTGGCTTACAGTTTCAGAAACTTAGTCCATTATCATCTGTAGATGTAACCAACCATCTTATTAAATAAGAAACACAGAACCAATGTAAAAGAGAAAGCCAAGAGGTCAGAGCTCAGAGTTAAAAATCTCACCCTTCCTTCTGTGGTGGTCCTAGCTCTCTGAAAGAGACCTATTTCCTGTGTGTATGTCTTTTCATAGTCTTTCTGTTCTGCTTTCTCATTGTTTTTAAACCCAAACACATGACTGCCTTGTCACTGTCTGTATGTACAGCCCCCAAGTCTTAAAGGTGTGTGTCTCCAATGCTGGCTATATCCCTGAACACACAGAGATCTACCAAGCTCTTCTACCAAGTGCTGGGATTAAAGGCATGCGCCACCACCGCCACACTCTTGCTATGGCTCTAATAGCTCTGACCCCCGGGCAACTTTATTTACTAACATACAATCAAAATCACATTTCAGTACAATTAGAATACCACCACAATCATCCTGGCAGGGAGCTTGGCAGTATGCAGGCAGACATGGTGCTAGAGAAGCAGTTGAGAGTCCTACATCCTGAGCCACAGGAAGAAAGTAGGGAGAGAAAGAGACACTGGCCCTGGCATTTGCCTTTGAAACATCAAAACTCATGCCTGGAGACACACTTCGTCCAACAAGGCCATGCCTGCTCCAACAATCCTTCTCAAATAGTGCCACTGCTTGATGACTAAGCATTCAAATGCATAAACCTACGTTGCCCTCTTTTTGAACTGTGGCTGTCTTTTTAGACAAGGCTGTCCTAATCAGCAGCTGTGACTCTGCTACTACCAGCAGCAGTTCAGCTGCAAGGGCCACAGCCAGAGGGGATTCTGTTCCCTCAGGCACTGGCTCTTTCAAAGCTTACAAAGGGAACTTATCTACATCTCTGTTCCTCTAAAGAACTCAAGACTCAAAGGTTGAGGTGGAATTCTGCTCCTCAGAGTGGCTGAATAGCAAGCAGCTCACCTCCTCTCCTTGCTGGGGTCTCCCTGAAAAAGCCCTCATGCTTCTCCTCATCCCCACTTAAAACCCTTTCTCCACTTGGCTCTTCTCTACCACTTCCTGTCAGTTAGGTGCTGACTCAGCCTCCTGACAGTAGGTGAATTTTATTTAATCAAACAAATGTAACACATCTTTGCATCATTAAACAAATGTTCCAAAGCATGAACAAAAGTAACATACCTTAAAACAATATTCTACAACATTTCTCATTTTTTTCTAAATAAAAATAAAAGGTTTTAACTTAAACATAGCAAGATATATACAATAACAATTGTTAAGTAAGGATTACATTCACAATATTCTGTCCATTTGTAGTTAGCATATTTGGAGAAAACCGTGCATTATCTTATCCTATCTTAGTGAAGCCAAAGTTATACACCTAACTTACTTTCTATCATAACTAAGAAAAACTGCAACTATAACTATCTCATCTTCAACTCCACCAAAGGCCCCAGAAGGATATAATACTTAAGCAAACTGTTATGCCCAGATTGTGACCCCCCAAAGAGACCACCGAAGACATTGGATGTCCAGAATGCAACAGCGAGGTTTATTCTGCAGATACAAGTCTGGCTAGACAGGGGACTCATTCCTACACCCAACACAGTGAGGCAGGGAGGAGTTCCTCTTTCTTGGGGAAGTTAGTTTTTATAGGCAAAACCCATAAAATTTCTTAGAGGGGAGGGGGTTAGTACGGGTCCATCCTTGATTGGTCCAGTTTTTCCCAGGCCTGGACTTTATCTTATTCTAGCTTGTCTGTTTGCCTTGTCAGGAGGTTTACAACTCCTCTCTGGGGTCAGGTCATGTTATCTCTGGAGAGGGGCATATCGTGGTTAATTGGTTACCATCAGACATCCTGACTCTGTTCTTTTGTTCCTGGGGCTGGTGCCACCATTTCTGGGGACTTGAAACTGGCCTGGGTCTATCTGTATTGAGATATCTTTGTCTAAGGCTCCCTTTTTGAGACAATAGAGTGAGGGTCTTGTTGTTCCTAGATCATGTCCCCAAAGCTGCCACTGGAGACTTTAGGTACAGAATGCAAAAGTAAGGTGTTGTCTAAGTATACAAGCCTCCAGGGAGGCTCTTCTAAATCTCTCACTCACAGCAGGGAGGTTGGAAGGAGCACTCCCCTTTCTTTGTGAGGCTAGTTCTTAAAGGCACAGACCATATAATTTATTTTAACCTGCCTCCCTTTTTAGTCTTTTGGTCGAATATTCTGACTGTGTTTGTCAAAGTCCCTGTAGCAGATACAGCCACCTGGGGAAAAGGGGTCTAAGTTCTTATCTACACTTACGAATCTTCTCTTTGTCTGTAGGGGATAGAGTGGGGGTTTTTACTGAGGTATCACACAAACAAAAAGTGCATTGCAAATAACTTCCCAAAACTCTAGAAATGACAGACATCTGTCTCCCTGGACAGTCACCCAAAGTTCCTTCTGCAACACTGGGGCATCCATCTTCAGCCTACAGGCCTAGAGTATCAGGCAGACTTCTCAGTGAATCAGGAAATTTGAAGGACTGTCATGCCTTGTTTTGCCAAAGTTCAACAGTTCTTTCTCCTGTGTGTCCTGCATGTGCACTCTGCATAGCACATTGTCAGCAGTCAAAGGGAAGATCAGTTCCTTTGCCCAGTGGCTAACCTTGCCATAACGAAAGCAAACTCCATAAGGAGTTTCTTCAATGTCCATTATGTCTGAAGTAAATTGGTGCTGCCAGGAGCACATGTGTCTCATTGTCATGAAAAACTTGGTTAACAAAACATTTTAAATGCCATATTCTATAGG
This sequence comes from Peromyscus maniculatus bairdii, assembly GCF_049852395.1. NCBI lineage: Eukaryota > Metazoa > Chordata > Mammalia > Rodentia > Cricetidae > Peromyscus > Peromyscus maniculatus. The sequence continues at coordinate 23,735,233 of NC_134867.1, forward strand.
TCTTTGAAGTGTTTGAGGGCCATTTATCTATCTAAAATATACCTATTTAAGCTAGAAAACATACCTAATGTGATTACAAGTTTGATTTCTATAGATTAACTTCTAACCTCATTTCTTATCTACACATTGCATTTTTAAATGAACTGCATAAGCACAATGCCCCAAACAAGAGTAGAAACAGATAAACAGTGTAACAAAATTAACTTTAAATTTGTATCAATATATCAAAATGCATGCCAATGCAAAATATCTGAGATTAATAGTTGTCTGTTTATTCTATATTCCTAAATTATAACAAACATCCATAACCCACCAAATAACAAAAAAAACATCCACACACCTTAACTCTTGAGAATGTGAGCATAGTTTTCTCTAAACTGCTTCCTGCTGGCTATGGTAAAAGGCATCTTTAGAGGTCCCTGAGAAAATTTTGAGGAAATGACCAGGTCCTGGGAAGACCAGCAGTAACCTCTGTTGATAGATATCACCTGTCAAAGTTCAGAAGATCTTGCCTGATCACACCTGATCCATATTATTCCTGAAGGAATACACAACCTCTCATTTCCTGTGGAAAAAAAACTCCAAAGCATTTTTTACTTCCATTTGACTAACATATTTTTTGACTTTTTTAAAGTTGAGGCATTCCAAAAGTATATAGGCTGATTTATTTTAACAGTCCATCTTTCAATGCTAGGTCTCTTTGCAGCTGTCTTTTGCTTCTCAACAATCAAAAAATTCAATATCAACACAATAATATAGAGGATGCAGACTCTCTGTGTATTTCCCATCTCTCTGTGGCTTTTTTCTTTTCATAGTACTTTTACTTCTCTCTTTAAAAATTTTACTGTTTTTAAACTATTCCTTATTTCCCTATGGCTATATCCTTTTTCTTTTTTTAAGCCAGCCTGCCCATATTGTTAAATACCCTGTAATCTGTTATGAGGTTTTTAACGTCTGCACCTCTTTTATAGTGTATCTTTTAGCCTTTTTGACTGCATGAACAAACTTTAAGCTGCTCAGCAGCTTGGACCTCTGACACAGGCTTTGGCGGCTGGCTCTGCCCATTTCAGCTGAAAGCTCAGAGCCTGGTCAGAGGTTTGTGACTGAGAACTACATTCAACCTTCCTAGCTGTGGAAGCCTGTATCTGTACTACCACAAGCAGTTTTTACTTACCTTCATGTTTTTATTTGCTCTGCCCTGCCAGCTGAACAGCAGTGCCTCTTAAAAGAGCCATTTTTTTTCAGCTTTTTTAGGCTCTGTGGAAATTTGAGCGCCATGTTGATACACCAAAATGTTGTTGTTTGATTTTAATCTTTGCTCTTTTTTGAGGGGCCTGCAACTCAGTTCCCAAATAAACCACACATGAAGGCTTGTTCTTAATTATGAATACCTGGCCTTAGCTTGGCTTGTTTCTTGCCAGCTTTCCTTAACTTAGCCTTTCTTGCCAGCTTTCCTTAATGTATCCCATCTACCTTATGCCTCTGGGCTTTTCCTCTTCTGTTACTTCTATAAATCTTACTCTTACACTGTAGCTTGCTGTATAGCTAGGTGGCTGGCCCCTGGAGTCCTCCTCCTTCTCTGGTTACCTCTCTTTCCTCCCAGACATCTCCTTCTATTTCTTCTCTCTGCCTCCCAGCCCCACCTATCCTTTTTCCTGCCTCACTATTGGCCATTTAGCTCTTTATTAGACCACCAGGTGTTTTAGACAGGCACAGTAACACAGCTTCACAGAGTTAAACACATGCAACATAAACAAAAGTAATACACCTTAAAATAATAGTTTACAGCAAACTTATGGGGCTCATTCTTATTCAATCCACCACAATTCCCAAATACAGTTACTCTGCTGCAGTAAGTGGTGGGTCTATTTCCATAGTGGCCTCCCCTTATTGTTAGAACAGAGTTGTGTGTGTGTGTGTGTGTGTGTGTGTGTGTGTGTGTGTTAATTTTGAAGGTCATGAAATGTTACCAGGGCTTGCCAACTGCAAGAATCAGAAAACTGATAAAGATTAATCATAATCATTAATCCACAGTGACCTTTCAAAGAGATTTGTATTTCATCTGAGTTGAGTGACAGTAACCAAGGTGATCTCTACCAACAAAATGTGATATTTTCTGCGTGTTGGTGGGAAAAGACCAAAAATTAATGAAGGCTGGAATGATGATGTAGCATTATATGAGCATTCAGCAGTCTATCCATTTGTCAACCAGAATATGGCTGCTTTTCTTCTAACCGTGATTCCAGTTCATTGTCTCCAGTGAACTAAGAAGTTATGGAGGTTCTACTCTCTGATTTGGAATTGACTGCAGAGACTTCTCCAGCATTGTTGGGGTCTAGATGGTCTGTATTCCTTTTCAAACCCAGATATGGTTCTGTGACTGCTGAAAGATGCAGACATGAGATAAAGCCTAGAAGGAAAAGTCCTTAAGGGCAAAACAAGGCTGCAAGGAGAGAGGAGTGCAGAAGGAAGAACTCAGATAAGTGGGTCAAAGATACTGTTTGACCAAGCTCTGCTTGTAGGGCTGTCTCTAGTATCTTGCTAAACAATATATGAACAGCAGTAGGGACAATAAAACTTTATTCAGTCTTGATGTGCACCCAGACTTTTGTATCTCTCTCTACCATTACTCTCCTTTCCAGATCTCTGTGGTCCCCATGCATGGGCTGGTGATCGGAGTTTGGGCACCTAGATCCAGCATGTTGTCCAGTTCTTCTGGCTGGTGTGGGCTTTACTTGTGCCTATGGGGTCTGTTCTTCCAACTGGTGAGGGTTGCGCCTGTGCCTATGGAGTCTCTTCTTCCAGTTGGTATAGGTTTTGCCTGTGCCTATTCCTCCAATCAGTGTGGGTGGTACTTGTGCCTCTCTCTAGGTGCTGCTGATGTTGGCAGGGATGGTTGGCTTGTGGGAGGATGATGGGTTCAGTGGGTTTGGGTGGTGGAGGGAGTCTTGTAGGTTACCGAGTCCAATGGATGGCAGTGGTGGAGTAGCCTGCCTACAGGACTCTTACCTGCTGGTGGGATGCTTGGATTGAGATGGGAGGGGGAGGAGCACAGGATGTGTCCCAGGGCTTAGGGCCTAGACAATGGGGCAGTTTAGCTGGGAAAACAGTCACTTACTTCTTCTAATTGGTGTAGATGGTGCTTGTTCCTCTAGGGGTTGCTGATGTTGCAGGGGATGTTTGGCCAGGGGGAGAATGAAGGGTTCGGTGGCAGAGTGGGTCTTGTAGGTTACAGAATTCAGTGGGTAGCAGCAGTGGTAGAACATCATGTCGGCAGGACTCTTACCTGCTGGCAGGATGCTGGGGCTCCTAACTCTGCTTAGATCACAGAATCTTGTCTCCAGGTCATTTTAGGCTGGAAATGATAAAAGCAAAAGCAGGAAAGAAAATTCAGGGGCTGCAAGGCTGGGAGGCCTGGAAGTAACAAAAGATAGAACCAGCAGGGGGCACTTCAGCCTGAGGGGCAAGAAGACTGAGGGCCACTACCACCACCACCCCACCACCAAGGAACAAGATCGAAAAGGGGCTAAAATTATTTTCTGCTTGCTTTTGTATAACTTGTAAATACATCATTAGGGATTTCTTTGTTTACACTTCTCTTATTCTTCTAGTAGTAAGATATTAGCAGAATTGATTTTCTGCTAGAACACATTTTAATATATGCACACACACACACACACACACACACACACACACACACACACACATCCCTTCTAAGAAAACAGAAAAATATCCATTCATTAGAATCCAGGGTTGCATGAAAAATTTAAAGTATGGTGAAAAGCCTATTAATTTTCCTCTGGGAGATAACAGAATATTAATATCAAAGAGTTTCAGGTAATACCTAGAGATAAAATCAGTGATATTCTGCCCAAAAGAAATTTCTATTCAATCATACTCATGAGGAGTTTGATAATTGAAATCAGCCATGAAGTAAGTGTTGAAAGATCTTGGACAATTGGAAATATTTAGCTTGGGGTTAAAGTAACTCATCAGCTTGCCTTATCCCCTGGCACTTGTTACTTTTTCAATACATGTTAACATGCAGCACTGAAGCAATCACATCTGTGGTGTCCATAACTGTCTTTCTTAGAAACCTTTCCAATAATTCCACATCCTTACTAGATTTATTGCTCCTCTGGATCATGCCCTTGGTAGTTGTTAACTTCCCCTGTCTGAGTACTTGCTCTAATTATTAGTTTCAGCTTTCACCCTCCATTACATCTCATATGAAAAACTTTTATTTACATGTCATATTTATCATATCAGTAGTTAAACAACTTTCCTAGTAGAATGCTTTACTTTAAAAGTCATTTCAAGAGGAGCCTGTCCCCATTACCTTCTCTTCAGGCAAGTAGAGGTCATTATAGAAATATCTCTAGCATACACCATGCCTATGGCATCCTTCATAGCATATCTTACTGCAGTTTAAATCTATAGGTGTCTAAATCTGCCACCTTTTTGCCTGATGTGTGATTCCCCCTTAAGAAGATAATTGGAGAACAGGAATATTAATCACATGATTAGATACAAGATGTATAAGGCACATATTACATGTGGGGTTAAATCCATCCTGGGATATTGGTGCCTGTGTAGATAATTTTGAGAAGAGAAAGAAAAAGAAAGGAAGACATTGAGTGCTTTCAGGGTAAACTTGGGGGCAATA